>NC_136500.1:86774659-86839659 GCF_053919585.1 Euprymna scolopes
TATTTCTTTTATTCTTGTCCCTAATGTTTTTTATTATTATTCTTGTCACTAATATTTTTTTATTTTGTCACTAATATTTTTTTTTCTTGTCACTAATATTTTTTATTCTTGTCACTAATATTTTTTTTATTCTTGTCACTAATATTTTTTTATTCTTATCACTAATATTTTTTTATTCTTGTCACTAATATTTTTTATTCTTATCACTAATATATTTCTTTTATTCTTGTCACTAATGTTTTTTATTATTATTCTTGTCACTAATATTTTTTTATTCTTGTCACTAATATTTTTTATTCTTGTCACTAATATTTTTTATTCTTATCACTAATATATTTCTTTTATTCTTGTCACTAATGTTTTTTATTATTATTCTTGTCACTAATATTTTTTTATTCTTGTCACTAATATTTTTTTATTCTTGTCACTAATATTTTTTTATTCTTGTCAGTAATATTTTTTTTATTCTTGTCACTAATATTTTTTTATTCTTATCACTAATATATTTCTTTTATTCTTGTCACTAATGTTTTTTATTATTATTCTTGTCACTAATATTGTTTTATTCTTGTCACTAATATTTTTTATTCTTGTCACTAATATTTTTTTATTCTTGTCACTAATATTTTTTTATTCTTATCACTAATATATTTCTTTTATTCTTGTCACTAATGTTTTTTATTATTATTCTTGTCACTAATATTTTTTTATTCTTGCCACTAATATTTTTTTATTCTTGTCACTAATATTTTTTTATTCTTGTCACTAATATTTTTTTATTCTTATCACTAATATATTTCTTTTATTCTTGTCACTAATATTTTTTTATTCTTGTCACTAATATTTTTTTTATTCTTGTCACTAATATTTTTTATTCTTATCACTAATATATTTCTTTTATTCTTGTCACTAATGTTTTTTATTATTATTCTTGTCACTAATATTTTTTTATTCTTGTCACTAATATTTTTTTATTCTTGTCACTAATATTTTTTTATTCTTGTCAGTAATATTTTTTTTATTCTTGTCACTAATATTTTTTTTATTCTTATCACTAATATATTTCTTTTATTGTTGTCACTAATGTTTTTTATTATTATTCTTGTCACTAATATTTTTTATTCTTGTCACTAATGTTTTTTATTATTATTCTTATCACGAATATATTTCTTTTATTCTTGTCACTAATATTTTTTTATTCTTGTCACTAATGGTTTTTATTATTATTCTTGTCACTAATATTTTTTTATTCTTGTCACTAATGTTTTTTATTATTATTCTTGTCACTAATATTTTTTATTCTCGTCACCAATATTTTTTTATTCTTGTCACTAATATTTTTTTATTCTTATCACTAATATATTTCTTTTATTCTTGTAACTAATGTTTTTTATTATTATTCTTGTCACTAATATTTTTTTTATTCTTGTCACTAATATTTTTTTATTTTTATCACTAATATATTTCTTTTATTCTTGTTACTAATGTTTTTTATTATTATTCTTGTCACTAATATTTTTTTTATTCTTGTCACTAATATTTTTTTATTCTTGTCACTTATATTTTTTATTCTTGTCACTAATATTTTTTTTATTCTTGTCACTAATATTTTTTATTCTTATCACTAATATATTTCTTTTATTCTTGTCACTAATGTTTTTTATTATTATTCTTGTCACTAATATTTTTTATTCTTGTCACTAATATTTTTTTATTCTTGTCACTAATATTTTTTATTCTTGTCACTAATATTTTTTATTCTTGTCACTAATATTTTTTTATTCTTATCACTAATATCTTTTATTCTTGTCACTAATATTTTTTTATTCTTGTAACTAATATTTTTTATTCTTGTCACTAATATTTTTTTATTCTTGTCACTTATATTTTTTTATTCTTATCACTAATATATTACTTTTATTCTTGTCACTAATGTTTTTTATTATTATTCTTGTCACTAATATTTTTTTTATTCTTGTCAATAATATTTTTTTATTTTTATCACTAATATATTTCTTTTATTCTTGTTACTAATGTTTTTTATTATTATTCTTGTCACTAATATTTTTTTTATTCTTGTCACTAATATTTTTTTATTCTTGTCACTTATATTTTTTATTCTTGTCACTAATAATTTTTTTATCTTGTCACTAATATTTTTTATTCTTATCACTAATATATTTCTTTTATTCTTGTCACTAATGTTTTTTATTATTATTCTTGTCACTAATATTTTTTATTCTTGTCACTAATATTTTTTTATTCTTGTCACTAATATTTTTTATTCTTGTCACTAATATTTTTTATTCTTGTCACTAATATTTTTTTATTCTTATCACTAATATCTTTTATTCTTGTCACTAATATTTTTTTATTCTTGTCACTAATATTTTTTATTCTTGTCACTAATATTTTTTTATTCTTGTCACTTATATTTTTTTAGTCTTATCACTAATATATTTCTTTTATTCTTGTCACTAATGTTTTGTATTATTATTCTTGTCACTAATATCTTTTATTCTTGTCACTAATATTTTTTTATTATTGTCACAAATATTTTTTTATTCTTGTCACTAATATTTTTTTATTCTTATCACTAATATCTTTTATTCTTGTCACTAATATTTTTTTTATTCTTGTCACTAATATTTTTTTATTCTTGTCACTAATATTTTTTTATTCTTATCACTAATATCTTTTATTCTTGTCACTAATATTTTTTTATTCTTATCACTAATATATTTCTTTTATTCTTGTCACTAATGTTTTGTATTATTATTCTTGTCACTAATATTGTTTTATTCTTGTCACTAATATTTTTTTATTATTGTCACTAATATTTTTTTATTCTTGTCAGTAATATTTTTTTTTATTCTTGTCACTAATATTTTTTTTATTCTTATCACTAATATATTTCTTTTATTCTTGTCACTAATGTTTTTTATTATTATTCTTGTCACTAATATTGTTTTATTCTTGTCACTAATATTTTTTTATTCTTGTCACTAATATTTTTTATTCTTGTCACTAATATATTTCTTTTATTCTTGTCACTAATATTTTTTTTTCTTGTCACTAATATGTTTTTATTCTTATCACTAATATATTTCTTTTATTCTTGTCACTAATGTTTTTTATTATTATTCTTGTCACTAATATTTTTTATTCTTGCCACTAATGTTTTTTTTATTCTTGTCACTAATATTTTTTTATTCTTGTCACTAATATTTTTTTATTCTTATCACTAATATATTTCTTTTATTCTTGTCACAAATATTTTTTATTATTATTCTTGTCACTAATATTTTTTATTCTTGTCACTAATATTTTTTTATTCTTATCACTAATATATTTCTTTTATTCTTGTCACTAATGTTTTTTATTATTATTCTTGTCACTAATATTTTTTTATTCTTGTCACTAATGTTTTTTATTATTATTCTTGTCACTAATATTTTTTTATTCTTGTCACTAATATTTTTTTATTCTTGTCACTAATATTTTTTATTCTTGTCACTAATATTTTTTTATTCTTGTCATTAATATTTTTTTTTATTCTTGTCACTAATATTTTTTTATTCTTGTCACTAATATTTTTTTATTCTTGTCACTAATATTTTTTTTATTCTTGTCACTAATATTTTGTATTCTTGTCACTAATGTTTTTTATTATTATTCTTGTCACTAATATTTTTTTGTGCTTGTCACTAATATTTTTTTATTCTTGTCACTAATATTTTTTATTCTTATCACTAATATATTTCTTTTATTGTTGTCACTAATGTTTTTTATTATTATTCTTGTCACTAATATTTTTTATTCTTGTCACTAATGTTTTTTATTTTTATTCTTGTCACTAATATTTTTTATTCTCGTCACCAATATTTTTTTTATTCTTGTCACTAATATTTTTTTTATTCTTATCACTAATATATTTCTTTTATTCTTGTCACTAATGTTTTTTATTATTATTCTTGTCACTAATATTTTTTTATTCTTGTCACTAATATTTTTTTATTCTTGTCACTAATATTTTTTATTCTTGTCACTAATATTTTTTTTATTCTTGTCACTAATATTTGTTTATTCTTATCACTAATATATTTCTTCTATTCTTGTCACTAATGTTTTTTATTA
Source organism: Euprymna scolopes (assembly GCF_053919585.1). Classification (NCBI taxonomy): domain Eukaryota; kingdom Metazoa; phylum Mollusca; class Cephalopoda; order Sepiida; family Sepiolidae; genus Euprymna; species Euprymna scolopes. The sequence continues at coordinate 86,778,797 of NC_136500.1, forward strand.
TTATTCTTGTCACTAATATTTTTTTATTCTTGTCACTATTATTTTTTATTCTTGTCACTAATATTTTTTATTCTTGTCACTAATATTTTTTTTATTCATGTCACTAATATTTTTTTATTCTTATCACTAATATATTTCTTTTATTCTTATCACTACTGTTTTTTATTATTATTCTTGTCACTAATATTTTTTTATTCTTGCCACTAATATTTTTTTATTTTTATCACTACTGTTTTTTATAATTATTCTTGTCACTAATATTTTTTTATTCATGTCACTAATATTTTTTATTCTTATCACTAATATATTTCTTTTATTCTTGTCACTAATGTTTTTTATTATTATTCTTGTCACTAATATTTTTTATTATTATCACTAATATTTTTTTATTCTTATCACTAATATATTTCTTTTATTCTTGTCACTAATGTATTTATTATTATTCTTGTAACTAATGTTTTTTTATTCTTGTCACTAATATTTTTTTATTCTTGTCACTAATATTTTTTTATTCTTATCACGAATATATTTCTTTTATTCTTGTCACTAATGTTTTTTATTATTATTCTTGTCACTAATGTTTTTTTATTCTTGTCACTAATGTTTTTTTTATACTTGTCACTAATATTTTTTTATTCTTATCACTAATATATTTCTTTTATTCTTATCACTAATGTTTTTTATTATTATTCTTGTCACTAATATTTCTTTTATTCTTGTCACTAATATTTTTTTATTATTGTCACTAATATTTTTTTATTCTTGTCAGTAATATTTTTTTTATTCTTGTCACTAATATTTTTTTTATTCTTATCACTAATATATTTCTTTTATTCTTGTCACTAATGTTTTTTATTATTATTCTTGTCACTAATATTGTTTTATTCTTGTCACTAATATTTTTTTATTCTTGTCACTAATATTTTTTATTCTTTTCACTAATATATTTCTTTTATTCTTGTCACTAATATTTTATTTTTTCTTGTCACTAATATTTTTTTATTCTTGTCACTAATATTTTTTTATTCTTATCACGAATATATTTCTTTTATTCTTGTCACTAATGTTTTTTATTATTATTCTTGTCACTAATGTTTTTTTATTCTTGTCACTAATGTTTTTTTTATACTTGTCACTAATATTTTTTTATTCTTATCACTAATATATTTCTTTTATTCTTATCACTAATGTTTTTTATTATTATTCTTGTCACTAATATTTTTTTTATTCTTGTCACTAATATTTTTTTTATTATTGTCACTAATATTTTTTTATTCTTGTCAGTAATATTTTTTTTATTCTTGTCACTAATATTTTTTTTATTCTTATCACTAATATATTTCTTTTATTCTGGTCACTAATGTTTTTTATTATTATTCTTGTCACTAATATTGTTTTATTCTTGTCACTAATATTTTTTTATTCTTGTCACTAATATTTTTTATTCTTTTCACTAATATATTTCTTTTATTCTTGTCACTAATATTTTATTTTTTCTTGTCACTAATATTTTTTTATTCTTATCACTAATATATTTCTTTTATTCTTGTCACTAATGTTTTTTATTATTATTCTTGTCACTAATATTTTTTATTCTTGCCACTAATATTTTTTTTATTCTTGTCACTAACATTTTTTTATTCTTGTCACTAATATTTTTTTATTCTTATCACTAATATATTTCTTTTATTCTTGTCACAAATATTTTTTATTATTATTCTTGTCACTAATATTTTTTATTCTTGTCACTAATATTTTTTTATTCTTATCACTAATATATTTCTTTTATTCTTGTCACTAATGTTTTTTATTATTATTCTTGTCACTAATATTTTTTTATTCTTGTCACTAATGTTTTTTATTATTATTCTTGTCACTAATATTTTTTTATTCTTGTCACTAATATTTTTTATTCTTGTCACTAATATTTTTTGTTCTAGTCACTAATATTTTATTTATTCTTGTCATTAATATTTTTTTTATTCTTGTCACTAATATTTTTTTATTCTTGTCACTAATATTTTTTTTATTCTTGTCACTAATATTTTTTATTCTTGTAACTGATATTTTTTTATTCTTGTCACTAATATTTTTTTATTCTTATCACTAATATATTTCTTTTATTCTTGTCACTAATGTTTTTTATTATTATTCTTGTCACTAATATTTTTTATTCTTGTCACTAATGTTTTTTATTATTATTCTTGTCATTAATATTTTTTTATTCTTGTGACTAATATTTTGTATTCTTGTCACTAATGGTTTTTATTATTATTCTTGTCACTAATATTTTTTTGTGCTTGTCACTAATATTTTTTTATTCTTGTCACTAATATTTTTTATTCTTATCACTAATATATTTCTTTTATTCTTGTCACTAATGTTTTTTATTATTATTCTTGTCACTAATATTTTTTATTCTTATCATTAATATATTTCTTTTATTCTTGTCACTAATGTTTTTTATTATTATTCTTGTCACTAATATTTTTTATTCTCGTCACCAATATTTTTTTATTCTTGTCACTAATATTTTTTTTATTCATATCACTAATATATTTTTTTTATTCTTGTCACTAATGTTTTTTATTATTATTCTTGTCACTAATATTTTTTTATTCTTGTTACTAATATTTTTTTATTCTTGTCACTAATATTTTTTATTCTTGTCACTAATATTTTTTTTATTCTTGTCACTAATATTTTTTTATTCTTATCACTAATATATTTCTTCTATTCTTGTCACTAATGTTTTTTATTATTATTCTTGTCACTAATATTTTTTTATTCTTGTCACTAATATTTTTTTCTTGTCACTAATATTTTTTATTCTTGTCACTAATATTTTTTTTAGTCATGTCACTAATATTTTTTTATTCTTATCACTAATATATTTCTTTTATTCTTATCACTAATGTTTTTTATTATTATTCTTGTCACTAATATTTTTTTATTCTTGCCACTAATATTTTTTTATTCTTGTCACTAATATTTTTTTATTCTTGTCACTAATATTTTTTATTCTTGTCACTAATATTTTTTTATTCTTGTCACTAATATTTTTTTATTCTTATCACTAATATATTTCTTTTATTCTTGTCACTAATATTTTTTATTATTATTCTTGTCACTAATATTTTTTTATGCTTGTCACTAATATTTTTTTTATTCTTGTCACTAATATTTTTTTATTCTTATCACTAATATATTTCTGCTATTTTTGTCACTAATGTTTTTTATTATTATTCTTGTCACTAATATTTTTTTTATTCTTGTCACTTATATTTGTTTTTCTTGTCACTAATATTTTTTATTCTTGTCACTATTTTTTTTTTTATTCATGTCACTTATATTTTTTTATTCTTATCACTAATATATATTTCTTTTATTCTTGTCACTAATGTTTTTTATTATTATTCTTGTCACTAATATTTTTTTATTTTTGCCACTAATATTTTTTTTATTCTTGTCACTAATATTTTTTTATTCTTGTCACTAATATTTTTTTATTCTTATCACTAATATATTTCTTTTATTCTTGTCACAAATATTTTTTATTATTATTCTTGTCACTAATATTTTTTATTCTTGTCACTAATATTTTTTTATTCTTATCACTAATATATTTCTTTTATTCTTGTCACTAATGTTTTTTATTATTATTCTTGTCACTAATATTTTTTTATTCTTGTCACTAATGTTTTTTTATTATTATTCTTGTCACTAATATTTTTTTATTCTTGTCACTAATATTTTTTTATTCTTGTCACTAATATTTTTTATTCTTGTCACTAATATTTTTTTTAGTCATGTCACTAATATTTTTTTATTCTTATCACTAATATATTTCTTTTATTCTTATCACTAATGTTTTTTATTATTATTCTTGTCACTAATATTTTTTTATTCTTGCCACTAATATTTTTTTATTCTTGTCACTAATATTTTTTTATTCTTGTCACTAATATTTTTTATTCTTGTCACTAATATTTTTTTATTCTTGTCACTAATATTTTTTTATTCTTATCACTAATATATTTCTTTTATTCTTGTCACTAATATTTTTTATTATTATTCTTGTCACTAATATTTTTTTATGCTTGTCACTAATATTTTTTTTATTCTTGTCACTAATATTTTTTTATTCTTATCACTAATATATTTCTGCTATTTTTGTCACTAATGTTTTTTATTATTATTCTTGTCACTAATATTTTTTTTATTCTTGTCACTAATATTTGTTTTTCTTGTCACTAATATTTTTTATTCTTGTCACTATTTTTTTTTTTATTCATGTCACTTATATTTTTTTATTCTTATCACTAATATATATTTCTTTTATTCTTGTCACTAATGTTTTTTATTATTATTCTTGTCACTAATATTTTTTTATTTTTGCCACTAATATTTTTTTTATTCTTGTCACTAATATTTTTTTATTCTTGTCACTAATATTTTTTTATTCTTATCACTAATATATTTCTTTTATTCTTGTCACAAATATTTTTTATTATTATTCTTGTCACTAATATTTTTTATTCTTGTCACTAATATTTTTTTATTCTTATCACTAATATATTTCTTTTATTCTTGTCACTAATGTTTTTTATTATTATTCTTGTCACTAATATTTTTTTATTCTTGTCACTAATGTTTTTTTATTATTATTCTTGTCACTAATATTTTTTTATTCTTGTCACTAATATTTTTTTATTCTTGTCACTAATATTTTTTATTCTTGTCACTAATATTTTTTTTAGTCATGTCACTAATATTTTTTTATTCTTATCACTAATATATTTCTTTTATTCTTATCACTAATGTTTTTTATTATTATTCTTGTCACTAATATTTTTTTATTCTTGCCACTAATATTTTTTTATTCTTGTCACTAATATTTTTTTATTCTTGTCACTAATATTTTTTATTCTTGTCACTAATATTTTTTTATTCTTGTCACTAATATTTTTTTATTCTTATCACTAATATATTTCTTTTATTCTTGTCACTAATATTTTTTATTATTATTCTTGTCACTAATATTTTTTTATGCTTGTCACTAATATTTTTTTTATTCTTGTCACTAATATTTTTTTATTCTTATCACTAATATATTTCTGCTATTTTTGTCACTAATGTTTTTTATTATTATTCTTGTCACTAATATTTTTTTTATTCTTGTCACTAATATTTGTTTTTCTTGTCACTAATATTTTTTATTCTTGTCACTATTTTTTTTTTTATTCATGTCACTTATATTTTTTTATTCTTATCACTAATATATATTTCTTTTATTCTTGTCACTAATGTTTTTTATTATTATTCTTGTCACTAATATTTTTTTATTTTTGCCACTAATATTTTTTTTATTCTTGTCACTAATATTTTTTTATTCTTGTCACTAATATTTTTTTATTCTTATCACTAATATATTTCTTTTATTCTTGTCACAAATATTTTTTATTATTATTCTTGTCACTAATATTTTTTATTCTTGTCACTAATATTTTTTTATTCTTATCACTAATATATTTCTTTTATTCTTGTCACTAATGTTTTTTATTATTATTCTTGTCACTAATATTTTTTTATTCTTGTCACTAATGTTTTTTTATTATTATTCTTGTCACTAATATTTTTTTATTCTTGTCACTAATATTTTTTTATTCTTGTCACTAATATTTTTTATTCTTGTCACTAATATTTTTTTATTCTTGTCATTAATATTTTTTTTTATTCTTGTCACTAATATTTTTTTATTCTTGTCACTAATATTTTTTTTATTCTTGTCACTAATATTTTTTTTGTTCTTGTCACTAATGTTTTTTATTATTTTTATTCTTGTCACTAATATATGTTTTATTCTTATCACTAATATTTTTTATTATTATTCTTGTCACTAATATTTTTTTTATTCTTGCCACTAATATTTTTTTATTCTTGTCACTAATATTTTTTTTATCCTTGTCACTAATATTTTTTTATTCTTGTCACTAATTTTTTTTTATTATTTTATTTCTTGTCACTAATATTTTTTATTCTTGTGACTAATATTTTTTATTATTTTTATTCTTGTCACTAATATTTTTTTTTATTCTTGTCACTAATATTTTTTTTTCTTGTCACTAATATTTTTTATTCTTGTCACTAATATTTTTTTATTTTTATTTTTGTCATTAATATTTTTTTATTCTTGTCACTAATATTTTTTATTATTATTCTTGTCACTAATATTTTTTTTTATTCTTGTGTCTAATATTTTTTTATTCTTGTCACTAATATTTTTTATTCTTGTCACTAATATTTTTTATTATTATTATTGTCACTAATATTTTTTATTCTTATCACAAATTTTGTTTTTTATTCTTGTCACTTATATTTTTTTCTAATTTCAATTGACGATCAACTGTTATTCGTTTGTAAATTGTTTTGAGAAATCGTTTCGTTCTCATTTTATTTTCAACGACAACAATCATTTTTTTTTCTTTCTCAAAAGAGGCACCCCATTTAAATCCCCCCCCCCCAACAGTCACAGATCTACCGAAGGGTTATCAATAGAAATTTACAATTTCAATAGAGGAAAAGGTGTACGTTTATAGCGTCTCAAATTGTATAAAACGATTACTTTATTTGTGTTTTCATTGCAATTTGAGATGCAATGACGAGTTAACAAAGGTTACCCTTAATATCCTTGACAAGTCACGGCAATAATACTACTAATAAGTTAATTATTGCCAGCCAGTGTTTGGTTGGTGAAGACCGACCGTTATCATGCTGATTCTCTTAGGATGAAAATGGAATATTTCAAAATGCCCAATAAATAATTGTTTAAGATCAATAGAAAAGATTTCATGTTGCAACCCTGTTGAGTTAAAAAAAAAAAAAAAAAAAGACTGATTTAACCATAAATCTATCTATATATATATCTATAAAAGTGCAAATATCTGTCAGTGAATATGTGTGTGTATATGTGTCTGTCTGTCTGTGTATATTTCTCTATCGAATAACTCTGTTAATTTTCGGTCTACAGACTTGAGATTTAACATAAGGGGTATTGAGGTTTAGGAAAATCTTTTTAATCCATTTTCGGACAGAAATTTGGCTGTCGAGGGATCAATGTTCAACGATTTGACCATTGAAAACTCTATGAAATTCCTCCACCAATTTTGGGTCTAAACGCTTGAAATTTTAGATGTAGGTTACTTGGATATGGATCAAACTTTTCAATTTGATTTGAGCTCAAAACAATAAATGTTTAGGGGTCATAATTGGGGTCAAAGGTAAAAAAATATTGACCTCTGCGGTCTCTATCAAATCACTCAACCAATTTTTGGTCTAAGCATTTGAAATTTTACATAAACTGTATTCAGACATCGGGCAAGCTTTTTAATCGTTTTTTTTTGCCGAAAATTTGGCGTCCAAGGTGTCAAAGTTCGAAAGAGTTGACCTTTGAGGTCCCTAGCAAACTATTCAGCCAATTTTGGGTCTAAACATTTTAAATTTTACATAAAGGATATTCAGACATGCGGCAAGCTTTTTAATCAGTTTTTGGACGAAAATTTGGCTGCCAAGAGGTAAAAGTTGGAAGTGTTGACTTTTACAGACTCTGCTAAACTCCTCATATAATATATATGTATATATATATATATATATATATATATATATATATATATATATATATATATAAAAAGCAGCAGGCTCCTTCAGTCTTAGACAGACTATGGATACCCATGAAGGGTTACTTGCGGGTGAAATTTTTGTGGCAGGAGGTGCGCAATCTCTAACCACAACTTTCCTGAGACGCCATTGTTAAATACCAGTGGCAAGTGAAGTACAGGACGACTGGAAACAAATGCCGAGATAAGCGGAGAGCACATACAGCGCCTAGAATTCACAAATGGTTACCCATCTGATACTAACCAGGCTCAATGTTGCTTAACTTCGGCATATATATCTATATATATATATATAGATATATAGATATATATATATATATATATATATATATATATATACACATAAACCTATGAACAGTGCATAGGGCCCGAGCAAAGCCGGACTGAACTGCTAGTATACAACATATAACTATAACTAAAAGCAAGAATAAATTACTTTTCTACATAGATGGTTAAGTTTTTGTGTTTTAACTTATTTTAACATGTTATTCTTACAAATATATGTAGTTTTACCCTGTCGAGTTAAAAAGACTGATTTAAACATAAATATGCAATATATGACTATAACGATATTTATAACCATATTTACTGCTTTTAGTAGTTTTACTTGTTTTCAGTCCTCACGTAAAAAATATTTTCTCTGGAGAAGGAGGGTAGAAACTTGGTTTTTAGTAATGCTCTGTGGGCCTCCTTAATTTTAATTAGTCCTTGCCTTGTTGGATTATGCCGGAGCAACATCAAGTGCCCTTGCTAAGTATTCTACCAGTGATACCGTATGATCTAATCTTCCTGAGGAGACCCTCATGCCATACCCTGTCAAAAGCCTTAGATATATCTAGAGCTATTGCTCTGCCCTCCCCACCTTTGTCCAGTGACTGGTATATACGTTCAGAGATTACAGTGAGGATCTCTGCTGTGGAACGGGCTTGCCTAAATCCATATTGTTTGTCAGTCAGAAGTTTAGCATCTGGAAGGTGATGGATTAGAGCATGGTTAATTATGGTCTCAAATATTTTGCCGAAAAGTGGGAGGAGGCTAATGGGGCGATAATTTGATGGGTCAGTTCTTTCGCCAGAATTCTTGAATACTGGTACCACAGAAGCAGTTTTCCAACAACTCCCAGAAAGCAAGATTCATTAAGGCACTTGTTGTAGAGCTTGGAGAGAACTGGAGCTACTTCAGCTGAGCACTTTTTTAATAGCACAGCTGGGATGAGATCAGGTCCACATGCTTTTGAAGTGTAAAGGTTTTTTTATGATAGCATGCATCTGAACAGGGGTGATTTTTAAATCGTCTAGCTTGGCATCTGTCCGCAAAGGAAAGCCTGGTAGAGGGTGGTTGGAAGGGTCCAGTGTGGAGTTTGAGGCAAACTGACTCGCAAGCATATTAGCCTTCTCGGTTGCTGAGAAAACAACCTCGTGATTGTCGATTAGTGGGGGAATTGTTGATTGTCCATTATTTACTACACTGTTGTAAATTTTCCGGAAGTCACGATTTCCTAATTTTTGTGCTTTGATGCAATTTTTGGTTGTTTCAGTAAATTCTCTCTTAGCTGTCGCTATTTCTTTCTTAATGTTACTTCTAGCTTCTATATACTTCTGTCTGTTTGAACTGGACTTATGTTGGTTAAATCTGCGGTATGCATGCTGTCTTTGAGCAATGGCAGTTGCGTAAGTAGAAGTAAACCATTGGGGAGAGTGGGGCTTGCTATAAAATTTCTGCATGGGAACATGTGCTTCAGTTGCTGTTTTGAACCATTCAGTGGTCTCATTTGCTCACTGTTCAGCAGGAAGAGAAAAAATATTTCCCCATGGGGAATCTGATAAGATCTCTGATGGCTTCCCAGTCAGCCTTTTTATAATATCTCACTGTTTTAAGCACTGGCTGTTCAGTTTTGGGTCTAGAGTTTAGGGCGATTTCAACTATTATCACTGCATGATCAGCGTTCCCGAGTGGGCTGTCAGCATTTGTTATACAATCATTGGGAACTGTGCTCAGAAACAGATCTAGAAGTGATGCGTGTTGTTCTTGCTGGTCAGGGAAACGGGTTGGAAACGTAACCATTTGTGATAGGGAGTGAGATATAGAGAAGCTATGTGTTGTGCTGTCCGCTGCATCTGTGTTTAGACACGTATATATAAATAATATGCACTCGTTTATATATACCCCCCACCCTCCGACAATACAACAGGGTTCTGGAGGCTTCCTGAGTTTTATTTTTTTCACTCATCACTAAAAAAAAATGTTTTCTCAAGACAGTAAAACACAATATAATCTCAAAATCACTTTTTATTTTGGACTTTTTTCTTTTACCCTTCAAAGGCCAACGGGTAATCTAGTTCATTCATAAAAAAAAAAAAAACATGTTTTATTTTAAAGCAACAAAAATTATTATTATTATTGGCTCACAAGGAGCTTTCACACAGGTCATCAAAGATCTCATAGAATACAGCCTGTAGTGTTCCCTAGAAGCTGAGTGACAACAAGTCTCCCAGATTTTCCAGTACCCTCCACCTCTTTCAATAACATTTGCAAATAAATTTGCGTTATCGCAACAGCTGCTTGCCATTGATTTCTCGTTGACGGTGGCCATTGGTCTTTACTGGAATTTGAGTGACAATATCTCTCCTCAAGAAGCCTATTATTATCATTATTGTTATTATTACAACAACAACTACTACTACTACTACTACTTCTACTCCTACTACTAAAATACCTGGAGATATGAATTTAATTTTTTTCATGACCGCCGACCTATCTCAAATAATCGTATCTCAAAATAACTATTCCCATTTGAATTAAAAAAAAAAAACAGAATTAATCCGTTCCAAGAGTAAGAAATTTACCTATTGTATCTAACAACTCACAGTTACGTCCCCTGAATAATGTCATTTTCTTTATAATAAAGGATGAGGCAGTTGCCATCTTGGTCACAACTTATACACACGTGTCATCTTGTCCCTTAAGCTTACAAATATAATATGGTATCAGAAGTGGGATAAATAAAAAAAAAATTTAAATAATAAAAAAGGCGAGATACTACACGACAAAACGTTAAAAATCATAAATACCACGTTAATCGAGATAAAAACCAAGTAATACACAACGACAAAATTAATAGCAACGGAATAACCCAGCTGGAACGATTTTTTGAAATATCCAATAGTATCCGGATTAAACAAACAAACAGAAAGCAAAAGAAAAAAAAAAAAAAAGACTCGTTAATTCTACTGCATGGGTAATAAAGCTGAAGATATACTAGACACTTTCAACTTCTCACAAGAGTAATTACAAACATTCAAACATTCAACACAGTAAAAGAAAGGTTCGACAGATAGTTTACAAGTACCACAAGCTCAGTGTATGAGAGAACTATATTGAACAGTTGATTTCAACAAGGATGTGAGTTGATTGATTCATTTGTAACAGAACTAAAAATCCAAGCAAAAATAGACAAAAAAACAACAACAAAACAAAAATTGCAAGTTTGAACACCTACACAGAGATTGCATAATTATTGGATATTCAGCCCAGCTATTGAAGCCCTAAACCTAGTCAGAATGCACTCGAGTTTACATAACATCAAACATAACCCACAACAAGCCTATGATCCAAGATGCAAATGCCTAAATTTTCCTCTACAAATTTGGAGGAGAATACGATATCCCTCTAAAACCAGACACAGAACTTATTCCGTCCCCATGCAACGCTGTATACCAATACCTCTAATGAAAAAATCAAAGGCGGAAATACAAAGGATAGAAAAAATGGAGGTAATCAGTAAAGTATACGGTGTCCAAAAAGTCACTGAAGGATTGAAAATCTTTATCATTTTACCATTAATAGTTATTTTTTTCTCTATTTAAGATATTTTACAGATAATATTGTGGAAATTAATTATAAATAAGTATAGCATTGAACAACGTACACAAGTTGTGAAATTGTTTTACCAAGATCAGAATCAGAAAGTATCTCTTGCTATAGCAATCTCAAATGGCCACCATGTTCCCCAGATTGACTAGCCTCGACTTTTTCTTGTAGGGATATCTTAAAGAAAGAGTCTATGTTAACAAACCCCCAAACCCTGCAAGAATTGAAGGAAAACATCAGGAGCGAAATAAGGGAGTTAACTCGCAATCCAGAGATTCTGCAATCTTTAATGGATAATGATTTGGAAAGAGCACAAATATGCGAAGCTGAAAATGGGGAACATTTAAAAGACATTTTTTCCATAAATAAAGATTGTTTAAATTTTTGCATTTAAAAAAATTTTCCAATGTCAGATTCTGTTAAAATTATCGAATAATATAAAAAATAAAGAATCCATTAAAGTTAAAAATCCTTCAGTGATTTTTTGGGCACACTTTATTAGGTTGAGATTCTTTATTAGGTTGAGATTCTTTATTAGGTTGAGGTTCTTTTTTAGGTTGATGTTCTTTATTAGGTTGATGTTCTTTATTAGGTTGATGTTCTTTATTAGGTTTAGGTTCTTTATTAGGTTGAAGTTCTTTATTAGGTTTAGGTTCTTTATTAAGTTTAGGTTCTTTATTAGGTTGAAGTTCTTTATTAGGTTTAGGTTTTTTATTAGGTTTAATTTCTTTATTAGGTTGAGGTTCTTTATTAGGTTTAGGTTCTTTATTAGGTTGAAGTTCTTTATTAGGTTTAGGTTCTTTATTAGGTTGAAGTTCTTTATTAGGTTGATGTTCTTTATTAGGTTTAGGTTCTTTATTAGGTTTAGGTTCTTTATTAGGTCGAAGTTCTTTATTAGGTTGATGTTCTTTATTAGGTTGAAGTTCTTTATTAGGTTTAGGTTCTTTATTAGGTTTAGGTTCTTTATTAGGTTGAGGTTCTTTATTAGGTTTAGGTTCTTTATTAGGTTTAGGTTCTTTATTAGGTCGAAGTTCTTTATTAGGTTGATGTTCTTTATTAGGTTGAAGTTCTTTATTAGGTTGAAGTTCTTTATAAGGTTTAGGTTCTTTATTAGGTTTAGTTTATTTATTAGGTTGAAGTTCTTTATTAGGTTTAGGTTCTTTATTAGGTTTAGGTTCTTTATTAGGTTGATGTTCTTTATTAGGTTGAGGTTTTTTTATTAGGTTTAGGTTCTTTATTAGGTTGAGATTCTTTATAAGGTTTATGTTTTTTATTAGGTTTAGGTTCTTTATTAGGTTGAAGTTCTTTATTAGGTTTAGGTTCTTTATTAGGTTTAGGTTCTTTATTAGGTTGATGTTCTTTATTAGGTTGATGTTCTTTATAAGGTTGATGTTCTTTATTAGGGTGAAGTTCTTTATTAGGTTGAGGTTCTTTATTAAGTTTAAGTTCTTTATTAGGTTGAGATTCTTTATTAGGTTTAGGTTCTTTATTAGTTTGAAGTTCTTTTTTAGGTTTAGGTTCTTTATTAGGTTTAGTTTCTTTATTAGGTTGATGTTCTTTATTAGGTTTAAGTTCTTTATTATGTTTAGGTTCTTTATTAGGTTTAGTTTCTTTATTAGGTTGAAGTTCTTTATTAGGTTTAAGTTCTTTATTAGGTTTAGGTTCTTTATTAGGTTTAGGTTCTTTATTAGGTTTAGGTTCTTTATTAGGTTGAAGTTCTTTATTAGGTTTAAGTTCTTTATTAGGTTTAGTTTCTTTATTAGGTTGAAGTTCTTTATTAGGTTTAAGTTCTTTTTTAGGTTGATGTTCTTTATTAGGTGTAAGTTCTTTATTAGGTTGAGGTTCTTTATTAGGTTTAAGTTCTTTATTAGGTTTAGGTTCTTTATTAGGTTTAGGTTCTTTATTAGGTTTAGGTTCTTTATTAGGTTGAAGTTCTTTATTAGGTTTAAGTTCTTTATTAGGTTAAAGTTCTTTATTAGGTTTAGGTTCTTTATTAGGTTGATGTTCTTTATTAGGTTTAGGTTCTTTATTAGGTTTAGGTCCTTTATTAGGTTGAGGATCTTTATTAGGTTGATGTTCTTTATTAGGTTGATGTTCTTTATTAGGTTTAGGTTCTTTATTAGGTGCATGTTCTTTATTAGGTTTAGGTTCTTTATTAGGTTGATGTTCTTTATTAGGTTGATGTTCTTTATTAGGTTTAGGTTCTTTATTAGGTTTAGGTTCTTTATTAGGTTTAGGTTCTTTATTAGGTTGATGTTCTTTATTATATTGAGGTTCTTTATTAGGTTTAGGTTCTTTATTAGGTTTAGTTTCTTTATTAGGTTGATGTTCTTTATTAGGTTGAGATTCTTTATTAGGTTGAGGTTCTTTATTAGGTTTAGGTTCTTTATTAAGTTTAAGTTCTTTATTAGGTTTAAGTTCTTTATTAGGTTAAAGTTCTTTATTAGGTTTAGGTTCTTTATTAGGTTGACGTTCTTTATTAGGTTGAAGTTCTTTATTAGGTTTAGGTTCTTTATTAGGTTTAGGTTCTTTATTAGGTTGATGTTCTTTATTAGGTTTAGGTTCTTTATTAGGTTGATGTTCTTTATTAGGTTTAAGTTCTTTATTAGGTTTAGGTTCTTTATTAGGTTTAGGTTCTTTATTAGGTTTAGGTTCTTTATTAGGTTGATGTTCTTTATTAGGTTGAGGTTCTTTATTAGGTTTAGGTTCTTTATTAGGTTTAGTTTCTTTTATTAGGTTGATGTTCTTTATTAGGTTGAGATTCTTTATTAGGTTGATGTTCTTTATTAGGTTTAGGTTCTTTATTAAGTGTAAGTTCTTTATTAGGTTTAAGTTCTTTATTAGGTTAAAGTTCTTTATTAGGTTTAGGTTCTTTATTAGGTTGACGTTCTTTATAAGGTTTAGGTTCTTTATTAGGTTTAGGTTCTTTATTAGGTTGAGGATCTTTATTAGGTTTAGGTTCTTTATTAGGTTGATGTTCTTTATTAGGTTTAGGTTCTTTATTAGGTTGAGATTCTTTATTAGGTTGAGTATCTTTATTAGGTTTAGGTTCTTTATTAGGTTTAGGTTCTTTATTAGGTTGATGTTCTTTATTAGGTTGATGTTCTTTATTAGGTTGATGTTCTTTATTAGGTTGAAGTTCTTTATTAGGTTTAGGTTCTTTATTAGGTTTAGGTTCTTTATTAGGTTGAAGTTCTTTATTAGGTTGATGTTCTTTATTAGGTTTAGGTTCTTTATTAGGTGTAAGTTCTTTATTAGGTTGATGTTCTTTATTAGGTTGAAGTTCTTTATTAGGTTGATGTTCTTTATTAGGTTGATGTTCTTTATTAGGTTGATGTTCTTTATTAGGTTGAAGTTCTTTATTAGGTTGATGTTCTTTATTAGGTTTAGGTTCTTTATTAGGTTGAAGTTCTTTATTAGGTTGATGTTCTTTATAAGGTTTAGGTTCTTTATTAGGTGTAAGTTCTTTATTAGGTTGAAGTTCTTTATTAGGTTGATGTTCTTTATTAGGTTGATGTTCTTTATTAGGTTGAAGTTCTTTATTAGGTTGATGTTCTTTATTAGGTTGAAGTTCTTTATTAGGTTGAGTTTCTTTATTAGGTTTAGGTTCTTTATTAGGTTTAGGTTCTTTATTAGGTTGAAGTTCTTTATTAGGTTGATGTTCTTTATTAGGTTTAGGTTCTTTATTAGGTGTAAGTTCTTTATTAGGTTGATGTTCTTTATTAGGTTGAAGTTCTTTATTAGGTTGATGTTCTTTATTAGGTTGATGTTCTTTATTAGGTTGATGTTCTTTATTAGGTTGAAGTTCTTTATTAGGTTGATGTTCTTTATTAGGTTTAGGTTCTTTATTAGGTTGAAGTTCTTTATTAGGTTGATGTTCTTTATAAGGTTTAGGTTCTTTATTAGGTGTAAGTTCTTTATTAGGTTGAAGTTCTTTATTAGGTTGATGTTCTTTATTAGGTTGATGTTCTTTATTAGGTTGAAGTTCTTTATTAGGTTGATGTTCTTTATTAGGTTGAAGTTCTTTATTAGGTTGAGGTTCTTTATTAGGTGTATGTTCTTTATTAGGTTGATGTTCTTTATTAGGTTGATGTTCTTTATTAGGTTGAAGTTCTTTATTAGGTTGGTGTTCTTTATTAGGTTTAGGTTCTTTATTAGGTGTAAGTTCTTTATTAGGTTGATGTTCTTTATTAGGTTGAAGTTCTTTATTAGGTTGATGTTCTTTATTAGGTTGATGTTCTTTATTAGGTTGATATTCTTTATTAGGTTGATGTTCTTTATTAGGTTGAAGTTCTTTATTAGGTTGATGTTCTTTATTAGGTTGATGTTCTTTATTAGGTTTAGGTTCTTTATTAGGTTTAGGTTCTTTATTAGGTTGAAGTTCTTTATTAGGTTGATGTTCTTTATTAGGTTTAGGTTCTTTATTAGGTGTAAGTTCTTTATTAGGTTGATGTTCTTTATTAGGTTGAAGTTCTTTATTAGGTTGATGTTCTTTATTAGGTTGATGTTCTTTATTAGGTTGATGTTCTTTATTAGGTTGAAGTTCTTTATTAGGTTGATGTTCTTTATTAGGTTTAGGTTCTTTATTAGGTTGAAGTTCTTTATTAGGTTGATGTTCTTTATAAGGTTTAGGTTCTTTATTAGGTGTAAGTTCTTTATTAGGTTGAAGTTCTTTATTAGGTTGATGTTCTTTATTAGGTTGATGTTCTTTATTAGGTTGAAGTTCTTTATTAGGTTGATGTTCTTTATTAGGTTGAAGTTCTTTATTAGGTTGAGTTTCTTTATTAGGTTGATGTTCTTTATTAGGTTTAGGTTCTTTATTAGGTTTAGGTTCTTTATTAGGTTGAAGTTCTTTATTAGGTTGATGTTCTTTATTAGGTTTAGGTTCTTTATTAGGTGTAAGTTCTTTATTAGGTTGATGTTCTTTATTAGGTTGAAGTTCTTTATTAGGTTGATGTTCTTTATTAGGTTGATGTTCTTTATTAGGTTGATGTTCTTTATTAGGTTGAAGTTCTTTATTAGGTTGATGTTCTTTATTAGGTTTAGGTTCTTTATTAGGTTGAAGTTCTTTATTAGGTTGATGTTCTTTATAAGGTTTAGGTTCTTTATTAGGTGTAAGTTCTTTATTAGGTTGAAGTTCTTTATTAGGTTGATGTTCTTTATTAGGTTGATGTTCTTTATTAGGTTGAAGTTCTTTATTAGGTTGATGTTCTTTATTAGGTTGAAGTTCTTTATTAGGTTGAGGTTTTTTATTAGGTGTATGTTCTTTATTAGGTTGATGTTCTTTATTAGGTTGATGTTCTTTATTAGGTTGAAGTTCTTTATTAGGTTGGTGTTCTTTATTAGGTTTAGGTTCTTTATTAGGTGTAAGTTCTTTATTAGGTTGATGTTCTTTATTAGGTTGAAGTTCTTTATTAGGTTGATGTTCTTTATTAGGTTGATGTTCTTTATTAGGTTGATATTCTTTATTAGGTTGATGTTCTTTATTAGGTTGAAGTTCTTTATTAGGTTGATGTTCTTTATTAGGTTGATGTTCTTTATTAGGTGTAAGTTCTTTATTAGGTTGATGTTCTTTATTAGGTTGAAGTTCTTTATTAGGTTGATGTTCTTTATTAGGTTTAGGTTCTTTATTAGGTGTAAGTTCTTTATTAGGTTGATGTTCTTTATTAGGTTGAAGTTCTTTATTAGGTTGAAGTTCTTTATTAGGTTGATGTTCTTTATTAGGTGTAAGTTCTTTATTAGGTTGAAGTTCTTTATTAGGTTGATGTTCTTTATTAGGTTGATGTTCTTTATTAGGTGTAAGTTCTTTATTAGGTTGATGTTCTTTATTAGGTTGATGTTCTTTATTAGGTTTAGGTTCTTTCTTAGGTTTAGGTTCTTTGTTAGGTTGAGATTCTTTATTAAGTTGAGGTTGAATGTCTTCAGTAAATTAGGCCTAACTTTGTCCGCCTGGAGAGACAGATAAATTGATTAATCCTCTAGCAAGGATCATGGCTGTTCTTTATTCTATCAAAAGAAAATAAATTCTTCTTGATTGAAGAAATTAAAATTTTTGTCCTGATCCTGAATGCACCTTTGTAGGGTACTGATTATTAAACCAGCCTTGTACAAATTTGATTCTCCTGGGGAGGCTGTATATATGCATTGATTACAAGTAAAGGTCATAACGTAGTATCTATTGTGCCCTTAGTCAAAGAAGCAATCCTTCTGGACTGGGGAAAATTTTAATTTTTGTCTAGATCCAGAGTGACTCTTAAGGCAGTTGGTTTTTCTTCAGATTGAAAATCGACGTTGTTCTCGTTGGGTCACAATGTGTGTGAATAAGTAATTAATTATTTCTTAAATCAGTTAATGTGGTCAGCTTTGTGAAGAATCATCTGCTTTCTACAACAAAGCAGCCTTAACTGCAACACAGCAACCTCAGCTGCAACAACACAGCCTCAACTGCAATCAAACAGAGAGAGAGAGAGAGAGAGAGAGAGAGAGAGAGAGAGAGAGAGAAAATGGAAGGAAAAGAAGGCTGTTTTTTTCTTTCTGTTAGGGTTTTTTTTTTCAGAACATAATTTTCAACATTAATTCTCCAATTACAATGTCATTGGGAACAAACAGTTAAAGCCAATAAAACTACAAGCCCAAAAAGGAGGGTTATGAGCAGTAGTGCGATGATACTGAGTCAGCATTACAGCCATTGCAGGAGACTGCTTCTTCTCTACTGCTGTAATGTATCCTTGTCTCATGAGATTTCAAATAAAATATAATTCACTGTGCCACAAAAGCTTGTTTGTTTAAAGTATGGAGTACTGTTATCGTATTTGGGCTGATGAATCTCTGTCCAGTTTGAAAGTTCTTGATAAGGTGAAGAAATATATCTGTAATTTGATTTTCCTTACTTTTTTTCTTCCCTACAACTTCTTTCGTACAGACCTTATGTCGTTAGTCTCAGTCTTTTCTATAAATAGTATTATGTCATGCGTTCTTCAGAATTCTCTGATCAATTCTCTGCTACCTTTGTACCAGTTCGTTTGACTCGTTGGTTTAGTGGTCTTAATCAATTAAATGTTTTGATACTTCATTGTAATACTGCTTCATATTCCAGTAGTTTTTTTCCAAGAACTGCAGGTTTGCAGAACACTCTTCCTGCTGACTGATACCCTCCTACCTTGCCCTTTTCAAGACAAAGGCCAACAGGCACCTTCTGACTTTGCAACAATCATCTTTTGTTCCTGTTTGTTCTTTATATCAAGTGGCTTAACGCCTTGTCTGGAGTGATTTCCATTTAAAAAACTTCCACCTACAATAACTGATATCTATTGTATAAATTGCAACAGCCCCAAAATTGAAATAAGGCCAAGGTGGACAATTAATTTTCTAATAGGGCGATATAAGGAACTGGCATAATTATGGAAGGCTAGACTAATATATTCATGGATTCATGAACTATTATAAAAAAAGGTGTTTAAGAGAAATTTATAAGCTTATTATATTCGTTAATTTCAGAACCATTTAAAGTATATACTAGCAGTAAAGTGAAACGGATAGCTGTTTTGGCGTAATATTGGTGAGTTTGAAAGCTAGATACTATGGACAAGAAGGAAACATCAAAATATTAAAAGAGAGTTTCCTACATTATGACGATCCACACTGGATCCACACTAGTGTTAATCTTGACAAGGATTTAACTAAGTATAAGCCAAGGTGACACGAAGTTTGGGAAATAAATTATTTTTTTTATGGAAAATTACAGAAAGAGAAAACCTTAAAGTAGAGTTTAAAACAAAGGGATATCAGTCGGCATTACGGACGACGTCATGGATATTGATCTTGACAAAGAAACAAAGGTTTCAGATGAGTTTACTTATGGACGCAGTGCGGGACAGATCGCCAATAACACTGTAATACTTGAAAAGGAAAACTTTGGTAATCGCCAAGAGCAAAATGTTTCCCTAAGATCTCCGTTTGCTGTTTATATAAGTAAGGCTTTTAAAAAATTTTTTTTCTGTTTTTCCTTTTTTTTTTTTTCGTGCAAAAGCAATTACTAAACTGATAAATATTATTAATTTTAAACGTTATCAAAATAACAATCTTATTGAAATCAGAGTTAATCTAATATAACTTTTTTTTATTCAGCTCATCTATAATGAGAATGCGATTGATCATTGACGTTATGAAAATAGCAACGGTATCAAGATCAATGTTTATTTAAAATACAAATAATAATAAAAAAAACGTAGATTAGAGCTCATCTACAATTACAATATTATTAGCTCCGACTTTAGAAAAATGACAAGATCAATGAGATCCAAGTTTATGTAAAAATTATATTGAGATCAACACTTATATCAAATGATAATGTTATTCAGCTCTGTACAGTAGAACTCCGGGATACAGCAATGAAAATTAGTAACAAAATGCAGTACAGTATATAATACACATGTATATAATCAAATAACATTATAAATAACACCGCAAGTCGGGGAAAATATCGTAACCAAGGGCCAGAAAAACATCATATTCTACATAGTAACCTGGAAAAAACGTATCCTAGGGCAACCGTATCCCGGGGTTCCATTGTAATTATCTACAAGGACGTTATTGAGCTTAAGTCAAATTAAAGATGTTATGGAGATCAGATTTTATCTACAACTAGCCGGGGTGTCCGGCGTTTCCCGGGTGTTAGGAGGTGGTATATTAAGGGGGAAATCAAAAGAACAGTAGCTGGGGTGTATAGATGTAGTAAAGAACCCCGGAGTGTATAAAAAAAAGTGGTAATAGTGGGGGGATCACTTTGCGAAAATATCGATGCAAAAAAGGACCCCTCTTTGTAGAAAACTGCCCAGTTGAGGGTGAAGAAATTAGTGTTTTTGACCAATTTTTCGATATTTGTCGTCCGAAAGACTGAAGTTTAAAATGATACCGGTTTCATCATGGTCTAGAGCGTCTGTCAGAAGTTTTAGTGAGGCATATAAACATACATACGTTCATAGATTCACATAAACAGACAGGTGAGATTTCTATTAGTTGACATTGCTATTCAGCTTAAAATTTTTCTGCAATTGATCTTAGCCCTTATTAAGATGTTAGTGAGATCAAGGTGAAATATAAACTGACAATATTATTTAACTTACAACTTATCCAAACTGACAGTTCTATTCGGCTTAGACTTTATCAAGTGATATTAGTATATTATAGTAATAATATTTGGAGTTTATTAAAAACTAGCGGGGGTTACCCGGCGTTGCCCGGGTGTTTTTGGGTGTGTGTGTGGTCGGTCAGGGTGGAGGGTGTTAATAAAAACCTAAGAATAAGCGAAGTAAAAAAAAACAAAAAACAGAAAAAAAGAACGTTATAAAATCTGAAAAACACGTGAAAAATTGCTTAAATAACCCTGCTTCAATATTAAAATTCAAAAATTCGAAAAAAAAAGACATCTCACACTACGATTCGAACCCAAAACGTTTAGATAATGAGGCAGCGTCCTAAGCAACTGAGTTGAGACGACGTCGCCGAAATTGTGTCGCTTTTTCAAATATTTAAAGTAAATCAGGTTACGACGTCGTATGATGCATGCGTAGAAGCGAATTTGTCATGAGAGGACGGTTTTTGCTCCCCCCCCTGTAGAAAACTACTGATTTCAGGGTGAAGGAATTAACGTTTTTGGCCAATTTTTCGATATTTGTCGGGCGAAGGTTGGAAGTTTAAAATGATACCGATCTGGCGAAAATCCGTGTCTCGTGTGGAAAGTTTTTGCGAGACATACAAACACACATACATACATACAAACAAACACACATACATACACACATTTTGCCTTTTATATTTATAGATAAAGCATTTTACATTGGAGCTAAATTTTTATCAAAATGAGAAAATTGAGATGAAAGTTTATCTAAGACGAAAATTTAATTCAGCATTGAGCTTTCCTTGTACAATGAAAATGGTATTCAGCTCAAACATTATGGAAATTTAATTTAGTTTTGAGCTTCTCTACGGTGAAATTGAGCTTAGACTTTATGAAAATGTTACTCATATCAGAGTTTATCTAAAATGAAAATTTAATTCTAGTTTAATCATTTAATTTAGTTGCACTCCCTTCTACCCTACCTTGACCTTTCTCTTATATGTCGATATCGTTGTCGCATCTAGATTTATCATAATTTTTGTTTTTGCACTCTTTTATTTTTAGTCCTTTATATTCAAAAACAGTGATGCTCACCAGTGATCCACAAAATAATTTGGGTGGTCCACAGCTTGATTTGCTTATCAAAAAATCTTTTTTTTAATATCTTTAATTTAAAACATTTTACGTCCAATAAAATGTATTATACTATATATATATATATATATATATATATATATATATATATATATATATATATATATATAAGAATTTTCATCATTTATTAATGTTTTATTTTATAATTTATTGAATTTTCTAATTTAATTGTGCAATTTTGATTTTAGAAAATGGCAGCAGAAAAGGGCCCTCTTGCAAAAACAAAACAATAAATAAATAAAAGTGAGACAATACAGTGATGAATTTTTTTTATTAAGATTTGTCAAACAAGTTGATGGCAATAAACCAGTTTGTATTAAATGTGGTTTTGTTTTGAGTAATGATTCCGTAAAGAAGGCAAAGTTAGAGATTCACCAGAAAACAAAGCATCTTATTATCTGTTGGTAGAGGAAAAAATATTTTGAGTTAAAATTGAAAGTTCAACCTGTAAAATTAGTTGACTTCTTCACGAAAGTGAATGCTTCTCAGATTAAAACATTAAAGTCTAGTTATATTGTGTCAGAAATGGTTGACAAATTAGGTGCATCACAAGGATGCAGAGAAAAACTGATTAAACCTACCGTGCTAGCTTGTGTTGAAGACCTTATTAGCAAAGAAGATGCAGCAATGCTTGAAAAATAAATACCCCTGTCAAGAGCAACAGTAACGAGAAGGAAAGATGAAATGGCCGAATATGTTCAAGATAAATTAATAGAAATTCTTTAAAAAAATAAATTTTTCATACAAATTGATGAAACAATTCATAATCAAGTACTTTCATATGTCAGATTTGTATATTAGAATGACATCAGAAAAAAAACTCTATTTTTAAAAAGTTTGCCAGAGAGAACAAGTGGAGGACATGTCTTTTCAGAAGTAAACAATTATTTGAATAATAACAATATTCCATGAACTAATTTGATTGAAATCAGCACAGATGGTCTTGAATCCATGACAAGCAGGATTAAAGGTTTTGTAACACAGATGAAAACTGTTGCTCTTCATATAATGCATGTACACTGCATTATTCACAGACAACACTTGGCAGCAAAAAATATGGGTGGCAATATGGCGGAAGCTGTTGATGCAGCTATATCAGGAATAAATTTTATAGAAACACATTTCTTGAATGGCAGATTATTTGAACAAATTTGTGATGATGAAGAATTTAACAAATTGCTACTTCATATAAGAAGTTAGGTGGCTCTCCAAAGGTAACAGTATTGATAGATTTGTTAGTATGTCGCGAGTTGTACTGGACTTCTAAAAATTCAAATCTGAATCTGCCGACTCTACTCAAAAGCAAAAGACAAAAGCTGTGAAAATTTTGGATAATCTGAATAAGAATGCAATTAAATCAAAAATATTTTATCTCAGTGACATTTTAAACTTTGTAAAATAATCTGAATGCTGCAATACTTTAAGTTATAAATTTATTATATTTTTTACTAGAATAACTTCTCCTCTTTTTCCAGTTTAAACAACTAGTCCTTTACTTTTCCATGCTTAAGCTTAACCATATTATTTTTTATGCTCGCATTTTTCTCTTGTAATCAATGATTCTTCCAGGCTTCCAATAAATTCACTTGTTCTTTGTTTAATTTCAGTCTTATTTTTGTGTCACCATAAACACATATGTAATAACAATGTACGCCACTCGTCTGCTTTCAATAAAATATCCCCCAATGATCTCCCTTTTATGCTTTCATTCTCTCTATTTAACTTGTTACTTCTCTTTTCGAATTAGTAGCAACAGTAGTCGCTGAAGCGACGTGGTTGCTATGGAAACCAGTCATAAAAAACATCATTCACCTCCTTACATGTTTTTATGATTTTGAACACTAGAAAATTCATCATAACTTTCGTTTTACTAAACGAAAATTGAAAATGTCTGGGTTTTTTTTTCACAGTATAGCTGAGAAGGTGATCTATAAACTGTAATAATTGTTTGAAATTTGGTTGAAAAATGAGTGAGCGGTGAAGCTTTAAAGCAGTTCTAAATGACTAAAACTGCCACTTAACCCTATATTCAAACACGGTCGTGTTTTAATAATAAAGTTATAGATATTTTGGTAACTGTGCATAAAGTGAAAGCATAACTTTCAAATGCACCTGAAGCTGGCACCCGCGTCTCTCAATTGATGTATGGAAGCACGAAATAGATACAATTTTCAAATATAGTTCATGTTTTTTTTTTTTCACCCTCTTATAATAAAAATATATAAAAATACGTATTTATTTTATCAATTAATTTTTTCGCGTCTCTCAATTTTTCAAGTTTGGAAGCACAAAATGAATACAATTTTCATATATATTTTATGTTTATATTTTTTCATCCCCTTATAATAAAAATATATAAAAATATGTAAACTGCTTTTTTATCAATTACTTTTTTATTTTGTAATCTTTTCAAATAACTACATTTATTTAAGTTAATGTTATATATTTTGTCAAACTATTTAGATATTTTAAAAGTATATTTATTTAAAAAAAGATGAAAAAAAATCTATGTGTCACATTTTTTAAATAGTTTTGGTAGTTTTTAAAAAAAGGTGAATGCACAACAGAAAACAGTTTTAAAATGTGAATATTTCAATATGTTAATAAATTCAAACAACATAATAAGTACGAACCAAGTCGATAATATTGCCGAAACGGCTATTTTTAAATCGTTAAAATTATACATAAAATATATTTGAAAATTGTAACCATTTTTTACTTCCATATCTCAATTGACGGACGCGGGTGCCAGCTTCCGGTGTGTTTGAAAGTTATTTTCTCGCTTTATGCATAATTACCGATATGTTTTATACAATACGAACTAAACTGTTTTACCTTTTTTATATCCTACACCGCCAAGTAAGTTTTAAGTTTAGTTTGGTTCGTATTGTATAGAATCAGAAAATTATATTTAAGTAAGAATATAACATTTAAAATTGTTTGCTGTTGACATTTTTTGAATAATCAATACAAAGTAAATTGAGCAAATAAAAATTTGTATCATGTGACGAACCGTAAATTTCATATTCCCAAAATTACGTAAATAATTTTTTTAACTAAGAAAATCAAATTTTATAAGGGAGTGACGACCGATAATTTTGCCCCATCATTTTCAATAAACGAAGGGAGATAACTCAATTCGAACATCCGGTATTTTATGTTTGTTTTCAGCTTTGTAATGGCTAGGGTCTACTATTAAATCGCTTAAAATTGTTAAAATTTAATTTTTTTAAACTTTAAAATAAATCTTTAATTGAGTTATGGAATTTTTGGAATATGATCTTTTCCCGCCGGGTCACGGGTATTGTTATATATTGATTTATATTGGAGGAGATGATATATTAAAACGTGTCATGTGTTATCTAGTGGATGTAAGATATTGTTCTTTTAACAGATAATAAACGTATAAATCGTATGTATGTTGCCTACCCAGGAGGACATGATATTAACGTGTAAACTGAATCATGTTGTATCAGACTTATCACACGGGATATTTTTACAGTTTATATATAAGAAGAATAATATATGCTTCATACCTTTTTCTTGAAGAGTTCTTCTGTATCTTCCCGCTGCTCCGTGATGAACCATGAAGCGATCACCACCCAATTGAGACATCTGTTCTTATTTGTGAAACCATTAAAACAACTCTTTATATTTTTATATTATAAATTTATTACAGATGTCTCAAATGGTTTTCACAGGATCTGCAGTTAGTCTACATTTTCTGTTCATACAGCCCGCTCCTAGCTGTCTGTCCACCCCTGTCTAGACGTATGTCCGCTCTGGTGGTCAATCCTCCACTCTGAATCTCTCCAAAACTAACTACATCACGTGTTCTCTTACGTAACCTAATTACGTGTCTCAGACCAACCTAATTTCCACAGCTAGTTATTTGTTTATTCAAAACCCCAAAATAATGTTTTCATATATTTTCTATTTTCACATTCCTTTTGCGATTCATACGTCAATCATTTCTTCCGCAATTTAGTTGTTTATTCTTCTAATCATAATAACTGATCCAGCAACCATCTGTCGCTCAAATCAATTAATAAGAATACAATAACAATAATAATAATGTTTTGACCATTGATCCCGCTTGTCACAGTTAACAGATACTACGCTATGATCACAGCCTAAATGGTCATAACATTACAGTATGTACACCAGAAAGATTTTCCTGTATTTTTGTTTTTAACATGGGATGAATTCTAGACAACCACCGAAGTTTTTAGTACTAAAATGTACCCAATATTATGTGTGTCTTCGGGATGAATAGAGTCATATTTACGAAGAGTTGAAAAATCACCGCAGTAAATAAATTTAGTTTACTCTTGCATGTTTGTTTGTACAATAAATGTTATGTTAAAGATCAATGTTACTTTATACCATTTTATTCCATTTTCACCCCAAACAAGGCACAATGCCACTTTGATGTAGGGGGCTACTATCGAGGACATACGCTGCGGGGATACTATGTAGGGAGTTGAGCAGCGAGATGTCTGATCACATTACACTTAAACTTCTGCATGTCAGTCCAGTTGGGAAAGCAGGAACCTGGAAAGGAGTTCCAAAGTCTAGCAGTTCTGGGGAAGAAACTATTAGAGTAGAAAGCTTTCTTACATCTAGGGATTTCTACTGTGTAGGGATGGGATTTTGTTGCTTGTCGGGTTTGTTGGGAGTATTTACATTGAGGGGTTACAAGGGCTTGTAGTTCCACAACGAAATTATGGGAAAAGTTAGTCTGTAGAAAATTCTAATGTTCATTCGTAGTCTATTTCACCCCGGTGACCTAATTCATCCCAGGGGTAGCATATTCTAATATAGCTACATTATTATTGCCGCGTTTATTGGTTTTACTGATATAAATATGCTTATTTACTTTTTGATAAGTAACTATGGCGTCTATTTTTTTAATTGAAATATTTCGGAAGAAAATTTGCTCTATAGAAAAATGAGATACCGCCATAGAAACCAGCTGCTGATTGGACGCATGCAGGTTACAAAATGGAGGTAAAATAAGTCGTGGGACAAAGAAAGGAAAAACAACAAGGTTTCACATATATCTCACGGTTGGACTTGTGTGTGTGTGTGTGTGTGTGTGTCCATAGGCTCACCTCCGCATTCCGTCAAGGCTAGGTTCGTCTGTCAGTCGTCAGCTCATCTCGAACTCGCAACCCGACTGATAGGAAACGAAAAGGCGACACGTGCAAATTAAGACGCGGTCAAATTTGAGCATATTAAAGCCGGTATTTCTTTCATTGGCATTCTTGTTTTGGACTTGGAGTCATTTGAGCGTACGAGTAATTCGCGTGTCAATGGGAAGAAAGAAAAACGGATTTTCTACGAACGTCGAAACAGGAAAAGAAAAGAAAAGAAGAGAAAAAAGGTTTGTCGTTATTGCGTGTGCCGAGAACGTTGCATTGTTGCAAGCTGAAGAATTTTTTTTTTTTTTTTTTTTTTTGCACGAATCTTTAACGGTATTCGGCAGTTCACAGGCAAACTTTAATTTCAAGACTTCAGTTTATGTGTGTATATTGTTGGAAAAAAAAGTCGTTCGAATTTCATAAAAACTATTTAATATTCACGGAAAACATACGATGTATGCCAGTGTTTTCTATATTTTCAAATGAAACCGATAATCACGTAGTAATTAAATACCGAAAACATAACAAGTTTTGAAGTAAAAGTTACTATGAGCCTAGGAGTCAAGCTAACACGCCATTTTGAATGTAATCTGAGGTGTTCAATAATTTATTCAAGCATTATGAAGAATAATTAAAAGTATTATGAACATTTAGATAGCAGTCCTGAAAATCATGTATTCTGATATTCACTTATTTTTCGAACACATTCAGGACAGCAGTTAGAATGTAAGTGAAAACGAGGGAGTGTTTATTATTTATTTTTTGTATCTAGTGTACTATAACAGAATTCAGTGTGAGTTAAAAATGAAAATATAAACGATGTGTTGATAATAATTACAGTTATTAAGGAATGGATATGGTAATGTAGGTGAAGTGAGTGGACAAAATAGAGAGTAACAAGTGAAGCATGCATGGTCCCCCGTGTGTGCACAGTGAACGAGGCATTAAAAAAAATGACTAAGTTCAGCATTTGCTACCCCACCCCCATTTAGCCCCAAAAGTCCCCAGGGGACGTCGAATTCTGCTGAAAATGAACAAACGATGCAGTGTTAGACCTTAACATATGTAAATTTGAGTTCTGCACCATGCAAAAAAAACAAACAAACAAACAAACAAAACTGATTAAGTCCATCATTTCCCCCCCCCATTTAGCCCCCAGAATCCCCAAGGCCTTAACATATTTAAATTTGTGTCCACTGTTCAGCACCACGCAAAGCTGCTAAATAGACACAGAGAAAATTTTGGACAAATGCAGTAAAATAGTCCCCAAAATGGAGTGTTTTTATTAGCCCTAAAAGAGCCCCTGGGGCACACCCAAGAATGATCGCAAAGTATAGACAAACAAAATTATATAGAAATCAGTTAGTTATAACTTTCCAGAAAATCTTATAAAAATCCAAGACATCATTTTTTTTTTTTTTAATAAGCGCAAAAGTATCAATTTCAGCCATTTTAACAAGAAAGGCACCTCTAGGGGGACAACCGGAGTTTTCCCGGAAAATTTGTTCTGTTACATTTTTACTCATATCATGTTTAATGTTTGTGCAAATTTAAAAAATTCCAAGGCGTAGTTATTGAGAAAAGTGTAGACAGACAAACGGACAAGGGTGAATTTACAGGTTCACCCTCCTTTTGTCGAGGGACCAAAAATTCTTGCTATTTTCTTGGTGGGAACATCGTATTTGAAAGAATCAGTTTGTTCGGAATAAATGTAATAATTTTCAAACAGAGGATGAAATGTACGCATACTTTTGTGAAATGCTTAAGGAAGTGTTGTGTATGGTGATTGTGAAACATTTGTTTGGAAATGTTTAGTTATTTTCTTATTAGAACTGGAGATAGAAAGAGAAAAATCAAGATTACTTTATATATAGTTAATGAATAATAATATGTATATACAAGTAATAAAATATACACATGTGTGTGTGTTTTTTTTCATATATTATCAAGAAAGAAAGATAAAAATTTGTCTCAGGTCCGAATCTCCCATATATCAAGTTTCAAGCATGTAAACTAAAAATTGACAGAGTAGTTTGGCAGAGATCACTTATATATAATTATTTTTTTATTATTATAATTTCATGAATCCACATAAGACAGTGTAACGAAATGATATTATATCGATTTCTACTCTTTACTTTAATAGTGCTCACTACGTGAGTAGGGCTAGGTCGTAAGTTATGAAAAGATTGTGAGGATTATTTGCATAAACTCTTTGTTTTAAAGTACTCCAAATTATAAAAATCACATGATGACAAGTCCGGAGAACATGGTGGCTATAACCCTTTGCTTATTGTTCTACTTTCTGTAAACATGTCATGAACTCGTGTCAGTGATCTGTGAGACGTGTGGCATGTAGCGCCGTGTAGTTCCAAAAGAAAAGCTTCCTACTTTTTAACTAAAAATGTTGAAGAGCTACGAAGATGGCAGTGGGACCATTAAAACAGCGACCTATTGTGCTCCGGAATTTATTTTTCTTCATAGTTGCAACCATTCTCAATGCACTCTTGCCAGCAGTGAGTGATGTCAGTGCATGGCATCTGAAACACGTTTTGTCATACGAGTATCGTTCCAAAAATAAAACCTCCAATTTTTTTTATTAAAAAAGTTGCAAATCTACAAAGACGGGAGTAGTATAATTAAAACAAGCGACCTTTTGTTCTCCAGCATTCATTTTTCTACGTAGTCACAACCATTCTTAATGCACTTTTGCCAGGAATTCTATGACACATTTTTGTTTCTGACGCACGTCTATGACAGAGGTTGCTTTCTTAGTCTCACACCGTCAATATCTACAAAGGAGAGATGAAACTTTCAGATCATGAACGCATAAGTTCAGTCATCATGACAATGCAATTTGTAATACCCTTTGATCCACTCGGGCGGAATAAAAATAGGAGGTGTTACTTTGGAATGCTACTCGTATATATATATAAATTCGTATTCCTGTTTGTTTGTTTGTTTGTTTACAAGTTGATTAATATATACAAAAATCCGTTGCTTTATCATATTATTCATTCCTATATATACTATGATTATTGCAAAATATAAGATTAAAGAGGTGACGTCATTTGCACATTACACTAAGGAAAATCAACTTTATTAAAT
The DNA here is from genome assembly GCF_053919585.1 of Euprymna scolopes. Lineage (NCBI taxonomy): Eukaryota > Metazoa > Mollusca > Cephalopoda > Sepiida > Sepiolidae > Euprymna > Euprymna scolopes. The sequence continues at coordinate 86,808,868 of NC_136500.1, forward strand.
AGCGTTGTATTAGTTATTGTTTATAGTGAGAGAATTATTTTTAGTATTCTATTTAAGTTTATTATTTAAATTTGATTTATATTGATAGCATATTTAATTTAATTTATTTTACCGACATCGATTTTTTTATGAATCGGTTTGAGTTATTTCCTTTGCGCACGAACGTTGTTCTTTTTGTTTTTGTTTTCTTTTTCGGCGGATATTAAAACTGAAAACTTTCAAGCATTATTTTTGGAATTAGTTTAAATAAAATAATTACCGTGATTTCGCGGTTAACGTTGTGGTTCAGTGGATTTTTATTTTAAAATAAACAAACAATTAATTCAACTACGATTCTTTATTTAAAACAACTTTTAGGGATTTTTATTTGGTGCTTTTAAGGCACTCCCTAATAAAATAATTTAACACAATTTTCCGAACAAACAACAAACCACTTCTTAAACTTAACAAGGAAAAGGTTTATTTAAAAAGGCATTAAACTCGAAGGAGGAAAAGAAGGAAGGAAGGTTCGGGACTTCACTGCTTACTAGGTAGTTACAGCCGGTGGCTGTCGTCTGATACCTAGTAGGAGCAGAGAAGCGAAAGGTCTAGTCCCTTCGAAAGCTGGTGGAGTAAGAGAGAGTTTTTTCTTCTCAGGACAGGAAGCTGTCAGGTCCTTGGGGGTTAAAAATATTCATGCGCTACTCCTCTGATTGGCCAGTGTATGACCACATCACTCAATCAGGGAGGAATATGTGCAAGAAGAAAGAGGTCTATTTGCGTCTACTACATGACCCCCTGCTTAGGCTGAAAGCCGACAGAGAAAAAGGTAGCATAACAAATAGTGAGAAGAAGAATACAATAGAAATGTAAATTTATTTGAGTATTTTTTTGAAAAATTTTTTTTTTTTTTTTTTTGGTGAAGGAAGGAAGAAAAAAAAATGTTCTTTTCTTTGGAAAGGAGAGAAAAAATGTTCTTTCTCAACAGAAATACGGTTTTGCATAGTCTCTTCGGCCAATGTACCCGTCGACCACTATGTGTAGTGGTCACATAATTGTTCTCATGTGGAACATTTACCTCAGGTGTATGATGATGCTGTGTGTATGTTGGAGGAATGTGTGGCTCAGGTGTTAATGTGTCCAGAAAGGCTCTTTTTACCCTATCTACCGATACTATCTCTTTTTTACTACTAATGTCTAAGATCAACGTTTTGTCAGTGCATGAAAGCACGCGATAAGGGCCAGTGTAAGGTGAAGTTAGGGGGGCTTTTACTGCATCTTTTCTAAGGAACATGTGAGTCCATATCGATATGTCCTTCGGAACCAAAGATTCAATGGTCTGTTTCCTAGGGTGCATTGGCGGTAGCTTACTGAGATAAGCTCGTAGTCTGTTGACATACAGAGCTGTGTCAGTTGTTATATCCTCTATCGGGGTTAGCATCTGACCTGGCAACGATAGAGGTGCTCCATAGACCAGTTCGGCTGCCGAATATCCCAGGTCCTCCTTGATTGATGCCCGACAGCCAAGAAGGACGACTGGTATGTACTCGCTCCATCGCTGTTGGTCGGGGTAAGCGCGTAATGCTGCTTTCAATTGGCGATGGAGGCGTTCTATCATCCCGTTAGAAGCAGGGTGATAGCTTGTTGTCCGAATACGAGTGATCCCGAGGATCTTGGACAGTTCCTGGAATAGGTAGGATTTGAATTGGGCACCACGATCAGTGGTGATTGTAGTGGGAATTGCCGTAACGCAATATCTAGCCTGATATAAAGGCTCGCGCTACAGATTCAGCCGAAATGTCACTAAGGGAGATAGCCTCAGGCCACCGTGTGAAACGGTCTATGCAGGTCAGGAGATAAGTAAATCCCTGACTGACTGGCCATGGTCTAACCAAGTCAATGTGAACATGGCTAAACCGAGCGTCTGGGGTGCTGAATGTTCCGAGGGGTGCGCGGATATGCTTGTGCACCTTTGACTTTTGGCAGGATACACAGGAACGTGACCAAGCAGTGATATCACACCTCATGTTAGGCCAGAAAATCTAGCTGTAATCAGCTTCACTGTAGCTTTGCATCCGGGGTGTGCCAGGTTGTGTAGAGTTTCAAAAACAACTCTACGATGGGTCGTTGGAACGAATGGTTTAGGTGAATCTGTTGAGGTGTCACAGATGATCTGCATGTCAGAAGTAGACACGGGTAGATATGCGAATTTGCAAGTCGCAAATTCAGGTGACGATGGATCCAACATGCCCAGACTTGGCGTAATCTAAGGCCATCTGTTGCAAATCGATATCCGATGGTGAGGACAGAGAATTGATGGGCAGACGAGACAATGCGTCTGCTGCTGCGTTCTGTTCACCCGCAATATGCCGGATATCGCTAGTAAACTGCAAAAAAAATTCCAAATGGCGTGTTTCGCGTGGAGAATACTTGTCTGGCTTAGCACACAGTGCGTATGTCAGTGGACGGTGGTCGGTATAGATTGTAAATTGCCGACCCTCGAGTGAATGTTGGAAGTGTTTCACTGCGAGGTACATTGCCAGAAGTTCCCGGCCAAACGTGCTGTAACGTTGTTCGGCCGGTTTTAGCTGTCGCAAAAAGTATGCAAGAGGTTGTAACTGTTGTTGGTGCTGCTGTTGCAACACTGCACCAACAGTTGTTCCCGATGCGTCAACGACCAGTGAAAACTGGGCCTCGGGTACAGGATGTGCCAGTAAAGATGTTGTCGCTAGTGTATTTTTCACTTCATCAAAAGCTCTAAGTTGGATTTCATTAAGTGAGATCTGCTCGTTTTTCTTCTTCCTGTTACGTAACAGGTTGGAAAGAGGAGCTGAGAGATCCGCACAGTGTGAGATAAAGCGTCTGTAGTAGTTCAACAGACCGAGGAAGTGCCTAATTTGGCGAAGTGAAGTGGGCGGTTTAAGGTCTTGTAGAGCCTTCACCTTTTCCGGTAACAGAGATATATCGTCTGGGCTGATAACGTGGCCCAGGAAAACTAGTGACGTAACACCGAAAACGCATTTACCAGGGTTAATCTTCACCTGGTATTGCTGAAACCGTTCGAAAAGTAGGCGGAGGTGAGTGTCGTGTTCCTCAGGAGAGGCACTAGCCACGAGAATGTCGTCTATATAGTTATAGACGAAATCTAAGTCATGCACTACTTCATCCATAAAGCGCTGAAAAGTACTGGCAGCGTTACGTAGGCCGAAAGGCATGGTAAGAAATTCAAAGGCTCCGAACGGAGTTGTTACGGTATTTGATGGTAAGCCTTCACCAAATCTAGTTTGGAAAATGTCTTACAACCATGTAGAGAGGAAGCAAAGTCCTGAATATGCGGGATTGGGTAGTGATCAGGTAGTGATCATGGCATTAAGTCGTCTATAGTCCCCAGTCGGACGCCAATCTCCGTCTCGTTTTGGAACCATATGCAGAGGGGAAGCCCAAGGACTGGACGAGGGGTGTATTATTCCCAACTGTAGCATATGATTAAATTCTGCCTTCGCTGCTTTGTGTTTATCCGCAGGAAGGTGACGAGGGCGTGAGAACACAGGAGCGCCTGTGGTCTCGATGTGGTGTTTTGTGGTGTGCGTGGGTTTGCTCACCACAAAATTCAAATTTGTTAACTCCGGGTAGAAGTGTAGCACCTTGTGGTACAGGTCATTCGCAGCGGCAATGAAAAATACTGGGCTGATAGATGGGGCATTTGATAACAAGCCAGGGACGGAAAGTTCCATGCTAGCATCTATCAGCCGGCGTCTGTGCATGTCGACCATTAAATTAAAATGGTGTAGGAAATCCGCGCCTAGGATGGGGTACGGTAAATCTGCTATGGTGAAAACCCACGTAAAGTCTCTCCGTATATTCAAGTCCAGAGAACGTGAAATTTGACCGTACGTGGGGATAGGCGAATGGTTCACCGCTTGCAGAGTTATCAACGACACTGGTGGCCTTTCTTTAAGTAGTTTAAGTAGCCAAATGCTACAAGAAGCACCTGTGTCTATCAGGCAACGTGTTTGAGATTGTACGTCAGTGACAAAATAGGCACAGTTATTTGAATTTTGTGGAAAGTTTGCCGTGCTCGTCTTTCCACAATTTAGTTTCCCTGGTTATTAAAGGTACAGGGCATTTTGCAGTTCCGCACCTCAGCGCCATAGCGACTATGATAAAAACATAGTCCCGGCATGTTTGAACGGCGTCGGTGGTGCGGGGAAGGTGAGCGGCTTTTGTAGCGGCGTCTGGGCGAGTGTGACCTGCCCATACTGAGCTTGCCAACCTCTCTAATGAGGCGTTCGATGGCCGTTAGAATGGCCATCGATGTAGCTTCCTGCTTAAACTTGCAGGGCCCTCGTGTACCTCAGCAGGCTGTTGCGGGATCGCCGCGGTGGTAGGCCCCCTCACAAAATCCATAACCTTGTCCGCCGATGCTACTACTACATCGACAGGATGTTTTTCTATCATTGGCGCTAGTATGGCCTTTACCTGCGCCGGCAGCCTTGAGAAAAAGAGCTGCTTAATTAAAGCACTGTCAGAAGCGACATCCTCTGCCAGTTCCCTCATTCTACGGAGTAGTTCCGTCGGCCTGCAGTCGCCTAAATGTTCGTCGTGGACCAGCATTTGAAAACGCTTTTCCGCCGACACTGACGTCCGGAGTAGCACCCCCCGCTTTATGCTGTCGTATGTGGAGTTTAGCGGGGTGTCCGTTATTAAATCTTTGACCACAGGAGTCAATGACGCGGGGAAGGCACTGAATAATATGTGCAGCTTCGTTTGCTCCGAAACGTTGTTCGCTGCAAAATATGACTCGAGTTGAGCAAACCAAACTTGCACGTCACCGGCGAAGGCAGGCAATGTTGTCATTGTCGCTACCGAGAGTAAATAAAAAACTAAAAAAAACTAACCTATCCGAAGTATGGAAAGGACACCGAATATGGACCACGTGGAGAAAGGAGAAATATAGAGAAAATCTTTAGACAGAGATAATACAAAAAAAAAAACTTAACAGGCTAACGGGAGAGGAGAAAAAGGAAAAAAAAAATTACAATGAAATAAAGCTAAAAAAACTATACTCTATAAGGAAAAGCCGTGAAAAAAAATATATATGGACAATATGTGTGTGTGGTGTTTTTTTTTTTTTTTTTTTTTTTTTTTTTTTTTTTTTAAACCTGAAGATAAATGAACTCTTTGAGTACTTACAATTTGGCCGAAGGATGCTAAATGTCAAAAAAACTTCGTGAAAGTTCTTTTTCTTCTTTTTTCGTTTGTTGTTGTGTTTTTTCTTAAAACTTCGGTGCGCGCAATGTATCTCGGAATGTACCGGGCGTCGTTTCCGAAAAAACAAAAACAAAAAAACAAAACTTACTTTCATTTACGTTTTTTTGCGAGTTTTTTTCCTTCACATTTTTTGACAACGTAACTAATTTTTTTTATTTTTTTTAATAACGCAATAAGTCATAACTCTCTGCTTTGGTATTTTTGAAACAGAATTATTTAGTTTGTTTTCGTTGCAACAGATCGTAAAGACAAATCTTTCTAGACTGAAGCAGCATAAAAGAAATTCGCTTAAACTGGAATATAGTCATAAAAGGTACTCTATATCCGGAGAATAGCTTCTCTTCGTATCCCTTCTGCCGAAATATCTGGGGGAGAGTTTATCACGTACTTCTTTTCCGGGGGGGGGGGGGTTATATTTTCGTGTTTTCGTTCGTTCTTTTATTTTTGAAATTTTTGTTGGGGTAATGATGGAGTTGACAGACAAATAATAATGAAAAAATACTCAATATTCTTAGTATAGCAGGTGTGGCCAAACCGAACTTCATACCAACCCTGGCAACGCTGAGTATCCATGCTAGTATATATATATATATATAACACTAACATACACGCATACAAACACACACGTGTGTGTGTGTGTGTTAGTGCTGGAACGATTAATCGGAATCGGCAATCGAAACATTTTGGAGAATTGGTATCGGAATCGAATAAATTTGTGCCTGTTTTTATTTGATTGTGTTTTTTTTTTTTTTTTTTTACAAAGGCATCACCACATTATCAAGGCCCAGAGGCCACTCAAGGATAAGGGTTAAAGAGTGTACAGTAGAAGTTGGTCAATATAGTAATCATTAGTAATGAAAATTTGGTAAATTTAATAACTTATATGGAACGGCTCATCAAGAACTTATTTACTTTAGACTTGAACAAAACCATATTGTAGTCAGCCGGAAAGCAGGAAAACGGAAGACAATTCCACAGGCGTGCAGTTCTAAGAAAGAAGCTTTGTTCATGGAATCTACGTTTAGGTTTAGGCACAGATAAAGAGTGGGGGAAATTATTGATAGTGTTTACAGCTAGACGAGTGTTTCTTGTGAAAGTTTGGCGAGGGGGGACCATAGATTGAAGCTCAGTTGAACACTTTCCATGAAAATAACGATACATCAGAGACAAACTCGCAACATCTCTTCTGTGAGATAGAGGTTGCAAGGAGGAGAAAAGGACATCTCCTCCGAGGCTACGAAGTCTATTTTGAACTCTATCAAGGCAGGACAAGTCCTTTCTAGCAGCTCCTGCCCAGATGTGGCAACAGTATTCCATCCTTGGACGTACCTGGCTCTTATATAGATAGAGAATTGCATCAGCAGTGAGATATCTACTGGATCGATAGAAAGATCCCACCATTTTTCCAGCGGCCTTGGCAATAGATTTGATATACGTGTTCCATTTAAGATCAGGAGTAATGGTCAAGCCCAGAAGCTTGTCAAAACTTGAGGCCTCCTGAAGACGAGAGCCATTCATTTCAATTGATGACAAATGTGGATTAGAATGTTGATGATGTAAAGAGAGAAGCTTGGTTTTAGATGCATTAAAAGTAACCAGCCACTCCTTTCCCCATTGTACTACGTGCTCAAGATCAGAGGAGAGAGAATTGGAGAGAACTTGCTCGTTTACTGTCTTGGATGTGGTACCATAAATGGTAGTGTCGTCAGCATAAATGTCTACAAATGATGTAAGGATATGATTTGGAAGATCATTAATGTAGATCAGGAAAAGAGTTGGGCCCAGGATGGATCCCTGAGGGACACCGGCATTAATACTGTGAGCTTCTGATTTTTGCCCCTCAACTACTACGCTTATGAACCTATCAGAAAGAAATGATTTAATAATTGAGAAGACTTTTCCAGCTATACCATAGCTAGCGATCTTATGAAGTAAACCTTTATGCCATAACCTATCAAAGGCTTTAGATATGTCAAGAGCAATTGCCCTAGAAAGATTGCCACCGTCGAGAGATTTGCTAATCCTATGCGATATAACTGTAAGGACATCTGCTGTAGATCAAGCAGAACGGAAACCATATTGAGTGTCACTAAGAAGGTTATTTTTGTTGAGATGTTTGATTACTTCTGTATTTAATACAGATTCTAGAATAATATATTGTTGGCTACTCATGATAAAATAATAATATATTGTTGGCTACTCATCATAAAATAATATATTGTTGGGTACTCATGATAAAAAAATAATATATTGTTGGGTACTCATGATAAAATAATATTATATTGTTGGCTACTCATGATAAAATAATATTATATTGTTGGCTACTCATGATAAAATAATATTATATTGTTGGGTACTCATGATAAAATAATATTATATTGTTGGCTACTCATGATAAAATAATATATTGTTGGCTACTCCTGAAAAAATAATATATTGTTGGCTACTCATGATAAAAAAATAATATATTGTTGGGTACTCATGATAAAATAATATTATATTGTTGGGTACTCATGATAAAATAATATTATATTGTTGGGTACTCATGATAAAAAAATAATATATTGTTGGGTACTCATGATAAAAAAATAATATATTGTTGGGTACTCATGATAAAATAATATTATATTGTTGGGTACTCATGATAAAAAAATAATATATTGTTGGTTACTCATGATAAAATAATATTATATTGTTGGGTACTCATGATAAAAAAAATAATATATTGTTGGGTACTCATGATAAAATAATATTATATTGTTGGCTACTCATGATAAAATAATATTATATTGTTGGCTACTCATGATAAAATAATATTATATTGTTGGGTACTCATGATAAAATAATATTATATTGTTGGCTACTCATGATAAAATAATATATTGTTGGCTACTCCTGATAAAATAATATATTGTTGGCTACTCATGATAAAAAAATAATATATTGTTGGGTACTCATGATAAAAAAATAATATATTGTTGGGTACTCATGATAAAATAATATTATATTGTTGGGTACTCATGATAAATAAATAATATATTGTTGGCTACTCATGATAAAAAAATAATATATTGTTGGGTACTCATGATAAAATAATATTATATTGTTGGGTACTCATGATAAAAAAATAATATATTGTTGGTTACTCATGATAAAATAATATTATATTGTTGGGTACTCATGATAAAAAAAATAATATATTGTTGGGTACTCATGATAAAATAATATTATATTGTTGGCTACTCATGATAAAATAATATTATATTGTTGGCTACTCATGATAAAATAATATTATATTGTTGGGTACTCATGATAAAATAATATTATATTGTTGGCTACTCATGATAAAATAATGTATTGTTGGCTACTCCTGATAAAATAATATATTGTTGGCTACTCATGATAAAAAAATAATATATTGTTGGGTACTCATGATAAAAAAATAATATATTGTTGGGTACTCATGATAAAATAATATTATATTGTTGGGTACTCATGATAAATAAATAATATATTGTTGGCTACTCATGATAAAAAAATAATATATTGTTGGGTACTCATGATAAAATAATATTATATTGTTGGGTACTCATGATAAAATAATATTATATTGTTGGGTACTCATGATAAATAAATAATATATTGTTGGCTACTCATGATAAAATAATATATTGTTGGCTACTCATGATAAAATAATATTATATTGTTGGGTACTCATGATAAAATAATATTATATTGTTGGGTACTCATGATAAATAAATAATATATTGTTGGCTACTCATGATAAAAAAATAATATATTGTTGGGTACTCATGATAAAATAATATTATATTGTTGGGTACTCATGATAAAAAAAATAATATATTGTTGGGTACTCATGATAAAATAATATTATATTGTTGGGTACTCATGATAAATAAATAATATATTGTTGGGTACTCATGATAAATAAATAATATATTGTTGGCTACTCATGATAAAATAATATTATATTGTTGGGTACTCATGATAAAACAATATTATATTGTTGGGTACACATGATAAAATAATATTATAATGTTGGGTACTCATGATAAAATAATATTATATTGTTGGGTACTCATGATAAATAAATAATATATTGTTGGCTACTCATGATAAAAAAATAATATATTGTTGGGTACTCATGATAAAATAATATTATATTGTTGGGTACTCATGATAAAAAAAATAATATATTGTTGGGTACTCATGATAAAATAATATTATATTGTTGGCTACTCATGATAAAATAATATTATATTGTTGGCTACTCATGATAAAATAATATTATATTGTTGGCTACTCATGATAAAATAATATTATATTGTTGGGTACTCATGATAAAATAATATTATATTGTTGGGTACTCATGTTAAAAAAATAATATATTGTTGGGTACTCATGATAAAATAATATTATATTGTTGGGTACTCATGATAAAAAAATAATATATTGTTGGCTACTCATGATAAAATAATATTATATTGTTGGCTACTCATGATAAAATAATATTATATTGTTGGCTACTCATGATAAAATAATATTATATTGTTGGCTACTCATGATAAAATAATATATTGTTGGCTACTCCTGATAAAATAATATATTGTTGGCTACTCATGATAAAAAAATAATATATTGTTGGGTAATCATGATAAAAAAATAATATATTGTTGGGTACTCATGATAAAATAATATTATATTGTTGGGTACTCATGATAAAAAAATAATATATTGTTGGGTACTCATGATAAAATAATATTATATTGTTGGGTACTCATGATAAATAAATAATATATTGTTGGCTACTCATGATAAAAAAATAATATATTGTTGGGTACTCATGATAAAATAATATTATATTGTTGGGTACTCATGATAAAAAAATAATATATTGTTGGGTACTCATGATAAAATAATATTATATTGTTGGGTACTCATGTTAAAAAAAATAATATATTGTTGGCTACTCATGATAAAATAATATTATATTGTTGGGTACTCATGATAAAATAATATTATATTGTTGGGTACTCATGATAAAATAATATTATATTGTTGGGTACTCATGATAAAATAATATTATATTGTTGGGTACTCATGATAAAAAAATAATATATTGTTGGGTACTCATGATAAAAAAATAATATATTGTTGGGTACTCATGATAAAATAATATTATATTGTTGGGTACTCATGTTAAAAAAATAATATATTGTTGGCTACTCATGATAAAATAATATTATATTGTTGGCTACTCATGATAAAATAATATTATATTGTTGGCTATTCATGATAAAATAATATTATATTGTTGGGTACTCATGATAAAATAATATTATATTGTTGGGTACTCATGTTAAAAAAATAATATATTGTTGGCTACTCATGATAAAAAAATAATATATTGTTGGGTACTCATGATAAAATAATATTATATTGTTGGGTACTCATGATAAAAAAATAATATATTGTTGGGTACTCATGATAAAAAAATAATATATTGTTGGCTACTCATGATAAAATAATATTATATTGTTGGGTACTCATGATAAAATAATATTATATTGTTGGGTACTCATGATAAAATAATATTATATTGTTGGGTACTCATGATAAAATAATATTATATTGTTGGGTACTCATGTTAAAAAAATAATATATTGTTGGCTACTCATGATAAAAAAATAATATATTGTTGGGTACTCATGATAAAATAATATTATATTGTTGGGTACTCATGATAAAATAATATTATATTGTTGGCTACTCATGATAAAATAATATTATATTGTTGGGTACTCATGTTAAAAAAATAATATATTGTTGGCTACTCATGATAAAATAATATTATATTGTTGGGTACTCATGATAAAATAATATTATATTGTTGGCTACTCATGATAAAATAATATTATATTGTTGGGTACTCATGATAAAATAATATTATATTGTTGGGTACTCATGTTAAAAAAATAATATATTGTTGGCTACTCATGATAAAAAAATAATATATTGTTGGGTACTCATGATAAAATAATATTATATTGTTGGGTACTCATGATAAAAAAATAATATATTGTTGGCTACTCATGATAAAATAATATTATATTGTTGGCTACTCATGATAAGATAATATTATATTGTTGGGTACTCATGATAAAATAATATTATATTGTTGGGTACTCATGATAAAATAATATTATATTGTTGGGTACTCATGATAAAATAACAATATATTGTTGGGTACTCATGATAAAATAACAATATATTGTTGGGTACTCATGATAAAATAACAATATATTGTTGGGTACTCATGATAAAATAATATTATATTGTTGAGTACTCATGATAAAATAATATTATATTGTTGGGTACTCATGATAAAATAATATTATATTGTTGGGTACTCATGATAAAATAATATTATATTGTTGGGTACTCATGATAAAATAATATTATATTGTTGGGTACTCATGTTAAAAAAAAATTATATTGTTGGCTACTCATGATAAAATAATATTATATTGTTGGGTACTCATGATAAAAAAATAATATATTTTTGGGTACTCATGATAAAAAAATAATATATTGTTGGGTACTCATGATAAAATAACAATATATTGTTGGGTACTCATGTTAAAAAAATAATATATTGTTGGCTACTCATGATAAAATAATATTATATTGTTGGGTACTCATGATAAAATAATATTATATTGTTGGCTATTCATGATAAAATAATATATATTGTTGGGTACTCATGATAAAATAATATTATATTGTTGGGTACTCATGTTAAAAAAATAATATATTGTTGGCTACTCATGATAAAAAAATAATATATTGTTGGGTACTCATGATAAAATAATATTATATTGTTGGGTACTCATGATAAAAAAATAATATATTGTTGGGTACTCATGATAAAAAAATAATATATTGTTGGCTACTCATGATAAAATAATATTATATTGTTGGGTACTCATGATAAAATAATATTATATTGTTGGGTACTCATGATAAAATAATATTATATTGTTGGGTACTCATGATAAAATAATAATATATTGTTGGCTACTCATGATAAAATAATATTATATTGTTGGGTACTCATGATAAAATAATATTATATTGTTGGCTACTCATGATAAAATAATATTATATTGTTGGGTACTCATGTTAAAAAAATAATATATTGTTAGCTACTCATGATAAAATAATATTATATTGTTGGGTACTCATGATAAAATAATATTATATTGTTGGCTACTCATGATAAAATAATATTATATTGTTGGGTACTCATGATAAAATAATATTATATTGTTGGGTACTCATGTTAAAAAAATAATATATTGTTGGCTACTCATGATAAAAAAATAATATATTGTAAGCTACTCATGATAAAATAATATTATATTGTTGGGTACTCATGATAAAATAATATTATATTGTTGGCTACTCATGATAAAATAATATTATATTGTTGGGTACTCATGATAAAATAATATTATATTGTTGGGTACTCATGATAAATAAATAATATATTGTTGGCTACTCATGATAAAAAAATAATATATTGTTGGGTACTCATGATAAAATAATATTATATTGTTGGGTACTCATGATAAAAAAATAATATATTGTTGGGTATTCATGATAAACAAATAATATATTGTTGGCTACCCATGATAAAAAAATAATATATTGTTGGGTACTCATGATAAAATAATATTATATTGTTGGGTACTCATGATAAAAAAATAGTATATTGTTGGGTACTCATGATAAAAAAATAATATATTGTTGGCTACTCATGATAAAATAATATTATATTGTTGGGTACTCATGATAAAATAATATTATATTGTTGGGTACTCATGTTAAAAAAATAATATATTGTTGGCTACTCATGATAAAAAAATAATATATTGTTGGGTACTCATGATAAAATAATATTATATTGTTGGGTACTCATGATAAAAAAATAATATATTGTTGGGTACTCATGATAAAAAAATAATATATTGTTGGCTACTCATGATAAAATAATATTATATTGTTGGGTACTCATGATAAAATAATATTATATTGTTGGGTACTCATGATAAAATAATATTATATTGTTGGGTACTCATGATAAAATAATAATATATTGTTGGCTACTCATGATAAAATAATATTATATTGTTGGGTACTCATGATAAAATAATATTATATTGTTGGCTACTCATGATAAAATAATATTATATTGTTGGGTACTCATGTTAAAAAAATAATATATTGTTGGCTACTCATGATAAAATAATATTATATTGTTGGGTACTCATGATAAAATAATATTATATTGTTGGCTACTCATGATAAAATAATATTATATTGTTGGGTACTCATGATAAAATAATATTATATTGTTGGGTACTCATGTTAAAAAAATTATATATTGTTGGCTACTCATGATAAAAAAATAATATATTGTTGGGTACTCATGATAAAATAATATTATATTGTTGGCTACTCATGATAAAAAAATAATATATTGTTGGGTACTCATGATAAAAAAATAATATATTGTTGGCTACTCATGATAAAATAATATTATATTGTTGGGTAAACATGATAGAATAATATTATATTGTTGGCTACTCATGATAAGATAATATTATATTGTTGGGTACTCATGATAAAATAATATTATATTGTTGGGTACTCATGTTAAAAAAATAATATATTGTTGGCTACTCATGATAAAAAAATAATATATTGTTGGCTACTCATGATAAAAAAATAATATATTGTTGGTACTCATGATAAAATAACAATATATTGTTGGGTACTCATGATAAAAAAATAATATATTGTTGGGTACTCATGATAAAAAAATAATATATTGTTGGCTACTCATGATAAAATAATATTATATTGTTGGCTACTCATGATAAAATAATATTATATTGTTGGGTACTCATGATAAAATAATATATTGTTGGCTACTCATGATAAAATAATATTATATTGTTGGGTACTCATGATAAAATAACAATATATTGTTGGGTACTCATGATAAAATAACAATATATTGTTGGCTACTCATCGTAAAATAATATTATATTGTTGAGTACTCATGATAAAATAATATTATATTGTTGGGTACTCATGATAAAATAATATTATATTGTTGGGTACTCATGATAAAATAATATTATATTGTTGGGTACTCATGATAAAATAATATTATATTGTTGGGTACTCATGTTAAAAAAATAATATATTGTTGGCTACTCATGATAAAATAATATTATATTGTTGGCTACTCATGATAAAATAATATTATATTGTTGGGTACTCATGATAAAATAATATTATATTGTTGGGTACTCATGATAAAATAATATTATATTGTTGGCTACTCATGATAAAAAAATAATATATTGTTGGGTACTCATGATAAAATAATATTATATTGTTGGGTACTCATGATAAAAAAATAATATATTGTTGGGTACTCATGATAAAAAAATAATATATTGTTGGCTACTCATGATAAAATAATATTATATTGTTGGGTACTCATGATAAAATAATATTATATTGTTGGGTACTCATGATAAAATAATAATATATTGTTGGCTACTCATGATAAAATAATATTATATTGTTGGGTACTCATGATAAAATAATATTATATTGTTGGGTACTCATGATAAAATAATATTATATTGTTGGGTACTCGAGTTAAAAAAATAATATATTGTTGGCTACTCATGATAAAATAATATTATATTGTTGGCTACTCATGATAAAATAATATTATATTGTTGGCTACTCATGATAAAATAATATTATATTGTTGGGTACTCATGATAAAATAATATTATATTGTTGGGTACTCATGTTAAAAAAATAATATATTGTTGGGTACTCATGATAAAAAAATAATATATTGTTGGGTACTCATGATAAAATAATATTATATTGTTGGGTACTCATGATAAAAAAATAATATATTGTTGGGTACTCATGATAAAAAAATAATATATTGTTGGCTACTCATGATAAAATAATATTATATTGTTGGGTACTCATGATAAAATAATATTATATTGTTGGGTACTCATGATAAAAAAATAATATATTGTTGGGTACTCATGATAAAAAAATAATATATTGTTGGCTACTCATGATAAAATAATATTATATTGTTGGGTACTCATGATAAAATAATATTATATTGTTGGGTACTCATGTTAAAAAAATAATATATTGTTGGCTACTCATGATAAAAAAATAATATATTGTTGGGTACTCATGATAAAATAATATTATATTGTTGGGTACTCATGATAAAAAAATAATATATTGTTGGGTACTCATGATAAAAAAATAATATATTGTTGGCTACTCATGATAAAATAATATTATATTGTTGGGTACTCATGATAAAATAATATTATATTGTTGGGTACTCATGATAAAATAATATTATATTGTTGGGTACTCATGATAAAATAATAATATATTGTTGGCTACTCATGATAAAATAATATTATATTGTTGGGTACTCATGATAAAATAATATTATATTGTTGGCTACTCATGATAAAATAATATTATATTGTTGGGTACTCATGTTAAAAAAATAATATATTGTTGGCTACTCATGATAAAATAATATTATATTGTTGGGTACTCATGATAAAATAATATTATATTGTTGGCTACTCATGATAAAATAATATTATATTGTTGGGTACTCATGATAAAATAATATTATATTGTTGGGTACTCATGTTAAAAAAATAATATATTGTTGGCTACTCATGATAAAAAAATAATATATTGTTGGGTACTCATGATAAAATAATATTATATTGTTGGCTACTCATGATAAAAAAATAATATATTGTTGGGTACTCATGATAAAAAAATAATATATTGTTGGCTACTCATGATAAAATAATATTATATTGTTGGGTACTCATGATAGAATAATATTATATTGTTGGCTACTCATGATAAGATAATATTATATTGTTGGGTACTCATGATAAAATAATATTATATTGTTGGGTACTCATGTTAAAAAAATAATATATTGTTGGCTACTCATGATAAAAAAATAATATATTGTTGGCTACTCATGATAAAAAAATAATATATTGTTGGTACTCATGATAAAATAACAATATATTGTTGGGTACTCATGATAAAAAAATAATATATTGTTGGGTACTCATGATAAAAAAATAATATATTGTTGGCTACTCATGATAAAATAATATTATATTGTTGGCTACTCATGATAAAATAATATTATATTGTTGGGTACTCATGATAAAATAATATATTGTTGGCTACTCATGATAAAATAATATTATATTGTTGGGTACTCATGATAAAATAACAATATATTGTTGGGTACTCATGATAAAATAACAATATATTGTTGGGTACTCATGATAAAATAATATTATATTGTTGAGTACTCATGATAAAATAATATTATATTGTTGGGTACTCATGATAAAATAATATTATATTGTTGGGTACTCATGATAAAATAATATTATATTGTTGGGTACTCATGATAAAATAATATTATATTGTTGGGTACTCATGTTAAAAAAATAATATATTGTTGGCTACTCATGATAAAATAATATTATATTGTTGGCTACTCATGATAAAATAATATTATATTGTTGGGTACTCATGATAAAATAATATTATATTGTTGGGTACTCATGATAAAATAATATTATATTGTTGGCTACTCATGATAAAAAAATAATATATTGTTGGGTACTCATGATAAAATAATATTATATTGTTGGGTACTCATGATAAAAAAATAATATATTGTTGGGTACTCATGATAAAAAAATAATATATTGTTGGCTACTCATGATAAAATAATATTATATTGTTGGGTACTCATGATAAAATAATATTATATTGTTGGGTACTCATGATAAAATAATAATATATTGTTGGCTACTCATGATAAAATAATATTATATTGTTGGGTACTCATGATAAAATAATATTATATTGTTGGGTACTCATGATAAAATAATATTATATTGTTGGGTACTCATGTTAAAAAAATAATATATTGTTGGCTACTCATGATAAAATAATATTATATTGTTGGCTACTCATGATAAAATAATATTATATTGTTGGCTACTCATGATAAAATAATATTATATTGTTGGGTACTCATGATAAAATAATATTATATTGTTGGGTACTCATGTTAAAAAAATAATATATTGTTGGGTACTCATGATAAAAAAATAATATATTGTTGGGTACTCATGATAAAATAATATTATATTGTTGGGTACTCATGATAAAAAAATAATATATTGTTGGGTACTCATGATAAAAAAATAATATATTGTTGGCTACTCATGATAAAATAATATTATATTGTTGGGTACTCATGATAAAATAATATTATATTGTTGGGTACTCATGATAAAATAATATTATATTGTTGGCTACTCATGATAAGATAATATTATATTGTTGGGTACTCATGATAAAATAATATTATATTGTTGGGTACTCATGTTAAAAAAATAATATATTGTTGGCTACTCATGATAAAAAAATAATATATTGTTGGCTACTCATGATAAAAAAATTATATATTGTTGGTACTCATGATAAAATAACAATATATTGTTGGGTACTCATGATAAAAAAATAATATATTGTTGGGTACTCATGATAAAAAAATAATATATTGTTGGCTACATATGATAAAATTATATTATATTGTTGGCTACTCATGATAAAATAATATTATATTGTTGGGTACTCATGATAAAATAATATATTGTTGGCTACTCATGATAAAATAATATTATATTGTTGGGTACTCATGATAAAATAACAATATATTGTTGGGTACTCATGATAAAATAACAATATATTGTTGGGTACTCATGATAAAATAACAATATATTGTTGGGTACTCATGATAAAATAATATTATATTGTTGAGTACTCATGATAAAATAATATTATATTGTTGGGTACTCATGATAAAATAATATTATATTGTTGGGTACTCATGATAAAATAATATTATATTGTTGGGTACTCATGATAAAATAATATTATATTGTTGGGTACTCATGTTAAAAAATAATATATTGTTGGCTACTCATGATAAAATAATATTATATTGTTGGCTACTCATGATAAAATAATATTATATTGTTGGGTACTCATGATAAAATAATATTATATTGTTGGGTACTCATGATAAAATAATATTATATTGTTGGCTACTCATGATAAAAAAATAATATATTGTTGGGTACTCATGATAAAATAATATTATATTGTTGGGTACTCATGATAAAATAATATTATATTGTTGGCTATTCATGATAAAATAATATTATATTGTTGGGTACTCATGATAAAATAATATTATATTGTTTGGTACTCATGTTAAAAAAATAATATATTGTTGGCTACTCATGATAAAATAATATTATATTGTTGGGTACTCATGATAAAATAATATTATATTGTTGGGTACTCATGATAAAAAAATAATATATTGTTGGGTACTCATGATAAAATAATATTATATTGTTGGGTACTCATGATAAAAAAATAATATATTGTTGGGTACTCATGATAAAAAAATAATATATTGTTGGCTACTCATGATAAAATAATATTATATTGTTGGGTACTCATGATAAAATAATATTATATTGTTGGGTACTCATGATAAAATAATATTATATTGTTGGGTACTCATGATAAAATAATATTATATTGTTGGGTACTCATGTTAAAAAAATAATATATTGTTGGCTACTCATGATAAAATAATATTATATTGTGGGGTACTCATGATAAAATAATATTATATTGTTTGGTACTCATGATAAAATAATATTATATTGTTGGCTACTCATGATAAAATAATATTATATTGTTGGGTACTCATGATAAAATAATATTATATTGTTGGGTACTCATGTTAAAAAAATAATATATTGTTGGCTACTCATGATAAAAAAATAATATATTGTTGGGTACTCATGATAAAATAATATTATATTGTTGGGTACTCATGATAAAATAATATTATATTGTTGGGTACTCATGATAAAATAATATTATATTGTTGGGTACTCATGATAAAATAATATTATATTGTTGGGTACTCATGTTAAAAAAATAATATATTGTTGGCTACTCATGATAAAATAATATTATATTGTTGGGTACTCATGATAAAATAATATTATATTGTTGGGTACTCATGATAAAATAATATTATATTGTTGGCTACTCATGATAAAATAATATTATATTGTTGGGTACTCATGATAAAATAATATTATATTGTTGGGTACTCATGTTAAAAAAATAATATATTGTTGGCTACTCATGATAAAAAAATAATATATTGTTGGCTACTCATGATAAAATAATATTATATTGTTGGCTACTCATGATAAAATAATATTATATTGTTGGGTACTCATGATAAAATAATATTATATTGTTGGGTACTCATGATAAAATAATATTATATTGTTGGCTACTCATGGTAAAATAATATTATATTGTTGGGTACTCATGATAAAATAATATTATATTGTTGGGTACTCATGTTAAAAAAATAATATATTGTTGGCTACTCATGATAAAAAAATAATATATTGTTGGCTACTCATGATAAAAAAATAATATATTGTTGGGTACTCATGATAAAATAATATTATATTGTTGGGTACTCATGATAAAAAAATAATATATTGTTGGATACTCATGATAAAAAAATAATATATTGTTGGCTACTCATGATAAAATAATATTATATTGTTGGGTACTCATGATAAAATAATATTATATTGTTGGGTACTCATAATAAAATAATATTATATTGTTGGCTACTCATGATAAGATAATATTATATTGTTGGGTACTCATGATAAAATAATATTATATTGTTGGGTACTCATGTTAAAAAAATAATATATTGTTGGCTACTCATGATAAAAAAATAATATATTGTTGGCTACTCATGATAAAAAAATTATATATTGTTGGTACTCATGATAAAATAACAATATATTGTTGGGTACTCATGATAAAAAAATAATATATTGTTGGGTACTCATGATAAAAAAATAATATATTGTTGGCTACTCATGATAAAATAATATTATATTGTTGGCTACTCATGATAAAATAATATTATATTGTTGGGTACTCATGATAAAATAATATATTGTTGGCTACTCATGATAAAATAATATTATATTGTTGGGTACTCATGATAAAATAACAATATATTGTTGGGTACTCATGATAAAATAACAATATATTGTTGGGTACTCATGATAAAATAACAATATATTGTTGGGTACTCATGATAAAATAATATTATATAGTTGAGTACTCATGATAAAATAATATTATATTGTTGGGTACTCATGATAAAATAATATTATATTGTTGGGTACTCATGATAAAATAATATTATATTGTTGGGTACTCATGATAAAATAATATTATATTGTTGGGTACTCATGTTAAAAAAATAATATATTGTTGGCTACTCATGATAAAATAATATTATATTGTTGGCTACTCATGATAAAATAATATTATATTGTTTGGTACTCATGATAAAATAATATTATATTGTTGGGTACTCATGATAAAATAATATTATATTGTTGGCTACTCATGATAAAAAAATAATATATTGTTGGGTACTCATGATAAAATAATATTATATTGTTGGGTACTCATGATAAAATAATATTATATTGTTGGCTATTCATGATAAAATAATATTATATTGTTGGGTACTCATGATAAAATAATATTATATTGTTGGGTACTCATGATAAAATAATATTATATTGTTGGGTACTCATGATAAAATAATATTATATTGTTGGGTACTCATGATAAAATAATATTATATTGTTGGGTACTCATGTTAAAAAAATAATATATTGTTGGCTACTCATGATAAAATAATATTATATTGTTGGGTACTCATGATAAAATAATATTATATTGTTGGGTACTCATGATAAAATAATATTATATTGTTGGCTACTCATGATAAAATAATATTATATTGTTGGGTACTCATGATAAAATAATATTATATTGTTGGGTACTCATGTTAAAAAAATAATATATTGTTGGCTACTCATGATAAAAAAATAATATATTGTTGGGTACTCATGATAAAATAATATTATATTGTTGGGTACTCATGATAAAATAATATTATATTGTTGGGTACTCATGTTAAAAAAATAATATATTGTTGGCTACTCATGATAAAAAAATATTATATTGTTGGCTACTCATGATAAAATAATATTATATTGTTGGCTACTCATGATAAAATAATATTATATTGTTGGGTACTCATGATAAAATAATATTATATTGTTGGGTACTCATGATAAAATAATATTATATTGTTGGCTACTCATGATAAAATAATATTATATTGTTGGGTACTCATGATAAAATAATATTATATTGTTGGGTACTCATGTTAAAAAAATAATATATTGTTGGCTACTCATGATAAAAAAATAATATATTGTTGGCTACTCATGATAAAAAAATAATATATTGTTGGGTACTCATGATAAAATAATATTATATTGTTGGGTACTCATGATAAAATAATATTATATTGTTGGGTACTCATAATAAAATAATATTATATTGTTGGCTACTCATGATAAGATAATATTATATTGTTGGGTACTCATGATAAAATAATATTATATTGTTGGGTACTCATGTTAAAAAAATAATATATTGTTGGCTACTCATGATAAAAAAATAATATATTGTTGGCTACTCATGATAAAAAAATAATATATTGTTGGGTACTCATGATAAAATAACAATATATTGTTGGGTACTCATGATAAAAAAATTATATATTGTTGGGTACTCATGATAAAATAATATTATATTGTTGGCTACTCATGATAAAATAATATTATATTGTTGGGTACTCATGATAAAATAATATATTGTTGGCTACTCATGATAAAATAATATTATATTGTTGGGTACTCATGATAAAATAACAATATATTGTTGGGTACTCATGATAAAATAACAATATATTGTTGGGTACTCATGATAAAATAACAATATATTGTTGGCTACTCATCGTAAAATAATATTATATTTATTGATGTTAAACTACAAGTAAAACTAAAACATATAGATCATTCCCAAAAGTGTATTTTACGTCTGAGCAAATATATGCATATTTAACACGGGTATTCTCGGTAATCAGGGAAAATAACAACTCTGTAGTTAAATATTTAGAGATTTATAACGAATCGGAATCGGTAATTGTATTGGAATTGGCAACTCGTACGAAATCGGTAACTGTATCGGAATCGGGAAAATATTGAAATCGTTCCATAACTAATATATATATATATATATATATATAATAATTATTAAATACCTACAGACACTAGTGTTTCATCCTTTCGGGAATCATTAGTGAAAGGTGTCACGATTAATACCGGTCGATAGATTCGAACCCGGCAACGAAGCCACTTCTAACTCTATTAGCAAGGATCAAACCCATTAGCCAGCCACCATTAACCGCAAGAAATGCAGTTGAAATTTAAATATTTATTTTCAAATGTTTTTAACGCCTGTCAGAGTGATCTAATCATTATATGATGATCTGCACATGCGAGCTAAATTGACTGACTTTATCTCAACTGAAAGTACTCAACGATAAGAAACATGTTTCTTAAAGAGGCTCACACACACACACACACACACACACACACACACACACACACACACACACACACACACACACACACACACATATAAAGTACAGGGTGTGATCACATAATAATTTATCAAATAATGAGTCGATAATAATATGTGGAGCTATAGAAACTGCTCAAACAATAGCTCCTTATTAACTCATTTTTCTCATATAAAAATTACTCTTTTAAAAACTGGATCAAAAAGTCAAAAGTTTTTCGTATGTCGACGCATCAGCAGTAGTGTCCTTGGATGAAATGTGCAGCCTGTTATGGTGCCATAAAGTCTCGGAAGACATTGGGCATTCAGATAAAAGTAGTTGAAGAAATCCTTAGTATTTCAGATTGAAGAAAAAAAACGTTTTTCGTTCAATCAAATGATTGGAAAAGTCGAGCAATTCTGCAGTCTGCACAGTTCTGGTCAACATGGAGGCAACTTAGGCACAGCAGCGTAAACATCCTACGAAGTGACTTCCAGAACTTTGGCTGTATAAAATTAGAATATTCGATATTCTATTATTACGTTTTATAGCGACGCTAGTGTTGGCGTCGCTTTTTCAGTATCTTGTCGCCATATTGGATATGTTGTTTTATCGCGAATAACACGAGGTCGAAATATAAAGGAAAAAGGGAATAATGAAGAAAATCTTATCAAGAAGGAACCATAATATATATATATATATATATATATATATATATATATATATATATATATATACATAATCACTAGCAAGGAGACTCGATGTTGTCCAGGATTTAATGATGAGCAACGAATATTTTACACTCCTATATTTTTTTTATTGTCATCAAAATCCGTGATATCGCCAGGGAAGAAGCTTCACATGCCTCCATGCAGTAACTTAGTTCAGAATATATGTTATTCTGCGTTGCAATTTAGAGAACCTACTGTTTCTTTTATACAATTATTTTATATAAACTACTTTCCAGTAAACGAAAAATAAAACACTTAGAAATTTACGTGCAGGGTTTGAACCTACAGATCACGTAATGCACACACACACACACACACACACACACACACACACACACACACACACACACACACACACAAAAAAAAAAAAAAAAAAAAACATGACAAAAAAAAAACACGCTATCAACTTACCCACAGTAGAATTTTCACTGCCCGTTGTTCTATCATTGTTGTTACGCTACGACATGGAAAAAATGGCTTTACCGATGATAGATAAATTAAAATAACTTTCGATTATCGGTAATTATCGCGGGTATTCTGAGACAAAACTTAACTAAGATCACTCCCAGACTTATACACTAAAGTTCTGTAAATTTTAAAGAAAATTTGTTCAGGCGTTTCGGAGTCTAAAAGAAACTCTCTCTCTCTCTCTCTCTCTCTCTCTCTCTCTCTCTCTCTCTCTCTCTCTCTCTCTCTCATACACACACAGAGAAAAAGTTGCATTTATATAATTCTAGAGATATAATGGTTAAATGACAAAAGTCTATATTCAAAATTGCATGATGCTGACCATCTTAAAATTTATTCCTTTAATTCAGTTGACATTTAGAAGTGTAAATGTCAACTATATATACACAGGCGGCAAAAAGAAAGTCCGCACTAGTAATTTTTTCCAAAACTACAAATTTAAGCTAAATTAGATATAACTGTTTAAACAAACTATACCTCATTTGATTTGCCTTTTATTCTTCTATAATTTTACCTGTTCATATTTGAGTTTTAATTAAAATATTCTAGTGTTCGCGTCAATTAAAAAAATAATAATAAGTATAGGTTGTTTAAACATTACATTTAGCTTAAATTTGCAGTTTTGCAAAAAATTACAAACGCAGACTTTCTTTTTGTTGGCACTGTATATATATATATATATATATATATATATATATATATATATATATATATATATATATATATATATATATATATATATATGTGTGTGTGTGTGTGTGTGCGTGTGTATAAACATACACACGCATACACACACATACATATATATATATATATATATATATATATATATATATATATATGCGCTAAAAAAACTTTTGCATTTATGTCTATTTTTCATATAATTCTGTTTCAATTTCTGCCAGTACCATAATATTTCAGATTGAATGAAACTCCTCTAGAGTTGATCCAAAATGCAAAATAGTTCTTTAAATAGAATGCATTCAAAAATAAGTCCAGCGTGACGATGCATATAATCCGACTGGAAAGCTTTCAAAAATCCGATTGGGAAGTTTACAAAACAGCTGAAATAATGAAAATTGTTTTTTTTCCGGGCAGTGCAGTAGTCCAAAGAGAAGTCTGTCCTAAGTCAAATGAGACCTAATGGTAAGACGAGAGAAATACAAAATGAGAACCTTCATCCTCGGCTTAAAAAGAAAAAGTGATTTCAAGGCTCGTATTACTGTGACCGGAAATTGTTTAGACATAATGAAACAGATCTTTCTATGAAGAAATTCGATGTCATTATTAAAAGCAAAAGTGTAGGAGTGATGATTATAATTTTTTAAGTGTTGCAGAATCATAATTTATTAAAGCTGTCAAAAAGTCTGACGATGATAAAGATGACAAAATAACATTTAATAATATTATTAATAATAATAATAATAATAATAATAATAAATGCAACATAATTCTAATAATAGTATAGCCTAAGATCATGGGTAATAATAATAATAATAATAATAATAATAATAATAATAATAATAATAATAATAACAATAATAATAATAATAATAATAATAGTAATAATTTAGTAATTATAGTAACAAATTTAGTAATAAGTATAAAAAACTAAAAATCTAATAAAGATGTCGATAATAATAATGTTTATAGTAGCAGCAAGGATAGTAACACAAATGATTATGTCAATCATATAGTGATATTTATAAAAGCAAATATATCCATACATACACACACACACACACACACACACACACACACACACACACACACACACATATATATATATATATATATACGTACATATGTATACATATATACATATATATAAAACGCACAAAAAACATCTAAATAGATAATAATAATAAAAAACACTAAAATAAAAACCTTCATATATATATATACAAATAAATATATAGTTACGCATACATAGACACACATGAGGACAATTATATAAACGCATATGTAACTAAGTATATATATATATGTAACTAAATATATATATGTCACTAAATATATATATATATGTAATTAAATATATATATGTCACTACATATATATATGTAACTAAATATATATATATGTAACTAAATATATATATATATATAACTAAATATATATATATATAATTAAATATATATATATATAACTAAATATATATATATATGTAACTAAATATATATGTCACTATATATATATATATATATGTAACTAAATATATATATATGTAACTATATATATATGTAACTATATATATATATATGTAACTATATATATATATAACTATATATATATATATATGTAACTATATATATATAACTATATATATATATATGTACTATGTATATGTAACTATATATATATATATATGTAACTATATATATATATATGTAACTATATATATATGTAACTATATATATATGTAACTATATATATATATATTACTATACATATATATATATGTAAATATACAGGGTGAACAGAAAGTCCTTGGACCAATTCAAAAGTGGTTTATTAATAGAAAATTACAAAAAATATAAATTAAACATGAATGAAAATTATAAGTTAGGAAACCAAGAATAAATTCAAATTATTTATTTTCAATGCGATGTCCCTTCCTTTCAATTCTCTGTCTGAAGTTACCAACCGAGGCACGCAGCGTTTCCTGAGGTATTTTAGCCCATTCACTCAGAAGAGATGTCTTCAAAGCATCAACACTTGGATGAGAAACAGAACAGACCTTTGCCTCCAACAAAGACACCGAAAAATCCATGGGATTCAAATCAGGCGATGCAGGAGGCCACATCTCCTTACTCCAGAATCTTGGAAAATGACGTTGGCACCAGTCCTGAGTTTTTCTGGAGGTGTGGGATGGTGCTCCACCTTGTTGGAAGGTGAAAGGCTGATCTTTGAAGTGTTTCTTCATCTCTTCAAATGCTGGAACCAAAATATCGTTAATGTATCTATCTGTGTTGATCTTAACCCCCTGCTCCACGAAAATCAGAGGCGACTTCCAAGATTGAGACTGCAGCCCACACCATGAGGGAAGACGGCTTTTGTCGGCGGAAAACTATTCTCACGGAGTCATCAATGTCTGCTGAAGATTTTGCGTAAACTCTATCGTTCTGATTGTTAACAGTCGCTTGCATTGTGAAGAGTTTTTCATCAGAAAAAAACAATCTCTCACTCTGCCGTGACAGCCTTCAGTTCTCCAAGAAGAAGCTTTGCTCTTTCAAGTCTCTTGTGCTTTTGGGCAGGTGTGAGGTACTGTCTCTTTCTCATCTTGTAGGGGGACAACTGGAGATCGTTTTTTACGATGGTTCTCATCGAGGTCACGCTCACATTCATGTCTTTAGCCATTTGTCTTGCAGATCTCTTCGGGTTCCTCCTTACCCTCTCTCGGACAGCTTTAATCACCTTCTTTATTCGAGCAGTGCGAGGTCTTCCACTCCTAGGACGGTCTTCAGATGTACCAAGTTCCTTAAATCTGTTCACAACATGGTACACGGTGGATTTAACCACTTTCAAGAGCTTAATAATCTCTGAGTTTGTCCTTCCCGCGCAATGAATCTGAATTATGGCCTCTCGTTTGCTCATTTTTCTGAAAGTTTAAACAAACTTATTTTAATATTTTTGTTGAAAATAATTAGATCAATAGTTAGACTGAATACTTACTTTATTCGAAAAGAGAAAAAGTGATTTTAACAATATTTAATTTTAAAACTAAAAATGGTCCAAGGACTTTCTGTTCACCCTGTATATATATCTGTAACTATACATATATATATATATATATATATATATATATATATATATATATAACTATACAGATATATATGTAGCTATATATATATAACTATACAGATATATATGTAGCTATATATATATAACTATACATATATACATGTAACTATATATATGTAACTATATATATATGTAACTATATATATATATGTAACTATATATATATGTACCTATATATATATATATATATATATATATATATATATATATGTACTATATATATATGTAAATATATATATGTAACTATATATATATGTAACTATATATATGTAACTATATATATGTAACTATATATATATGTAGCTAATATATATATGTAAAAATATATATATATGTCACTATATATATGTGTGTTACTATATATATATTTGTAACTATGTATAAATATGTAACTATATATATATATATATATGTAACTATATATATAACTATATATGTAACTATATATACAACTGTATGTATATAACTATGTATATATATATATGGGTGTCATTATATATATGTGTAACTATATATATGTACCTATATATGTATAGTTATATATATATGAATATATATATGTATAGTTATATATATATGAATATATATATGTATAGTTATATATATATATGAATATATATATGTATAGTTATATATATATATGTATAGTTATATATATATATGAATATATATATGTATAGTTATATATATATATGAATATATATATGTATAGTTATATATATATATGAATATATATATGTATAGTTATATATATATGAATATATATGTATAGTTATATATATATGAATATATATATGTATAGTTATATATATATGAATATATATATGTATAGTAATATATATATGAATATATATATGTATAGTTATATATATATGAATATATATATGTATAGTTATATATATATGAATATATATATGTATAGTTATATATATATGAATATATATATGTATAGTTATATATATATGAATATATATATGTATAGTTATATATATATGAATATATATATGTATAGTTATATATATATGAATATATATATGTATAGTTATATATATATGAATATATATATATGTATAGTTATATATATATGAATATATATATGTATAGTTATATATATATGAATATATATATGTATAGTTATATATATATGAATATATATATATGTATAGTTATATATATATGAATATATATATGTATAGTTATATATATATGAATATATATATGTATAGTTATATATATATATGAATATATATATATATATGAATATATATATATATATAGTTATATATATATACGAATATATATATGTATAGTTATATATATATAAATATATATATGTATAGTTATATATATAAATATATATATGTATAGTTATATATATAAATATATATATGTATAGTTATATATATATGAATATATATATGTATAGTTATATATATATCAATATATATATATGTAGAGTTATATATATATATGAATATATATATATGTATAGTTATATATATGAATATATATATGTATAGTTATATATATGAATATATATATATATGTATAGTTATATATATATGAATATATATATATGTATAGTTATATATATGAATATATATATGTATAGTTATATATATATATGTATAGTTATATATATGAATATATATATATGTATAATAATATATATATTCATATATATATGTATAGTAATATATATATGAATATATATATATGTATAGTTATATATATATGAATATATATATATGTATAGTTATATATATGAATATATATGTATAGTTATATATATATATGAATATATATATGTATAGTTTTATATATATATGAATATATATATATATATGTATAGTTATATATATATATGAATATATATATATATGTATAGTTATATATATATATGAATATATATATATGTATAGTTATATATATATATATGAATATATATATATATGTATAGTTATATATATATATGAATATATATATATGTATAGTTATATATATATATGAATATATATATATGTATAGTTATATATATATATGAATATATATATATGTATAGTTATATATATATATGAATATATATATATGTATAGTTATATATATATATGAATATATATATATGTATAGTTATATATATATATGAATATATATATATGTATAGTTATATATATATGAATATATATATATGTATAGTTATATATATATGAATATATATATGTATAGTTTTATATATATATGAATATATATATGTATAGTTTTATATATATATGAATATATATATATGTATAGTTTTATATATATATGAATATATATATGTATAGTTATATGAATCTTGCTTTCCGAGCTGCTGGAAAACTGCTTCTGTGGTACCAGTATTCAAGAATTCTGGCGAAAGAACTAACCCATTAAATTATCGCCCTATTAGCCTCCTCCCACTTTTTGCCAAAATGTTTGAGACCTTAATTAACCATGCTCTAGTCCAGCACCTTACAGATGCTAAACTTCTGACCGACCATCAATATGGATTTAGACAAGCCCGTTCCACGGCAGACATCCTCACTGTAATCTCTGAACGCATATACCATGCACTGGACAAAGCGGGAGAGGGCAGAGCGGTAGCTCTAGATATATCTAAGGCTTTTGACAGGGTATGGCATGAGGGTCTCCTCAGGAAGATTAGATCTTACGGTATCACTGGTA
>NC_136500.1:86854659-86862159 GCF_053919585.1 Euprymna scolopes
TTTATAAGCTAACGCATATAAAAATATGTATTTCTATGTTCAACATGTTGGAAAAAGTTCACTATTTCAACTTCGTAGTGTAGTGGTATGACCACCCGAATATAGAATCTAAGGTTGTGGGTTCGATCCCTGGTAGAATCAGCCGCGCTAATGGGCCATAGATACGTCGAAACACGTGTCCATATGTATATGAGGCTTCCTTCAATCTTGACAGACTATGGATACCCACTGTTAGGGTGCCTGCACATGAAATTTGTGTGGCAAGAGTTGCGCAATCTTCAACCATGCCTTTCCTGAGTCAACATTGTTGCATATCAGTGGCAAGTTGAGGTACAGGATTACTGGAAACAAATGCCGAGATAAGCGGAGAGCATATACAGCGCCTAGAATTCCCAAATGGTCACCCATCTGGTATTAGCCAGCCTCAACGTTGCTTAACTTCGGTGATCTGGCGAGAACCGGTGTGTCAACGTGATTATGCTATATATGTGTGTGTGTGTGTGCGTGTGTGTGTGTGTGTGTGTGTGTGTGTGTGTGTGTGTGTGTAGAGGGGGGGCATAAAGACATGACTACAAAACGAGATAGATAAAGAAATGTGAGGCGTTATGGATTGAATATAGAAAACATCTTTGCTTGTATTTTCTTAAATGAAAGTATACTCTTCGATTTGAAATATATATATATATATATATATATATATATATATATATATATATATATATATATATATACTGGCAGGCCGCCCGGCATTGCCCGGTCGTAAAATACGTTTAAATATGATATTTTGATTAATGCATATTTCGTATTTATTATATTATATTATACTAGTATTTCAGCCTTGCATTGCCCAGGTGTTTGGATGTGTCTGTTGATCAAAAAAAAAAAAAAAAGTGGAAGTAGGAAGACAGGCCCGAACTCATACCGCAAAGGAGGAAAAGAACGGGGGAAAAATCTGACGTCTGCGCGGTTACGATCACTGCCAAACCGGAAGTGACTTATGTTTAAATTAAAGTTAGACAATCGAAAGGAGAGGATGATTTTAAAAATATCGGCGAAATAGCGGACCCCCCCCCCGTAGAAAATTGCCCAGTTTAGGGTGAAGAAATTAATGTTTTTAACCAATTTTTCAGTATTTGTCGTCTAAAAGGCCGAACTTCAAAACGATACTGATTTTGTAAAAATCCTTCGCCTCTGTCGAAAGCTTTAGGTAGACATGCAAACATACATACATACATACATTTATATATTGGTAACTAAAAATTTTCGACCCAATCCAATTAAAAAGCTTGCCCTATCTCTGAATACCCTTTATGTAAAATTTTAAATGTTTAGACCAGAAATTGTCTAAGTAATTTGGTAGAGAACGAAGAGGTAAATTTTTTTAAACTTTGACCCCTATTATGACCATTTAACATTTATTGTTTTCGGTTCAAATCAAGTTATTAAGTTAGATCCGTGTCCAAGGCACCTATATATTAAATTTCA
Organism: Euprymna scolopes; assembly: GCF_053919585.1. Taxonomy (NCBI): domain Eukaryota; kingdom Metazoa; phylum Mollusca; class Cephalopoda; order Sepiida; family Sepiolidae; genus Euprymna; species Euprymna scolopes. The sequence continues at coordinate 86,856,145 of NC_136500.1, forward strand.
AGTGTTTAGACCCAAAATTGTCGGTGGAGTTTGGTAGAGTTCTGAAAGGTCAAATTGTTGAACTTTGACCCCTTAACAGCGAAATTTCTGGCCGAAACCCGGTCACATCGATTTTTCCAAATCTCAGTACCCTGTATATTAAATTTCGAGTCTGTAGACTAAAAATTGACAGTGTTATTGCTTAGGGAAATGTACACACGGACAGATACACAGACACGTTCACTTTTATAGATATACTAGCAGTGGTGCCCGGCGTTGCCCAGGAGTTTGGAGGTGTATGCTGAGCAAAAAAAGAACAAAAACAAAAAAACGGTCAATTTTTTAAACTTTGACTCCTATTATAACCCCTTAACATTTATTGTTTTTCGCTCAAATCAAGTTATTAAGTGTGATCCATGTCCAAAGGACCTATATCTAAAATTTCTAGTGTTTAGACCCAAAATTGTCGTAGAAGCTTGGTAGAGTTCTCAAAGGTCAAATTGTTGAACTTTGACCACTTAACAGCCAGATTTCTAGCCGAAAACCGATCACATAGATTTTCCCAAATCTCAGTACCCTATATATCAAATTTCGAGTCTGTAGACTAAAAATTGACAGTTATTGCGTAGGAAAATACACACACACACACACACACACACATTCACTTTTGTAGATATACTAGCATTTCAGCCCGGCGTTGCCCGGATGTTTGGATGTGTCTGTTGAGCAAAAAAAAAAAAAAAAAAGTGGAAGTAGGAAGGCAGGCTCGAACCCGTACCGCGGAGGAGGAAAAGAATGGGGGGAAAAAAAACTTGACGTATATGCTGTTACGACCACCGCCAAACCGGAAGTGACATTTTAAAAAATTAAGGCTAGACAATCGAAAGGAGAGGATGACTTTCAAAAATATCGGCGAATAAAGTGACCCCCTCCCTGTAGAAAAGTTCACTGTTGAAGATGAAGATATTAATATTTTTAGCCAATTTTTCGATATATGTCGTCTTAAAGGTCGGACTTTAAAACGATACTGATCTTGGTAAAATCCATTGCTTCTGTCAAAAATTTTAGGAACACATGAAAACATACATACATACATACATACATACATACATTTATATATTGGTAACAAAAAATTTTCGATCCAAACCAATTAAAATGCTTGCCCTATCTCTGAATACCCTTTATGTCAAATTTTAAATGTTTAGACCAGAAATTGCCTGAGTAATTTGATAGACACCACAGAGGTCAATTTTTTTTAAAACTTTGATCGCTATTATAACCCCTTAACATTTATTGTTTTGGGCTCAAATCAAGTTATTAAGTTAGATCCATCTACAAGGAACCTACATCGAAAATTTCAAGTGATTAGACCCAAAATTGTCGGAGGAGTTTGGTAGAGTTCTCAAAGGTCAAATTGTTGAACTTTAGCCACTTAACAGCGAAGTTTCTAGCCGAAAACCGATCCTAAAGATTTTTCCAAATCTCAGTACCCTGTATATCAAATTTCGAGTCTGTAGATTAAAATTGATAGAATTATTGCGTAGGGAAATGTACACACACACACACACACACACACACACACACACACACACACGTTCACTTTTATAGATATACAAGCATGAGCGCCCGGCGTTGCCCGGGTGTTTGGAGGTGTATGCTGAGCAAAAAAAAAAAACAAAAAAAAAACACAAAAAAGACGGTCAATGTTTGACTCCTATTATGACCCCTTAAAATTTATTGTTTTCGTCTCAAATTCCATTATTAAGTTAGATCCATGTCCAAGGAATCTATATCTAAAATTTTAAGTGTTTAGACCCAAAATTGTCGGAGGAGTTTGATAGTCCTCAAAGATCAAATTGTTGAACTTTGACCACTTAACAGCGAAATTTCTGGCCGAAAACCGATCACATCGATTTACCCAAATCTCAGTACCCTGTATGTCAAATTTCGAGTGTAGACTGAGAATCGACTGAGTTATTGCGAATAAAAATGTACACATATGTACAGACAGGCAGACACGTTTACCTTTATAGATATACTAGCATTTCAGCCCAGTGTTTGTATGTGTATGTAGAGCATAAAAAAACGGTAAATTTTTTAAAATTTGACCCCTATTATGACCCCTTAACATTTGTTGTTTAGAGCTCAAATCAAGTTATTAAGTTAGATCCATGTCCAAGGAACCTGTATCTAAAATTTCAAGTGTTTAGACCTAAAATTGTCGGAGGAGTTTGGTAGAGTTCTCAAAGGTCAAATCGTTGAACTTTGACCCCCTGATCAGCCAAATTTCTGGCCGAACACGGATTACATAGATTTTCCAAAATCTCCATACCCTGTATATCAAATTTCGAGTCTGTAGACTGAGAATTGACAGTTACTGCGCAGGGAAATGTACAGAGACACACAGAAACGTTCACTTTTATAGTTGCAACAAAAATATATACGTATACATAAATATATATGGAAACAATTGTGTTTCCTGTAAACTTTTTACGCAAATATTATGCTAGTATAAATCATGTAGAATATCTGCATGAATATAAATTACACGTAATAGTTAACTAAAGATGATCATCCCATAAGAAAACCGAAAAAACTAATAAGGAATTAATTAAAATGAATGTTTAAAAGAATATGCAAATTAGCTAGATATTTTGCAGATGAATTCAATTCCATTAGCCATATATAAGAAAATTGTATTTTCTTTTTAAATAAATAGAAAAGAAAGTTTTTAATATGAATATCACCACACACAAAAGAAAAACGAATTTATAGGAGTATAGATATAGACTAGCAATGGGTGCCCGGCGTTGCCCGGGTGTTCGGAGGTGTATGCTGAGCAAAAAAAAAAAAAAGAAAACGGTAATTTTTTAAAAACTTTGACCCCCATTATGACCCCTTAACATTTATTGTTTTGGGCTCAAATCAAGTTATTAAGTTAGATCCATGTACAAGGAACCAATATCTAAAGTATCAAGTGTTTGGATCCAAAATTGTCGGAGGAGTTTGGTAGAGTTCTTTAACAGCGAAATTTCTGACCGAACCCCGATCACATAGATTTACCCAAATCTCAGTACACTGTATATCAAATTTCGAGTCTGTAGACTAAAAATTGACAGTTATTGCGTAGGGAAATGTATGCACACACACACACACACACACACACACACACGCGCGCGTTCACTTTTATAGATAGATAGATAGATAGATAGATAGATAGATTTTATTGGACTCAATATATAGCTATGATTGAAAAAAAAATTCGAAACCAAAAAGTTTAGCTTACGATTTACTTTTTCCTGAGACATAAATGGTTTTACTAGGAAGACATTTTTTACTACAATGCTAAAAATTAAAACATTTTAAAACATGTACCAGTAGCTATTATATCACGCATGCATATTCGTAATGCCGTCCTTTGACCATCACCTGATAAATTTCGGGGTTTTTTTTTGTTTTTTGTTTTAATTTTTCACGCTTTTGCATTGATTTTCCCCCGCTAAACCCAAATATAAAGTTTCGCATGGGTTAAAATACCATATATATGAAGTTTCATGTTTGTAGACAAAAAACTGACGGAGAAGTTTGTTAGGCAAATTTTTTTAAACAAATACATAAATATTTATAGAAAGAGAGTTGTGTTTACTATAAACTTTTTACGTAAATATTACGCAAGGATAAATCATGTAGAATATTTGCATGAATATAATTACACATAATAGTGAACTAAAGATGATCATCCTATAAGAAAACCGAACAAAACTAATAATGAATTAATCAAAATGAATAAGAATATGCAAATTAGCTAGATCTTTTGCAGATAAATGCAATTCAACGATCCATATAAAACAAAGTTGTATTTTCTTTTTAAATAAATAGAAAAGGGGTTTTTAATATGAATATCAATACACAAAAAAAAATTTATAGGAATATATATATATATATATATATATATATATATATATTCCTATAGATTTTATATATATATATATATATATATATATATATATGACTACTTCATTTAATCACTTAAAAATAATATACGAAGATATAATTTAATGCGCGTATATTTTCAGTATTTACTTCAACAGTGCTCAATACATAGGTAGAACTAGATAATCCTGACGATTTCTCACGAGAACGAAACTGGAAATATTCTGTGTAGCTTAATTGGCATATATATTGTCATCATTTTAAAGTATATTAGAATCGAAACTGTAATCTTGGTAATGTAAATCTGATTCTTCCCCACCTAAGCAATTCAGACATTTGTCCAATCGTCTTTCACAAATAAAAATCATGTGTACATTTTTATTTAGTGTACAAAACGTTAGAAAAGAGTCGTAGCTGCCTTTAAAAATGAATCTTTAGAGTCAGGAATATTCGACTGTGTTCGTGGGAAACATCTACATTTGTATCAACTTTTTTATATTTTGGATATACTCTCTTTGGATTTACTCTCAAGTGTGTCTTTCTATAACCGGACAGACACATTAACATTTTGCATGAACACGTGTATGCATACCCGTGTTCATATGCATGTAGCTGTGCGGTGCGTGTGCGTATGTTAACGATTGCGAACTCTTACATGGCATAACACTTCTCAGACGTTTATGATTGTAACGTTTGTGAATGCCTATGTGCTAACTTATTTACATAGCCAGAAGAACATTAAATACTTTTTAGTTTATTCGCATGAAGAGGTAATTTTTCTCCATCCTACGGAAACCATTTGTGAGATTCCTTTTTCATTTCTCAGATTTTTCTGTCGGCAAATATTAACATAGGTTTTGACCTTTCATCAGCTATTATTTGAAGCAAACACGTTCAAGATTACACACACACACACACACACACACACACACACACACACACACACACACACACACACACACACATACACGCGCGTGCGCGTATGTATATATATATATATATACACACACAACCCCCCCCACACACACATATATATATACATATATACTAGCAAAATTACCCGTCGTTGACTGGGTTCAAAAACAGCCTACAGAAAATGGACTCTGATTTATGAAAGTACTAGCGGGGGTACCCGGCGTTGCCCGGGTGTTTGGAGGTGTGTGTGCTGTTAAATAAAAAAGAAACCAGGGGGGGGGGGAGTTGGTAGGATCGAACTCGAAGCCCTGAGGCGAAGTTTGAAAATAAAATCGGCGAGCCAAAATGAGTTACTGAAAGATGTTTGAATTTATTTAAGTTAGAACCAAATTGACAGGTGCGCGCAAGGAAGTCGTTGAGCGTTACGACGACGACGACGACGACGTCAATAACCATGTTTGTTTGTTATAATGAAGTAAAAAAAGAAAACAACGTTAAAACTTAAGTGGGGGGGGGTAATCAAAACATCGGAAAAAAACTAACGTAAGGCAAACGAACGATGAAAACAGAAAAAATGAACACGTGAAAAATGGCTTAAATAAGCCTGTTTCGATATTAAAATTTAAAAAATCGGTGGGATTGCTTCTGGACGTTGTTACGGCGTGATGCCGTGAACATACAGTTAGCTTTGAATTAGTTTCGCTTTTTATATGAAAAAGCCGAATCAACATGTGAGAAGCCAAAATAGTAATAATTTTGTAAAAGTCGACGTAAATAAATCTATACGCTATGCGCTTTCCCAAATCGTAGATATTATTATCTAGCGGGTATATAAACAGTTGTAAGCGATCGTAACGACCCCGGGAGCATGGGCGAGAAAAGCCTTTGCGAGACATACATGAAATGGTCACACACATTTTGTCTTTTATATATACAGACTAGCCGGGGTACCCGGCGTTGCTCGGGTGTTTGTCGGTGTGTATGCTGTTAAATAAAAAAGAAACCGGGGGTGGGGGTGGCGTAAAAGTTGGTAGGATCGGACCCGAAGCCCTTAGGCGAAGTTTCAAAATAAAATCGGCCAGCCAGAATGAGTTACTGAAAGATGTTTGAATTTATTTAAGAACCAAATTGACAGGTGCGTGCACGGAAGTCGTCGAGCATTATCACGACGACGACGATGACGTCAAT
>NC_136500.1:86867159-86887159 GCF_053919585.1 Euprymna scolopes
CTGGGGTGTTCTACAAAAACGGTCTCCAGAGCTGCATCAAACAATGGGAGAAATTCATAACTCTTGGTGGTTCCTATGTAGAGAAAGACTAATAACTGTGCCAAGTTTCGTTGCTCTACTCCTATGGAAAGTGGGTCAGGGGCATTACTTATTGCACGCCCCTTGTATATATGTGTGTGTATCTATATAGTCTGTGGTTGAGCGCCTGCTGCGGAAGCCACATTGCGGTTCTGGATAAACACGGTTTGCAATCTGCTGGAGCCTTGCAAGGAGCACTCTGACAAAGACTTTGCCGGTGAGACTGAGTAAAGATATACTGCGGTAGTTATTGCAATCTCCTTTGTCTCCTTTCTTGAATAAAATGACATTTTTAGCCTCTTTTATAGCTGTTGGAAATTTTCCTTTGCACCAACTGGTGCAGAGGAGGTCGTACAAGTGCAGGAGCAGGAACTTGTCGCACTTGAGCAGGTCTGCTGGAATCTCGTCGGTACCTGGGGCCTTCCCTACATTTGTGTGTTGCAGGGCTACTTCGAGTTCTGACACAGTTGGAATGTTGTCCAGTTTGACTAGGGTGTCGAAGTTCGGAGTGGAATTTAAAGCTGTGACTGTGATGTTGCGTGGCTTCCGCAGTGGGCACTCAAACACGGACATGATATTTTCAGTGTGTCAAATCCAGGAAAAATGCAAAGAACAACGTAGACCTCTCCATATCGCATTTGTGGACCTCACGAAAGCTTTGAACATGGTCAGTAGAGATGGTCTGTTTGCAATCCTACAAAAGTTGGGCTGTCCACCAACTCTTCTTAGTTTGATAAGATCGCTCCATGACAACATGACAGCCACAGTCTTCTTCGAGGGTGACATGTCTGACAACTTCCCCATGTGCAGTGGAGTCAAGCGAGGTTGTGTGTTGGCTCCCACACTGTTTGCATCTTCTTCTCAGTTCTTCTGCACCACGTTTTGGAAAATCACGAGGACGAAGACAGTGTGTTCCTTCATACTCGCTCTAATGGAGAACTTTTTAACTTGGCTCGCCTACGCACCAAAACCAACATTCAAAGAGGCTTAATACTTGAGCTGCTGTTTGCAGACGATGCTGCATTGATCTCGCACTCCGCAAGTTGACTCCAGCAGCTGCTTGACAAATTGAACACTGCTTGTGCAGAGTTCGCACTGGTAATCAGTGTGAAGAAGACAGTCATGATGCACCAGGGTGAAGCATCACCAATTACCATCAATGGCCATGAACTAGAGACTGTTGAGAACTTTGCGTATCTTGGATCCAACATCAACAAGGGAGTATCCATTGAACAGGAGCTACAAACGTGCATAGGTAGAACAGCGTCTACTTTCAACCGACTACGTGAAAGTGTATGGTTCAATAAATACCTCACTTCTCGCACAAAATGCCGCATCTACGAATGTTGTGTTCTGAGTACCCTACAGTATGGAGCAGAGACTTGGACCACGTATGCTCATCACGAGAAAAGACTGAACGTCTACCATCTCAGATGCTTGCAACATATCTTGGGCATCAATTGATGGGATAGAATCACCAATGAAAGGGTGCTAAGACGTGCCGGCAGCTGCTCCTTGTTCCAGACACTCAAGATCCGATGATCGAGTTGGCTTGGACACTTGCGCAGAATGCCCGATGGCCGTCTCCTTAAGAATATCCTCTACAGTGAACTGGCAAATGGAACAAGAAGCCGAGGTCGCCCGGTACTGCGCTTTAAAAACCTGGCCAAACGGGATCTGATCGCTCTTGGCATCGATGTGAATGTGTGGGAGGAGCTAGCTGAAGATAGACCAGCATGGAGGTGTGCCTTCAGTAAGGGTGGCGAGCGAAGGACTTGAGAACCTTTGGTTCGAGAGGCTGTTCCAGAGAAAACAAAACGTGACTACGTTTACTGTTGCTTGTATTAATCTTTCATAGATTGCTTGCCATTATATACATATATATATATGTGTGTGTGTGTGTGTGTGTGTGTGTGTGTGTGTGTGTGTGTGTGTAGTATATAAAAATAAACAAAAAATATATATTATTCAAGACTAAACATATTGTGAAAAAAAAACACTCAAGATGAAAACGTTAGTCAGAAGAATCCAAATAATATGAGTAATCAATCCTCATCTCAAAAACTCAGAAGCATAACTACTTATTTATTTTATTGGTTTATCTTTTTTTTTTTTTACTATTATTTCATTCAAAACTTCAAGTCTAAGTAATTCTCGAAGCAATGGAAACGGTGTCAAGGTCACATCAAGATGGAATCTTTTACCATTATCCCCGTGTCCGTTTCTTGATTCGGTAATTTTCCATTTAACTTTTTATGTTGGTTGAGCAGAAACTAAACGCTGTGATTATGTCTATATCGTAATTAAGCAATTCGCAGATCTAATTAATAAAGTATGTATTTTTTTGTTTGCATGTGCTTTTATATTTACGCTCCGGGGACATTTTGTAGTTATCTGTATAACTTTTTGCTGCTATTCTTAATCTCTGAGCGTCTAAATTAATTAATTAATTGATTAGTTACTATCCAACGAAGCCATCGGTTTCATCTAATGTTATTAAGAAGAAATGCATAGGCGTTATGCAGTATTAAGGTGTTTCAAAAGTTACTATCTATTTCAGAAAAGAAAAAATTGTGGAATTACAAACGTACGGCCGATGGGCCGTTATGTCTCCAAACTTCACCTCATCTTTTTTTTTTTTTTAATAGTCACACTTCTCATTTCATTGAATTCACCCATTGCAATTATGACGCTGGAATTACATTAAAAAAATGCGATTTAAAACATGAGAAACTCACCCAATTATTTTATGACTAGGTTAGAATGGAAACATATACAATAACAGTTTTTTAATAAGACGAATAATTCCCCCCACTCTTTATCTGTGCCTAAACCTAAACGTAGATTCCATGAACAAAGCTTCTTTCTTAGAACTGCACGCCTGTGGAATTGTCTTCCGTTTTCCTGCTTTCCAGCTGACTACAATATGGTTGTCTTCAAGTCCAACGTAAACAAGTTCTTGATGAGCCGTTCCACTTAAGTCAACAAATTTACCGAATTTCCATTACTAACCATTACTATAAGTTCCAATTGACTACTGTACACTCTTTTACCCTTATCCTCGAGTGGCCTCTGGGCCTTGATGAGTGGTGATGCCTATGTACCCCCCCCCTCCCAAAAAAAACCTTGATCCCCAATTGATCTATGCCATTTCTGCAATGGCTTTTTCCTCGTTGATTGCGGTGTAATGCTTGTCCTGTTCAGTTCTAGCGGTAAACCCTCCCAGGCTTTGCCTTTTGTCTTTGAGAAGGGGTTAGTTTATTGCTAATCTACTAATGCTAGACTTTAGAATCTAGATGCTGCTTGATGCCTTGGATTTTTATAAAACTTTGTGAAAAGTTGTAACTAACTGATTTCTATATAATTTTGTTTGTCTATATTTCGCGATAACTCTTGAGTGTTCCCCAGGGGCTCTGTTAGGGCTAATAAAAACACTCTATTTTTGGGACTATTTTACCATATTTGTCAAAACTTTTTGTATATGTCTATTTATTAGCAGTTTTGCATGGTGCTGAGCTCAAATTTAAATATGTTAAGGCCTTGGGGACTTTTTGGGCTAAATGGGGGGGGGCAAATGATGGACTTAATTTCTTTTTTTGCATGGTGCAGAACTCAAATTTACATATGTTAAGGCCTAAAACTGCACTGTTTGTTCATTTTCACCAGGATTTGACGCCCCCTCGGGACTTTTGGGGCTAAATGGGGGGGGGCGGATGCTGAAGTTAATCATTTTTTATGCCTCGTTCACTGTGCACTCATGGGGGGCCATGCATGCTTCACGTTTTTTTTTTTTTTTTTTTTTTAAAAACGCACAATTTTTCTATTTCCGCAATGAAAATTTTAAATTGACAAAAACTTTTGCACCTATCTAATACTATGGGAAACACGATCCAAGTGTGCCTTATTTCTGTGGTTTCGAAGTGCATAAAAGTGACTTGAGTAAGCCAAGAAACGTTATCATGATTGAACCAGAATTAGAGCACATACAAAGTAAAAATGAAAAAAAATTAATTCAAATGCAATTTTTGTCTCTATCTATATAGAGCTGGATGTCTACAACTCTGTCCGCACATTATATTTAAATAACTGAGTTAAGTATCAAACAAGTGTAAGATCACGTGTTACTTCGCTCGTTCAACGCCGCCGACTCCAACGTTGTTTCCATGATCTTCTTCTTCTTCTTCTTCTTCTTCTTCTTCTTCTTCTTCTTCTTCTTCTTCTCTCCTGGCCGTGTCATTGTTTCTCACATTAGCAGCTGCCGAGGGGGACGCGTAATGTTTCACAAGTATATATTAGTGTTGGGGCGATTAATCGGAATCGGGACTGAGAATCGGAAAAATTGGAACAATAGAGGGTATCGGAATCGGTATCGGAATCGAAAAAATTTGTGCTTATTGTCTGATGCCAAAACGATTCTTTTAATTTTCTTTCTTTACTTGATTTTGTTTAAAGCAAAACCTTCCATTGCTTGTAATAATGATAAAAATAATAAATATTGATTTTAAAATACCAGTAAAACTAAAATCGAGAGAACATTCGCCACAAGTGTATTTTTAACACGTGTTTTACGGTAACCGGGGGAAAATAACAAATCTATAGCTAAATATTTAGAGATTTATAAAGAATCGAAATCAGGAATTTAGTACGGAATCGGTAATTGTATGATGGGAATCAGGAAAAATATTGGAATCGTCCCATCATTAATATATAAAGTAGTAGCGTTCGCGTGTGTGTGTGTCTATGTGTACAACTCCCAATGACCAAAGAAATATAAAGGCCATATGTATGTACACCTCTCCTGGTCAAGAAATATTAAAACCCATCTTAGGATACTTCTGTCAACGGAGACATTATAGAGGATATATAATTTCATTATATAGCATTCTTCAAACCACATTTACATTATTGAGTTACGGTCATTAACATATCACATTAAATTAAATCTATTTAAATAATTACCTCGATGACATTACTTATTCGACATAATAGCTTTGTTTCAACTGTACTAATTAAATTTTTTTTAATTATTTAGTTTATTTAAATTTCAAATTATATTTGATTTAACTGAGTTTATCTGAAATCTGAAACCGTTTTATTTTCAAATTAAAAACCAGAAAACCAAAAGGGGAAATAACTGTGATAGTTTAATTCAAAATCGTTTTAAATGGAGCACATTATTACATATTTGTTTTCATTTCGAAATATTATTCTAAGCTGAATTATTATTTTTATTTTTAATTCGGAGGAATTTTTTTTCGCTTATTCTTAATTTTTAAGTAACCTTTTTTATTTGTTAGAGAAAAATAATTAAAAATTATGTCCTCATTTACTTGCATCCTCACGAGGGCAGAGTTAGTCAGAGACACATGTGAACAAAATCCATCATCCTCTGCTCTTTTTGTTTTTTGTTTATAAAATTTAATCGGTGTTGCCCAGGATTTATTATAATAATTATAACATAGGAAGTGTGTTTAATTGCCTGCGAAACAGATTTTCTTTATAATTTATTTAATATCTTAAATTAAAAATGACGACGTGGCCTAGCGTCGTTTACCCCTAGAAAAAAATGGTCAATGTCAAGTTTCTTTCCAACTCCTCAAAAAACTTGAAAATGACGACTTTTAATGGTTTTTGATGGTGCTGACAACGAATATCACTTTAAATTTAGTGCAGATAAGTAGTTTTCATGATATGAAAAAATTACTTTTTCAAAAAGTGGGGGATCACTTTCCTATATAAATTTAACGTAAAATGGGCACCCACTTTCTAACCACCTAATAATTTCTTCATATCATAAAGATAATCAATCCTATTCAGCTTCCTTCTGTGTTCCTTTGTGAACAATTTCTTATAACTTTCCTCCTTTTTTGTTATCCCTCCCCCTTTTTTTACTCCTAGGGGTGGGCGAACGTTGATAGGATCACACAACAGTCACGTCGAGTTGAGACAGTCTCACTCAGTTTCGGTTATCAGAAGCCACCCAGTTAGAGGCTAGCTTTTATCGACTGAACTCTATTACATAAAAACGATCTATCCTTGTTACCCTGACAACCGGTGCTTTCAACAACAAGCCAGTCCCCTTTAAAGGTATAACAGATCAACTACTAAAAAATTGCAATTGGTCTGCCAAACACCACTTGCTCCTTTTAAGGGTAATGTCAATCATTACCGTAAATTGACTATCTAATGTTTGCTCGCCACTAATCCCTAGTGATCGCATTCGAGTCAAAACTGACACCGGAATGACGAGCAGCCCCAGGCCAATGTGGACGTAATCTCGACGTCGAGGGACTACTTATCTTGATGAACACCCATCGCAGGTCAAAACCCATACATCATTATATCTCGTATCCCTTCATAATTAAAAGCATTGTTTGAATCTAAATGTCTGTGTCTGGTTTTCTTCCTGCCATCCTTTTTTTTTTATATATAGTAACAGCCTATTGGATTTTCACACCCTGTATATATCATGCCCCTTCTTTATTATCATGCTCCTTATTCTCTTTATGCTTGTCTTTGACAAACGTCCCTACGAGAATAAATGTGCGCGCACGCGCGCACACACACACACACACACACACACACACACACACACGACCACCTATTTTCTTTCTACCCACACGTTCAACATACAACACAGTACTTCCTGTTAGTCTATGCATACCATCTTTCTCTTTTTAATTTCTAAGCTAATGTCTTTAAGCCCGGCTATTTTGTGGATATAAACCGTTTTTTTTTCTCCCCCTTCTGATTGTAACATACGAGAGGATGATATATTGTCCTCCGAACGGCACCAGATAAAAGTAATGTACAGCCACGTATCAAAGCGACGTCTAGACATCTGCTATACAGCGGGGTATCACACGAGGATATATTACAGTTCGTATTTACATAAAGCTATCATATTTTATAAGAAGAATATATGCTTCATACCTTTCCTTTCTTTGGAGTTCTTCTGTCTTCACTGGTGGGCTCTGTGATAAACATGCAACGATCAATATCATAAACGACTATAGACACATGAATTTTCTTCTTTTCTGAAACCACAGAACAACACTTTATATTTTTAAAATATAAATCAATTTCAGCTGTCTTAATAGTATTCACAAGGAGTCTGCATTACGTATCTACATGCTTGTCCTTTCCAGCCCCGCTTTCTCGGCTTTGAAGCACGTCTGCTCACTTTCGTGACCAAACTCAAACTCCCCAATCTAATCTTCTTGACCTCTTGATCTGTTAGTTCCGTTACGTCATCATCAGAAGCACACGTCTCCTAACGTGTGACCTCTGTCACGTACGCAACTGCTCAAGGTTACTTTGTTTATTTTTAACTTAGCTAATTTCTGCAAACATCGTCAGCTAAAACCCATCGGTACACTCCAAACCAATTTATTCTCCAAACAATAAATAACTTCCAATATAAACTATTTTAACAATATCAATGGATAGATAGATAGATAGAGAGAGAGATAGACAGCTAGATAGATCGATAATAATTTTTAACCCTTTTATTATCAAACATGATGAGAAGCATATGGCTCCGAAATGCCATAGCCTAAAGAAGTTCTTTTTTCTTGATCTGATGATGAAATAAAGTTCGATTTAACTTTTAATACTCATCTTTCTTTTCTTATATATGTGTGCGTGTGTAAATTCAACTCTTTCTTACTTTTTACCCTCTAATCTTTATTCCAACCAACACGCGTTATGCATAATAGCACAACACACAAAATGAAAACCGCCCGTTTAGAAAGAAGCCCAACAACGTGTTAGCTACAAAAGCAAAGAGGCATATTATGAAATATTATTTTTCATCACACTCAACAGATTACTCGTATGAAATCGAAAGTTTTAAAGTGATGTCCATTGTGGCCTTGAAATTAGTGAGTAAGCATGCAACGCAAAGTCCTGCTAAATAAAGATGCTCAACCCCTGCGTGTTCTATCAGATTTAACTTATAGTAAAGGAAGTTGGATTAATAAATAGGATTATCTATAATATAAATCTCACCTGTATGTATGTATGTATGTATGTATGTATGTATGTATGTATGTATGTCAGGTCATGTCATGTCATATGCTACTGGTACCATGTAACCCAGTACTACCTGCCTCATGGTCGGGTCACCGGCGACTAAACTGGTTCCCCCACCAGACTTGTTTGGTGAGGAGGGCGGCTAGTCTTCCTGAAGGATTAAAAACAAGACCTTCTAAAGGGCGAATGAACTCTTTTTCTGGGTCAACGGCCAACTAGCACTGTGTATATTTGTGTGTGTGTGTGTATATGTGTATTGGGGTGGAGAGGGCTCCCGTAAGCCGTGGTGAAGGCAACCTTTCTAGAAGAAGCAAATCTCTGATTTAAAAAACCATAAAGCGGAAGACCAGTACCCGCATTAAGCTGGTCTGCAGTTTAATTTGTTGCTGGCTATCTTGCTCTTGCTTGTTGCTGGATCTCAACATTTTGAACCAAGAGAAAGACTTAGCTGTCGTACAAAGCTAAGACTCTGTAACATCATATTTGTATAGATACTCCCTCAGACATTTGGAATCATGGATTTTAAATGTCTGAGGGAGTGGCACTCGTCTGTCAAGACGTTGCAATCATCATCATCATCATCATGTGTGTATTAAAAGCTGTACTAGTGGCGAAGCGAACGTCTCTCTATTTTATGTGCTGTGTATTTTGGATTGTTTTACTCTTTTATTCATGTTGAATTACCTATTCGTAACAACCTTCATAATCGTCATCATGAATGCTTCTTCATGCATATTCTACATGTATGTGTATGTGTACTTGTATGTGCATATGTATGTACATGCGTGTATGCATGCATGTATGTGTGTATGTGCATGTTGTCATGTGTGTTTGTGTATGTTCTTGCGTATGCATATTTGCATGCATCTGTATGTATGTATGCATGCTTGTATGTGTACGTGTATATGTTTGTTTCGATGTATGTGAGGAGTGGAGAGAACTCCCAAAAGCCTTGTTAAGGCAAACCCCCCTGGGTGAAGCAAATCTCTGATTTAAAAAAAAGGAAAGAAAAAACATAAAGGGGGAGACCAGTACCCACATTAAGCTTGTCTGCAGTTTGACTTGTTGCTGGCTATCTTGCTCATGCTTGTTGCTGGATCTCAACATTTTGAACCGAGAGAGAGAGAGACTTAGCTGTCGTACAAAGCTAAAACTCTGTAACATCATCTTTGTATAGATACTTCTTCAGGCATTTGTCTATAAAAAAATGTCCGTGGCGATGGAAAAATTGTCACGCGTGTAGCCCTGAAATGCTGAAAGCATGTTATAATTGATCTGCCATCATTCTATGTATGTATGTATGTATGTATGTATGTATGTATGTTAATATATGTACTAGTGTGTGTATGTGTATGTATATCTATTTGTATATGCATGTATATATGTATGTGTGTATATATTTTGATTTATTTTTTGTGTATATATGTTTATGTGTGTTTGTATGCATATACGTATATATATATATATTTGTGCATATATATGTGTGTGTAGGTATATGTACGTAACTTTATGTGTATCTATATGTGCATACATGTGTACGTATATGTATGTGAATATGTATATGTGTGTATGTATTTGTACATATTTGTATATATGTGTATGCATATGTATGTATATGTGTGTGCATGTATATGTTTGTATATGTGTGTATGTATGTGTTATATGTATTGGGTATGTATGCATGTATGGTTATGTATGTGTATATATGTATATATATGTATGTATGCCAAGGACCGTCTTCAATGTCATGTCTGCTTGAGCGTGTGAATTCGCTGGCAGGACTAAAAGAAAAAAGGTTATCTTCGGGCTCATCGACTTTCAGTGATTGAGGGAGTGGCACTCGTCTGACAAGACGTTTCATCATCATCATCATGTATGTATGTGTGTATGTATGTATGTATATGGTTAAGGTCTGGTGTGGACGTGGGTTAAAAGCACACAGATGTCTTAGCGTCATATTGTGCTTCTCTCAGACAAATCAACTCCACGTGCACGTCGTGACTACTGCCACACAGACGGGGCTCTGATGAACGGCGAGTGTCCTGCGCCGTATAACTGGACCTCCACTGCCTTTGGGCCAAGGTTAGTTTAACCAAAGGCTAAGGGTGACGTAACCCTGACAGAAACCTCCAGAGGAGCTTAGGCCCTGTCAGCTGCGGTATACATAACCCATCGGTGTGTGGAGTATGCTCTACTGCCCAGCAGCCTAAGCCCCAGTCATGGATCAAATGGCATGTTGGGTGGGTTCGAGCCTGCCTGCCTATTACCATTATTATTATTATTATTATATATTTTTTTTTTTTTTGCTCAACACATACATCCAAACACCAAGGCAACACTGGGAAACCAGGTTAGTATTAAATAAAACTAGCGGGATTGAATGAGGATCAACAAACGTTCCACCCTTCCATACTTTTATTGTCATCGAAATTGGTGAAATCGCCCATTTTTTTTTTCTATCAGATCGATTGATTGCCTGCTCTAGTTGGTAATCTCTTCCTGCAGTGTACCGGGAGGAAGCTTCACATAATCTACAAAACATTTTAGTCTATATTGCACAGTAGAGAATCTACTGTTGATTTTATAAAATTTTATGTATAAAACATAAAGTTTAAAATACGAAAGTCAAGTATCACGGCTCAGTTTTGCTCTAAAAGGAAACATTAATTTCGAATGCGCTTCTATCTTAAAAGAAGAATCTACAGTTAATTTTATAGGCTGGACCTTTCTGCTTGTGTGGTGATGAAACCTCTCAAAAGCACTTGTGATGTTAGGTTGTATAAAAGTGTAAACGCTGGTCAAATTCGGACTTCCTTCTTTAATAAGATTTTGTTTCGGTTATCGATACTTATCAGACGAATTCTAATACGAAGCTTACGTAGGAACACCCCCAGACACATCAAGTACCTTAGAGTGAAATTAAAAAAAAAAATCGGCCCAGCCGTTTTCAAGTCCATAAGGAACTCTCTCTCTCACACACGCACACACACACACACACACACACACACACACACACACACACACACACACACACACACACACACACACACACACACACACACACACACACAACGCACACAAAGTTTCTTTTATATAACAGTAGAGATAGTGAGTTAAAAACGTTGTCATTCTCATCATTCTTAATGTATTGATGTGTTCTAGATATCTGTCCGAGAGAAGTACAGTGTCATCTTATCCTAGTTAGAAAAGAAATGGACAATATCCATGGCCTCTATAAAAGACATATACAACAGTAGTAGTAGTAGTAGTAGTAGTAGTAGTGAATGGATTAGGAAGCGTAAGCCATCCTACCGCTCCAGTAGACATCTCCCTCGTGATGCAATTCTCTACCTATATAAATCCAGGTACAGCCAACGATGGAGTACTCTTGACACATCTGGGCAGGAGGCGCTACAACGTTTATCCTGCCTTGACAGAGTTCAAAATAAACTTCGTAGTTTAGTGGGGGGGGGTGCCCTTTTCTCTTCCCTGAAAACTCTTTCCCATAGAAGAGACGTAGCGAGCCTATTTCTGCTTTATCGTTATTTTCATGGAAAGTACTCAGCTGAGCTTCAATCTATGCCCCCCCCCCTCGCCAAACTTTCACGAAAAACACTCGCCTAGCGAAAACCACTATCAATAATTTCCCAAACTCTTTATCTGTGCCTAAAACTAAATGTAGATTCCATGAACAAAGCTTCTTTCTTAGAACTGCACGCCTGTGGAACTTTCTTCCTTTTGTCTGCTTTCCAGCTGACTACAATCTGATTGTCTTCAAGTCCAACGTAAACAAGTTCTTGATGAACCGTCCTCCTAAGTAATCCAATTTACAAAATTCCCACTACTTATGTTTTCTACACTACAATCACATTGACTAATGTATACCCATTAACCCCTATCCTCAAGTGGCCTCCGGGCCTTGATGAGTGGTGATTCGTGTGTAATAAAAGGCAAAAAACAACTAATCCTTTTCCTTAACCTGTTTCCTTGACCTTTTGGCTAGGAATAAGGGGTAGTATCTGTTCTAAGTATTCTGTCCTCGATCAATAGAAGGAAAAATCCTTCTAAATTGTCAATTTTTATTTTTGTTTCAATCCGGTCCCCCTTTTTATGGAGGAAAGGGGAAACGGATGTTCTTCACATTAAAAACCGACCTTGTGTCCAACTTTGCCCTCGTTTGGAAGCAAGTAAAATAGGAACAACTGTTCCTTTCGATATGTATTTGTTGAGACTCTTATACATGGAATCATTCAATTTGTAAAGGTCAAAGAACTAGCAACCGGCTAAATGAAATCGATACTCAAACCACACCACACACGAACGGGAGCCACAAACCGGAAGTAACATCACACGTAACTAATAAGTTCCAGTATAGGTCAAACTCGTCCAATCAATTTATGTATTACTGAATATATATATATATATATATATATATATATATATATATATATATATATATATATATAGGCGCGTTTTCTTAAAAGGTCTGAAATTCCTCAAAGTGAAAATATAACGTACTTAGACAATACATATCTCTGGTTATTTATGTTTGTGGTAAAAAAAGAAACAAAAAGAAACTTATGACCATAAATAGAACTAATAGTACACCTGGGGACGAAGAGGGGTGCTGTATCCTCAAGTTTGCAGGAACAGGAAATTAATCTGAAGTCTAAATATGTCATGATCCATCCGCATTAGCGTATGGTAATGGGTTATGTGTCCGGTGCGTCTTCGGGGAATGTTTTCATGCATTTATTGGTAATTGATGGGCATGCCCGTGGAACGATACATGCAACACGAAAAGTCCATATTATTAATAAAAAACAACAACAACAACAACAACAACAACAACAACAACAAAACAGTTTATATAAAAGAACTACAAGGAGAAAAGTACTTGTATGAATAACCATTTTCTCGACTACGTGTATATACTAAAGAAAAGTTACCTGTTGGGGTATGGGTTAGGATTAGATCTTGACAATGAAGAAAAAAAGAAGTATAAATTTATTAAAAAAAAATGTTACGGTCGAAATATACGATTTATATTATTGTTTTCATTTATTTGCAAAAGAAAAGATAAAAAAAAAGATATCCTATAATTGATTTCTCATATTTTCATTAACCGATCGTTCAAATGTAGAAATATTGAATTTAATAACTTATACACGTGCCAACATTTTCACTACAAATATCAGGGGATTTAATGATTTAATAACACCGAGAGTAGTCTAGTGTCTACGACGGAGGCGACGTCATAATATCTCGACAATGAAGAAGAAAAAAAAAAGAAACATGTTTATATATCATTGAAAAGGGTTTGTGAAGGCCGAAATATTTGATTCATACAACTGTTTTCATTCATTTGAAAAGAAATCATCTTCCATCATGATTTGGTTTCTAACAGATTTTTTTTATATCATATTTGTGTGTGTGTGTGTGTGTGTGTGTGTGTGTGTGTGTGTGTGTGTGTGTGTGTGTGTGTGTGTGTGTGTTTTGTGTACAAGAAAGTCACCATTTTTAAAAACCCGCTACGCTGGTCACTAAGACATCAGCATAGTGGTCGTTAGTGATAGAAATTAGTTAGAATTTGACTATTCAAGGAGATGGCTCAACAAGAATTTGTTTACATTGGACTTAAAGATGACGATGTTGTAGTCAGCTGGAAAATAGACCCACGAAACAGAGTTCCACAAGTGAGCAGTTCTAGGAAAGAAGCTTTCTTCATAGAATCTTCATTAAGATTTAGGTACAAATAGAGAGTGGGAGAAATTGTTGATAGTAGTTATAGCTAGACAAGTGCTTTTTTGTGAAAGTTTAGTAATGTGACCATAGATTGAAGCTCAGACGCGCACTTGCCATGAAAATAACGATAGAGCAGCGACAGGCTAGGCTCACTATGTCTTTTCTGTGGGGAAGAGGTTGCAGAGAAAGAAAATGGTATCACCAAATAGATTCCGAAGGTGGTTTTTAAATTTGTCAAGGCAAGATCAGAAATCCAAGTGCCCCCCTCCCCATATGTGGCAACAGTACTCCATTTTAGGACGTATTTACAAATCTCTGTAAACGTCAAAACTTCTTTATATCAAGAGCCACATGGAATTACATCGAGTTGTAATAGTCGATGTTTACACATCGACGTCCAAAATCAAAGTGCTAAAACTGGTTTGTGCGTATGTAGTCTGCAGATGCTGTATCCTGAATAAAACAAATAATTATATTTTGGAACAATCAGAAAACTTTCTGAATTTAGTAGAAATGGTCTTTCTGGGAACAGCGATCCCTTTTGAAAAGTCATATTTTTCTTCAATAAACCAGCGGGACCCAGTTGACTCGAGTTTACGGATCGGTTTCGCTGGGCGCTCATCTCTGCAGCATCTCTCTCCACTCTATCTCACTCTCAAACACACACAAACTCACATGCGCGCGTACGCACACACGCACACACACACACACACAAACAAACAAACAAACATTAATGGACACACACACAGAACTCATTGGCTTATTATTGTCTGGTAATCCATATAGACTTTATTCATTGAAATATTTCCAATCTTTTTCACTGACTATCTTACTAATTCGAAATCAAATGAACATTTACGCTTAGAAACAACTTTCAATTGATTATAAGTTATAAAAATGAGAAGAGAAATTCTGAAAATTATTTTTTCTGACTCCTGAAACTCACGGCTCTTAATTAATCAATTCAGACTTCTTCAATGTTTCAGCTAATGAATCCTCTTTGTTTTTACAAGAACTCCAAAATATTCACGAACATTGTTTTTCCTATTGCTGTAAACTTCCATTTTAAACACAAATTATTTCTTTTGTAAATATATGCTTTCTGAACTCCTTATTCTGTTTGGTTTACCGTATGATACTGTCTCGTCGTTTCACATTTGATTATAAAACCTGCAAAAACGTTTTTCACTGAAAATATTTCTCTCAATCCGGTTCATCCTAAAAGTACGTCTCCCATTACAAAACACCTTAAAGTAATACCCTAAAAGCCGACGTGAAACACATCCCATACAGTCATGGTCAACTTGAATATTTTCTCTGTCCCTTTATTGGGTTTAGCGAAGAGAAATAACCCATTGGTGTTCTTAGAAACTGGAGTAAAGTGTAGTATCTGTTTTGATACTACACTTTATCTTTTCTGTCCTTTATCAGTGAAAGAGAAATCCTCCTAGACTGAAGCAACTTAAATTCTTACAGCAAAAAACTATCCTCACTGTAAGTACATATAATTTTACATGTTTATTTAAGTATTGACAATCGTAAATAGCCATGCAACACAATATAAAATTAGCATAAAATATAATTGTTACTTATGACTCGTAGTGGAACTCTAACAGGCATGGTAGGTTACGAATCTTTGCAAAGGTCAGGATGTCTTCATATTAAAAACCACATAAAATAACATCCAATAATGGTCAACTCTAATTTCTGTCTGTCCCTTTATAGGGTTTAACTAAGAGGAATAACCTACCGGTGTCCTTAGAAACTGGTGCCAATCTCAGTTTGCGCTTCCACTACAGCAAGGATCGGCAACGAAAAATGTATTGTGGACGCAGTCACTGCGAAGAGGCATGTAAGCTTCCTCTTGTTGCACTTCGGTGGGTTCCCAACTAGAGCAGGCAATCAATCGATTTGATTGACGAATAAGCGTTTCAACCACGTTAGATGACAATAAAAATATTGAAACTGTGAAACATTCGTTGATCCTCATTCAATTCCGGGCAACGTCGGATTTCTCTGCTAGTATATCCTAATTGTAATGTTATTGAGCCCAAAGAAGGAAAATCAACTAAATATAATGTTGTACACTTATTTAAATATTGACGATTGCAAATAGCCATGCAACACAATATGAAAGTAACGTAAAATATACAGACATAGTAGGTTACTAATCTCTGCAAAGGTCAGGACGTCTTCATATTATGAGCCACGTGAAAATTTCCAGCAGAGGCGAACTACAACCCTTCTCTGTCCCTTTATGAGGGGAATAACCTACTGGATCTCTTAGTGTGATTTTGAGTTTGTCCCCTTACATAATCAACAATGCACTATTTCCTGCGGATTTTCACTCCCTTTCCCTTGCTGTATATCCAAAAAACGTTAAGTAATGATAAACGTATATCCACACACTATATTTACTAAACTGTTCCTCGTGATAATCAACCTTGCCCCATCATTAATATTGGTAATTGAAAAGGTTAATTCAGTTATGTAGGATTCCTATGCCAACAGACTCAAATATCAACAAAAAGATTGATAGCAAATTCTTCAACACCAGCAGTGCATTGGTAAGATGTTGTTTGAAAGGAAAAGCATTATTAATCTGAAATGTAGCAATACAAAGTTGTCATGCGTTGGTTAATTTATTCTTATCTCTCCTCTTAATTTATATCTTCTTCTTCTTCTTCTTCTTCTTCTTCTTCTTCTTCTTCTTCTTCTTCTTCAGTTATCACCTCGCCCAAAGTAAAATAAAAATAGTTTATTCCTCTGTTTTTTATTTTTTTATTATTTTTTTGTGTTTTATACCATCTCTACTCCTTTCCATAATTCATCTCTTTCCCAATCAATTTTCACCCATTTTCACGGTGTTTCCATAAAATAGGTTTCCTATCGCAACTGCCTCTGCTTCAACGATATGTGAGATCCCATTTCACACTTTTTCTCTCGTTCACTTTTGCCAGTGAAGGTTTTACAAGCCTGACGGGACAAAAACAAAACCTTAAACCTTTTATACAGATTATATAATATATATATATATATATATATATATATATATATATATATATATATATATATATATATATATATATATATATAAACCACGCCACTATATGGTGTTGAGTCTTGGCTAATTGTAATTCCGTTTTTTTTTTTTTGTTGTTCTTTTTTTGTTTTGTTTTTAGCAATTGTAGCGTAGCAGCATGGGAATGCCGCCGTTGCATTTGAATTCATTTACCGACGTGATAAGAGCTTTTTTTCCCTTGCACACCAATATTTGCATAAACTCGCTCCCCGCCCGGGACGCATTTTTTATCATATATACTTTTAATAATGTTTACGCACGTAAAGCGCCTATTATGAAAAATATTATTATATATTGAGGCGAACAAAACACCTTCAATCCAATGGAAAATTCTTAGAAAGGCCAAAACATGTAGTTTACTAACTCCACTCTGTTGCCCATGTTTAGCAGAGAAACATGAGATTCTTAGTTTTAAAGATCGGGATAAATTACTAAATGTAAAAGTTGAATCGGCTATAAACTGCAAGCACTTGGTTGCTACACTTTAAATAAACTGTAAAAAAAACTAATAGCGACCCCCTCCCTCCACAGTAGAAACCATAAACTCTTAACCGCTCACTCCCAATATCTTAATAAATGAAATAAATAAATTAGACACAAGGTGGTCCCGATACATCGCTAATTAACAATACTCACTGTAAACCAACACACCCCTAAATAATAGCGACACTCACCTAATCATGGAAGAAGACGCTAACAAAGTGACTTAGCTAATTTTAAGGTAAGAACTATCCCATGGTTACCCTCCAACTCCACCTCAAACGTCCGCCGCTTATACCAAACTAGCAGCAACAAATTTTGCCAACAATTATATTAAGGTGAATGCACTTTATATGCTTAATAATTAAGCATCCGAAAACGTTTAACTAAAATAGTTATATGGGTCGTGCACTCCCTTAATTGGAATGTTGATATGTACCTATAGGAATTATAATCAAAGAATAACACCACCTTAGGAAACCAACCACACAACCCCAAATGATAACTTAACACTCTAGCCAAGAAACTAAATGAACTGAACACTCCATAAAATGATAAAGTATATGCTATTCATGCACCCATTTACATGTCGATAGTCTAACGATACAGCCCCTAAAACTAAGCATACTAATCTATTAAATATATACACATTAGAGTATAACAGAAAGAATTAACTACCCGAATAAAAATAAAAAATGACAACCATCTAAAATTAGTATATGGGTATACATATACATACTTTTGCCACGGTAATTACCCCAAACATCACTGTATAGAGAAAAATATAACTACAAATACACTACATTTATTTAATTCCTATTAATAGGCCCATATATCCACTTAAAATAACTACTAACAACACCATAAAGACAGATATATATATATTTATATATATATATATATATATATATATATATATATATATATATGAAAGTGTCTGTTTGTGTACACTCCCTACGCAATAACTCTGTCAATTTTTAGTCTATCGACTCGAAATTTGATATACAGGGTACTGAGATTTGGAAAAATCTTTGGGATCGGTTTTCGGCGAAGAATTTGGCTGGTAAGGGGTCAAAGTTCAACGATTTGACCTTTGAGAACTCTACCAAACTCCTCCGATAATTTAAGGTTTAAACACTTGAAATTTTAGATATAGGTTCCTAAGACATTAATCTAACTTAATGACTTGATGTGAGCCCAAAACAATAAATGTAAAGGAGTCATAATAAGGGTCAAATTAAAAAGAAATTGACCGCTTTTTTTTTTTTTTTTGCTCTACACCTCCAAACACCCGGGCAACGCCAGGCACCCATGGTAGTATATATATATATATATATATATATATATATATATATATATATATGTGTGTGTGTGTGTGTGTGTGTGTGTGTGTGTGTGTGTGTGTGTGTGTGTGTGTGAACGTGTCTGCCTGTATACACTTCTCTACGCAATAACTCTGTCAATTTTTAGTCTACAGACTCGAAATTTGATATACATGCTACTGAGATTTGGGAAAATCTTTGTGATCGGTTTTCGGCCAGAAATTTGGCTGTTAAGGGTCAAAGTTCAACGGTTTGACCTTTGAGAACTCTACCAAACTCCTCCGACAATTTTGGGTCTAAACACTTGAAACTTTAGATATAGGTTCCTTGGACATGTATCTAATTTAATGACTTGATGTGAACCCCAAACAATAAATTTTAAGAGGTCATAATAGGAGTCAAAGTAAAAAATTGATCGCTTTTTTTTTGTTTTACTATGCATACACCTCCAAACACCCAGGCAACGCCGGGCGAAAATGCTAGTATATATATATTTGTAGTCATCGACATACAGTCCTATTTCGTTGTATCACAACTCATTAGTGCCGCTAGATTAGTATCTCTCCCAAGCCAATGACTGAACCTAGAACAGTCGGTAGTTCTCCCACTCTACCACGGAAGTGATGCCCACAAATAACCCGTCCGAATATCTATTTAAACAAACATCCGTCCACCAGTTTTACAGTGCTCAAACCGCCTGTTTGTAAACAAACAAACAGCGAGTTTCGTATTTTTTAGCCAATTAAGTAGTGGGTGAGATTATTTACGACAGTGCTCTACCCAAAGAGGGGGCTTAACATATATTTGTAGTCATCGACACACACACACACACACACACACACACACACACACACACACACACACACACACACACATATATATATATATATATATATATATATATATATATAAGCTGTGTGTGTGTGGTCACGAACAGGCTTCTATATGGTTGACTATTTTTAAAAAACTGATTACATATAATAATAGAAGATGTATCGAGACACAGGAATGGGTATGCTTGATCTGGCAGAACGGCGGTTCATTAAAATTGTGGGGTCTGCCTTCGCGCCTGGTCCACACAGTATGGAAATAAAAGATTTAAAGATAAAAAAAAACACGTTTACAAGTGTTTTTGATATAGATGTACATGAGAATACTTTGATAAGTATGTTTTAACTTAAATAGGGGTGGTATAATAAAATTGTGGGGTCTGCGTTCGTGCCTGGCCTCCATAGAATGGAAATAGGTACAAACGTTAA
>NC_136500.1:86897159-86917159 GCF_053919585.1 Euprymna scolopes
AAATAAGTAAATAAATAAGGAACCAAAAAACACATAACAAAGGAAAGAATACAAAATAGCAAAGAATAAAGAAGTAAATGAATATATATATAAAATGAACAAACAATAAATAAGATAAAAAAGCCAAAAAGTATAAACACTTATTTATAGGAAATCTCCAACAGCAAAGAAAAGACAATAAAAAACCACCTAGTATATAGGTAGTAGCGACTATAGAAATACAAATAAAATACTTTAGATCAAAGCAAAGAAGTAGCCGCCAGACTAATAGGATTCTAACTGCCAACAGCTTAATCATATAAAATGACACTTCCTCTCTCACCCCTACTCTGAAAACTAGAAAGCTAATACAAATGGACGAATACAAAATAAAAAACAAGCGATAAAAAACGAGAGATAAATAAATAAATAAATAAATAAGAAATAAACTAATAAATAAAAAATGCCACTTGTCAAAAGGAAATTAAAGTCACCACTAATAAAGGATATACAACTGTAAAAACAACCGAAGATATGGAAAATTTTAAATCAAGGGCAATAAATAACCATCAAACTAAAAGAATCACCTAACACCTGCCTACAAATGACAACTTATACACGGGAAACGACATCCCCTCCTCCCACCACACCCTCGAAAACCCCCTACTTCTCACATTTACAAAGCATACACCCCAATTTTCCCTAGACTGCACCCAAATATCTTATATCTTATAAAAATCAATATGGTCTTGGCACCCGTTTCAATATCAATTCTTTTTTGGTTTGATGAAGTTTTGCCCCTGAATTGGGATTCCACTGAAACATGTATGCCCATATGTAACCAATAATGTTTATATAATAAACAGACTATATATATATATATATATATATATATATATATATATATATATATATATATATATATATATATATGAGAGAGAGAGAGAGGCGCAGGATTATCAGGGAGTTATATTTTAGACCAGATCCAAGTCTCTCCCTTGAAACATTACTAGCAATCTATCTAATTTGATCAACATGCGAAATTACAAATTGGATATTTATTTATTTCAAGGCTGAGTTTTATTAATTACAAACTTAGTTTCGTTTCTTTAAAAAAATAAAATTTACAAAAAAAAAAGATAACAGAAAGAAGCAGCATAATAATTGAAAGTAAATGACCATTATCCTCGAGTGGCCTTCAGGCCTTAATCAATGGTGATTCCATTATAAAAATAAATTTTAAAAAAGAGATCCACTACTCAACAGTTGTCAGTTCGTCTTATTTCACAAACTTATTTTGTCTTCAGTTTTTCGATTAAACTGACCGCACGGATCTTACGCTCAGACCAATAAAATACTCAGACGAGCCGGGTTTCTTTTATCCGCCAAGCGGCCACGTGAGTTAATCAATTTCTGGACTCGTTGCTCTGGCCTACACATAAACAGTTACGAATGCCAATTGCGTTGTTGTCATAACGACACTAGAAAAAAAGAACAAACAAAAAAAAAAAAGAAAGAAAAAAGAATTTCGCATACAGTGCTTGACGTAACCCAACGATTACCCTGGAAATGTCCAAAGCAAAAATAAACGTGTGGAGGCGTTTTCATCTTCTTGTCGATTCACACTGCTCTGCGTTTAAATCCCCCACGAATAATTCGAATTATTTTGATTATTTGGACTACTATTCTGGGATGTTATCATTACAATGTGCCGGTCGATGCAAACTCCGAGCTTCTCCAAATGCATCATGTCGAACTCGGGAATCTATACGAACACTTGGCGAAACGGATAAAGGTGTGAGGTCAAAATCAATTCCAAGTGAGAGGTTTCTAGTGGTTAAAGGTTCAATCCTTACTACAGGCGATACTAACTAAAAATAAAGTACAAATAATTCAATATTTCTACTCGGTTATGGCTGACGAAACGAAAGCAATGCACCCCCTGGATTAAATAAAAAAAAATTCGGTTTGATGCTTGGATTCGATCAGATACATTTGAAGAATGTGCGAGTTGCCTCCGCAGAAACGTTGTGAAAATAGCATCCAAAATGAGAGTAGTAGTCCAAATAATCCAAATATCAATATTCTAAAAAAATTCGAAACATAATGTCCATATGTCATTTTTTTACAATGAAGTCATCGCTTACCAAGGTCCGAAGGCCACTCAAGGATAAGGGTTAATAAGTGTCAGGTGGTCCGTAAGACAACATTGTAATAGTCGTTAGTAGTGGTAGTAGTCAGCTGGGAAGCAGTCCCGCGGTATAGCGTCCCATAAGCGGGCAGTTCTCGAAAATAAACTTTGTTCATAGATTTTGCGTTTAGTTTTAGGCACAGAGATAGAGTAGTGGAAATTGTTGACAGTGGTTGTAGCCAGACGATCATTTGTTGTGAATGTTTGATTATAGGGGAACCACAGAGTGAAGCTCAGTCGAGCACCTGCTATGAAAATAAGGATAGAGCAGAGATAAACTCGCAACGTCTGTTTGAAAAAGGTTGTAAGGAGAAGAATAGGAGTTCGCCTACTAGAAGCCGGTTTTGAACTCCGTCAAGGTAGGAAAAGGTGCTCTGAGCAGTTCCCTTCCATCGTCGGACGTGTTTGGCTTTTTAAGCAAGTAGAGAATTGCATCGAGAGTGAGGTACCTTCTGGAGTGGTAGAATTATGCAACCATTTTTTTTCCAGCGACCTTGCCAACAAGATTTGATGTAAATTATCCCTTTCAGGTTAGGAATTAGGGTCAGTCCGAGAAGCTTGCCGAAGCAGGGAGTCTTTCTCAAGGCATTCATTTCAATTAGGATCAAGTGGGAATCAGAGCGTTTGGTGGTGAAAAGATAGAGGCTTAGTTTTTGGATGCATTAAAATTAAGCAGACATTTTTTACCCCATTGCACCACGCGCTCAGGTCGATCTTGGTCATTTCTGTCCTTTGAAGTGTTAGTGTGAATGGCAGTGTCGTCTGCGTAAATGTCAACGAATGATCTAAGTATGTCATCTAGGAAATTATTGATAAAAATCAGGAAGAGATCATTGATAATACATATGCACATTATGTTTCGAATTTTTTAGATGGATATTGATATTCGGATTATTTGGATTATTTTATCAGGAAAAGATTTGAACTTAGGATGGATCCTTGAAGAACGGCAGCTTTGATACTATGAGCTCCGAACTTTTGCCAAACCCTATCAAATGCCTTTGATATGTCAAAAGCTGTTGCGCAAGAGACGAAGTTCCCGTCAATAAATTCACTGACCGTATGTAATATATTGATATTTGGATTATTTTATCGGGAAGAGATTTTGACCCAAGATGGATCCTTGAAGAACAACAGCCTGGTCAGTACATCGGCTGTATATTTAGCAAGACGGAAAACATATTGCTTGTCACTAGGTAGGTTGTTATACTGAAGTGATTGACAACTCTACTCATCACAGATTCGAGCAACTTACTCATGACCCACAAAAAACTAGGTCTCCAATGTTTTTAAATACTGCGCGAACTTACGAGGTTTTCCAATGTGTTGGAAAGCATTTCTGCTTTAGGCAAAGTTTGAACAGCTTTACAAGAATGGGAGTTAATTCTAGTTGTAGCTGTTTGAACATTATGAATTAAATGATGATATAACGAGTATTTGTGAAACACTAAACAAATACTTATATCAACAATAACATTAAATTATATATATATATATATATTCTCTAGATATATATACGTGTGTGCGTGCGTGCGTAAACACACACACACACACACACACACACACACACACACACACACACACATATATATATATATATATATATATATATATATATATATATATACGACTATGAAAAATAAAAACACAGAAAAAAGGATACTTTCTCCCACGGCCTATAATCACTCATATATTTATACATATGTATATCGCATAGCAAAAGCTATCAATATCACTTTCCAGTCATAAATACCGAATGAACACAGCATAATATCTACAACCGACATCATACACTTATTAAGATCAAACTCTCTTCCCAAACTGCATAACCAACTCTCTATACGCCGAAAACCTATTCACAAACGTCTCGCTACACCACACAACATAAATCATCTTTTACATTGCCATACTCCCTCCATAAATAAACCCAAAAATTTTCGAAAAACTATTAACATGCACCACCCAATCCCATTCAACGCCCTTCCAGTAATATATATATATATATATATATATATATATATATATATATATATATATATATATACAGACTGACGGCATTTCGATGGGATCACCACACGGGGTTTGCACCGCATAGTAACAGCGGGACACCACAGATCTGATCCTATCAGAGAAACCGTTACTGATAGAGCCAATGAAAGGAAGCTTCAAATATACCGGACATTTAAGTGGCCCAAAGAAAATGTCAGTATTTGATTGCACAATTTTTTTATGATTAAACTTGGCAATGTTCACTCGGGGAAAGCCATTCTTAATGAGTATATCTGTTATCTTTTTCAGTTCAGTTTCTAGTTAGCTGGCCGTGCAAATCATAAGCGCACGGTGAACCAACGTTTTAGTCAAGCTGATTTTCCTACTCATAGGGGCAAAGGAATCCCAACTAATATACAGGCCCGTGAAAGTCGGTTTCTTGTATATTGTGGTAGAGACATTGTTACCTGTCCTTTCTACCAAAACATCCAAGAAGGGAAGAGAGTCATTATGTTCCTCCTCGATTGTGAATTGTAGAGATGAGTGGAGATTATTCAAGTGCAGGAAAAATTCACCCACTTCATGGCGAGACTTGAAAATGACGAAGACGTATGGCCAATAACGAAACGAGTGAATAACATAGATTCCTGAAAACCTAGGAAGATATTAGCTAGGATAGCACCCAGGGGACTGCCCATTGCCACCCCATGCACTGGCATACTTGATACATTTCATTATTGAAGCTGAAACTGACCGACTTAGTAGCCAGTTCCATTAAGTTCCAGAAAAATCTTCTTTGAAAAAACAGAGGTGGGGGGGGGTAGTGTGCTACAATACAACATATCGGCACATATTTGAATCATTCCATCGAGAGGAACGTTCGTAAATAGGCTAGTGACATCAAAAGAACAAAGATAGTTAGTTTGAGGACTACATTCCAGTTCACGCATGGCAGCAGCGAAGGGGAACGAGTCGGCAATACAATTACTTGACAATTTGTTCAGCACACGTTCCAAAATCTCGGCCAGCTACTTTGCAAGTTCATGTTGAGCTGATACAATCATAGATAAGATGGGCCTTAAGGGGATACCATCCTTATGGATCTTGGGCAGCCCGTACATTCGTGGTCGCTGCGAACCCACGGGTCGGATCATATCATAAGTGTCCTTGCTGATAAATTTACTTTTATGTAACTGAAGAAAACGCTCTTGAACGTTTACTTCCGTACTCAAAGTGTTATCCTTTGAAGTGTCACCAAACTTCTTAAAGTTAGTACCATCGTTCAAAATATGTAGCATTACTATTAAGAATGACTACACTGGCACCTTTGTCCGGTTTAGTAATATAAATATCGCTATTAGACTTTAAATGTTTGGCGGCCTGATAGTAAATCTTGTTCCATACAAATTTTTTTGTGTTGATAGAAGAATTAGCGAAACTGTATGCGAGTTGAGCTAACTTTGCCTTCATGTAGAGGGCATCCTCATTCGACTGAGGCTCATGGTGTTTGAGCCGGGAATTTAGTACCTCAAATTCGGCAAAAATATTCTCTTTATCAATGCAAGGTGGGGGGGATACTCACATTCAAACCTCTGGCTAATACTAGTTTATCCATGTGAAAGAGAGAAACATTCGAAAAATTGAATACATGTTGGTCAAACTCGATACCAACTCAATGCCTGGCACGAATAAGCATGTCAATGCATCTCTGATGGTTGGAACCGGCTTTGTTTCTACGATAATTGTCACCAGCAGATAGATATTTGGAGAACCGTATTCTATCAAATAACGAAAAGCTGGTCCACATGAGTGACCGAAGCCGACGGTATTTAGCAACAATTAAATCAAGAATGCGACCAAAGTTCGTGCATTCATCCTTGATAAAAGCACGTTCCAAATTAAGAGCGTTTCTGATTTTTGTTTTGGCAATGCGCCTGGGGGTCACATTGGCCCAGCATATACCTGCACGATTTCGGAAGCCGTGCATGTCCAATAAGAACGTATCGACGAGCACATCCGGGCGTTTAAGGAATACGCCCGGACGTTTACTTAGCACATCTGGGCACTCACCGATTCATTGTGTGCAAATGCCCATTCGGACGGTCTCTTTCGTATCGTGCACAGGGCTCGCTCTAAACAGTTACTGAATATTTTGAAGGCTTTGTGTATTATGATGCGTAAGCCTTCGCTCTGTAAGCAGAAAGAGCTCTCACTCAAGTTGGAATTATTTAAGGAGTTCTAATATATATATATATATATATATATATATATATATATATATATATATATATATATATATATATATATATATATGATTTTTTTATACACATATTATTGTGAATGTGTATATGAATTATCTGCCTACATTCTGTCTATATTTATTCAGGTTTTAGGTGTTATCTAAATATTCTGATATTGGCGACAATTAATAATTTTTTTCTTTTTTTTATTCTTCCATTTCCCCACCCCACGTTTGTAAAAACAAGTATTTTTTAAAACGATATTTATTATTTCTTTTTCTATTTTGTAATCGTAACCGCGTGTGTTTTGTCTTGACAATGTATCGTGTGAAAGACGTCTCGAGGTTTATTTTAGGCTTTTTTTTTAATCGCTAATTTATAAATTTACTCTTAAATCATTTTTATTAACGAATTTTCGCTTTCCTCTTGAACCATTATTTGTTTCCCATCTCGGCATGACTCCGGATATTTTGTTTAAAGCTATTAACTTTGGAAGGATGAGATGTAGGTAATATATTTTTTCATGTTTTTCCTTATAAGGAAAATTGATTAATATACTGTTCATTGTTAAAGTGCTTTTTATTCAATACGTCTGTCGCTTGAAAATGTTCACAAGAACAGCTTTTCGTCTATTCTTGTGAAAATTTTCAAACGACATAATGTTTAAATTTGTCCGAATAGTCTTGAAACAATTGTAACTAACGATGAAATACACTATATGTTGCTATCAATCTATTCCTTGATGTCTTGATTTAGTTAAAACAATATATATATATATATATATATATATATATATATATATATATATATATATATACTAGCAAGGCGCCCGGCATTGCCCGATCGTAAAATACGCTCAAATATGATATTTTGATTAATGCAGATTTTTATTTATTGTATTATATTGGACCCAATATATAGTAATGATTTAAACAGTTTAAAAAAAAATGACTCGTGCGCCATCACCCAGAATCGAAACCAAAGCGTTTAGCTTGCAATTTACTTTTAACTGTATTATGAAGACATGTTTACTGCAAAGCTAAAAATTAGAGCATGAACCAATAGCTATTACGTCATGCATGCATATTCATAATGCCGTCATTCGACCTTCACCTGGTAAACTCCATACTTTTTAGTTTTCACATTTTTGTAAAGATTTTCCCCAGGCTAAAAACCCAAATATAAAGTTTCGCATTGGTTAGATTTGTTTAATTCTAGAGTGACAAGGAGGAACAACGACCCCATTCTTCCCCCTTTTTGAGTTGGCCTTGTACCTAAATGTTTTGTTCGTGTTGAATTTATATTGTGTTTTTAACCTGAATAAAAGATTTGATATCTCAAAATGTAGTATCTGTTCTGATGCAAAACTTAAGTTAATTTGCCCTTAGTCAATGGAGGAGAACCCCTCTATACTGAGACAATTATTATTTTTGGTCCCTACCAGAGTGCCACTTTTGCCCGTCTTGTGGGGAACTGATTTCCCCCCCCCCCCACATTAAAAATGATCTCGTATCACATTTTCGTGGGGAAACAAATAAATACCCATAAATAGAAAAAAAAATGGCTTGTCCCTTTTCTTTTCTCGGCCTTCGGGCCAAGATAAAAATAAATAAATAAATAAATAAAATAAAAACACATACACGATATAATTTGAGAATCTTAGATTGGACGACCCCCGGTGTGCTTGAGTAAAAATATATAGCATGAAGTGTAGTATCTGTTCTTTAAGTTAATTTGTCCTTAGTCAATGGAGGGGAAACCCTCTATACTGAGACAATTATTATTTTTGGTTCCTACAAGAGTACCCCTTTTGCCCTTCTTTTGGGGAGCTTGTTTTTCCCCACATGAAAAACGACCTTGTGTCACATTTTACTTTCGTGGGGAAGCAAATAAATACAATAGAAAAAAGTTTTTTTTATATGAATATCAATGCGTACACACAAAGAAAACACAGTTTTATAGAAGTGTGTGTATATATATATATATATATATATATATATATATATATATATATATATATAAAGATGAATGCCTGTGTGTGTGTGTGTGGTCACGAATAGACTCCTATATGGTTGACTATTTTTAAAAAAACTGATTACATATAATGATAGAGGATGTATCGAGACACAGGAATGGGTATCTTTGATCTGGCATAATGATGATTCATTAAAATTGTGGGGCCTGCGT
This sequence comes from Euprymna scolopes, assembly GCF_053919585.1. Lineage (NCBI taxonomy): Eukaryota > Metazoa > Mollusca > Cephalopoda > Sepiida > Sepiolidae > Euprymna > Euprymna scolopes. The sequence goes on from NC_136500.1 coordinate 86,905,746, forward strand.
TCGCGCCTGACTCACAAAGTATGGAAATAAAAAATTTAAAAATTAAAAAAAAAAACGTTTACAAGTGTTTTTTATATAGATGTATATAAGGATACTTTGATAAGTATGTTTTAACTTAAATAGGGATGGTATAATACAATTGTGGGGCCTGCGTTCGCGCCTGGCCTACATAGAATGGAAATAGGCACAAACTTTTATCGACTTTTCATATCTATCTGCGTAAATATACTTTGATAATTATGTTTCAGTTTGAAGAAATATGGTATGATAAAATTATGGCGTGTTCGTTCGCCCCTGACCTCCATAGAATGGAAATATGTCACAAAGTTTAACAAGGTTTTTTAATATAGATCCACAGAATATTGTGATAAGTGTTTCAATGTGAACAGGTATAAATTATGGGGGGTTTATCTATTTTATTTTTACTTTCATCATATTTTGCATTGGTTTTGATACCCCCAAATTCAACCCAAATTTACAACCCTTCCTTTTCATAACCTATCATACTTTCATAAATCAGAGTCCATTTTCTGTAGGCTGTTTTGAACCCAGTCAACGACGGGTACTTTTGCTAGTATATATATATATATATATATATATATATATATATATATATATATATATATATATATATATATATATATATATGAGAGAGAGAGAGAGAATTATATATCTCTAAATATATGAAGTTACTAAATATATAAAGATACTTTTGCGATGTTACTCTTTGGAATTTTATTTAGCTTCAATTCTCGTAAAATATTTTATCCCTTCGCTCGTTTATTGACGTCATCCAAAATTTCTAAACTGATTGCCTTTTAATATTGCTTTAACAAAATGATTTCTCCATCGTCCCGAGTGTTTTAAAATGTACCAGTAAACCTTGTGATTAAATTAAATATCCACATCCCCCATCACTGTACGCAAAAATAGACACTGAACCATGAAAAAATTTTAAACGACGGTTAAACGTCAACGGTTTTTTACAATAAATTCTTTATCTATTTAATCAACCAATTGATCTTTTTTTATCATTATTATTCGGTTTATATTGACGCCTATAGGAAACGCTTTCTTTTCACGGTAGGAGTGAAGGCGTTCTTTACTACAGAAAACTAAAAATGGTCGGGGTGTTTTAATTGAGTCTTGTCTTCTATCGGTAATCGATTGTCAGTTGATCCAGATCGCACAAGCCGAGTCAATTAGACTAATCAATATATTGCAACGAATTAGATCACTGATGCCTTTTCATTTTCTAATCAACAACCCTAACCCAAACCCTAACCCTAACCCTGACCCGAAACCAAACTGCATCAAATTCCCTATTCCGAATTGATATTTAGATTTTTTTCTTTTTATGTTGCCTGCTATATTTTATCCAGTGTCCTTTTGTTCGTCTGATCGGTAGCAACTTTAGAAAAGATTGTTATCATTTCCGAATTACAGCTGACGACTTCAGTAGCTTTCCTATGTCAGGCGAATGGACGATGGAGAGAGACTCAAAGGATATTCCTAATGGCAAGCTCACAACCGGCTCCAAACCAGTAGGAAGTCGTGTCCTATGCTACAATGAAAATCTGCAAGTGAGACATGGGGACAGGTGGCATTGTTCCAGCAGGCTAGGAGTCCATGGCTGAATATCGCAGCTGCTGGAGAAAAGCTGTGCGAGCATTTTTTTTTTTTTTTTTTTTACATGGATGTCACCACTTATCAAGGCCAGGAAGCCACTCGGGGATAAGGGTTATTGGGTGTACAGTAATCAATGGGATAGTATCGTAGTAATCGTTAGTATTGAAGATTTGATAAAGTGTCTTACTTAAGGGGGCGGTTCATCAGGAATTTGTTTATGTTGGACTTGAAGACATCCAAGTTGTAGTCAGGTGGGAAACAGGCAAACGGAAGAGAGTTCCGCGGGCGTGCACGTCTAAGAAAGAAGCTTTGCTCATGGAATCTACGCTTTGATTTAGGCACAGATAAAGAGTGGAGAAAATTAATGACAGTGGTTTCAGCTAGACGGGTGTTTATCGTGAAAGATTGGCGAGGAGGGGACCAGATATTGGAGCTCGGACGAGCATTTGCCATGGAAATAACGATAAAACAAAGATAGGCTCACAACGTCTCTTCTGTGGGAGAGAGATTGCAGGGAAGAGAAAAGGGCCCCCCCCACTAAGCCATGAAGTCTACTTTGTACTCTGTCAAGGCAGGATAGTCTGTTTTTAGCAGTTTTAAGAGGAATAAGGAGAGAAGAGAAAAGCAATGGAGAGAGAGAAGAGAGAACACATACACAGAAGGCTGCATCATCACCTTCAGGACCAGACACCACCTACATCTGTGGCATCAGCAACAGCATCAGGATAGGCTTGCACGGTGACAACAGACGCTACAATTTGCAAGTGGGCAAATTTGAAACGTAGAACTCCATTGTCTCCTGGGACAAATTGATGCCAACGACTGTTGGGAAAGATTTCAACATGCACCTCCAACACTGAATAAAATAGCAACTTTTGTTCATTCGAGCGTATAATAATAATCATTCGCAACAGGTAATGTATGGTTCGATATTAAATAACTCCAAAGCTTTGATATGCCGTTAAAGAGATAAACCAAACTACGAATTCACCGACCAGAAATATTCTGTATTGTTATATTTCCTATAAATTAAAATTTTTTCTCCGATTGTATCCGTTTATCTTTTCTCTAAAGTGCTTGCATTTTTATTGAATCAAATCAAAGTAATCTGTTCCTTGTTTCTTAATGAGATGTTCTTTTTTTTTTCACTCTGAAACGTTTAAAATGAATAATCAAATTAAAAGACGACCCGAAAGCTCCATTTTCATAAACTACTACACTGAGATGAAGGGGAGGGTGTCACTCCTTTTCTTGGATTACTCCACTTACCCTTGATCCTCAGCATATAAGCAAGGAGGCAGAAAGTACGATTTAAAAAAAAAATCATTTTTATGGCTCTTACGAGGATTGAACTCTAGTCTGCTCGTTCATTAGCAAACAATCAGGTACATTTTAGATGAAGTATAATTACATTCGTAAAATGGTTTATTAGGTATTAGGTGTCCAAATTTAACAATTGCATAACGTTTTACTTAGTTGTAGTTGCATTGCTTATTTCTTGTATGTATCCTCTTGAGGACAACAGCATAAGCTGTAGCAGCAGAAGCGAATGTGGTTTTAACGTATCGACTCTCGATTAGATAAAAGGTCCAATCACCAGTCCCTTTTAACCAATCACAATGCAAGAAATATTTACTTACTAAATTTTGCGTGTGCTATAAAACCCCAAACACAGCGTTTCCTTCCTCTTTTACCTGTTTTCATCCAAAGACAACACACGCGCATATGGCACAATCCTGGCTCGTCTTTTGATAGAGAAAGCCATTGACACACGCAAAGAGACGCAAACGAACTACTGAATATAGCGAAAGCATATACAAACTGCTAAACGAAGGCACGTACACGGTTTATATACCCACTCTATCGCTAAAAAAAAAAATAAACACGCTAGCATACACACATGTATAAATTTAAATCATAACAGAATCAAGTGTTAGCTCCAGGAGGGGGCCCATTGATCTCTGAAAACTTACTGAAGTAAAGTAAAAAAAAAAAAAAAAAAAAAAAAAAGTAAAGTGCCTATCCTACTTATACATACTGTCACACGTAGACAGACACGAATGAACAATGCTTCTTAGAGAAAAAAATCTCTTTCACTCGGAAGGTTCCTGGAACATAGTTTGAACTTTCAACTTTTATCAACCTTTCATTTTTCATTGTCTCAACAAATTTTTCAATAAAAAAGAATGATTTTGTACGGATAGACTTTGTCATTATTTATTTTATTTATTCATTTATTTTTTTTTTTTTTCTTGATCATATCCTACCTTCAACACAGATGATCTCGATGAAGTCTCTTCAACGATCCTGTGCTTGATCGATCCTTAAATAAATGACTCCGACTATTTTGACTGAAACCTTGGCAAATTCTAACATTAAGGTATTTCTTACTATGTTACCTGTTCCTTCAAAAGGGGAGGGGTTATTGTCGGTAGCATGGGGCGGCCACACCGGGGAATACTAACGGAATCCGTTTTCTGTTATTTTTATAACCATTCGAAGTGTCACTTGGATCTGTTCCAAAAGAGATAATTCCTTAATAATCTGAGAAAACGTCTCCCTCCTTCTCTGTATCTCCCCCCCTCTCTCTCTCTCTCTCTCTCTCTCTCTCTCTCTCTCTCTCTCTCTCTCTCTCGTGTTAGATTTCATATCTAAGTTTGCTGCAGTGAGAAGGGGGAAATAATCAAGTGATTCTTAAGGGTTTTTTTTTTGGTTTTTTTTTCAAAGATTTATATAAACTTTTCGGAGGAAGTGTTTCTTTTTACTGTTTTCCTTTGAACCGTGTTCAGATTTTCTTGGAATTTTATTTGTTTCTTTCCTGTAGTCTGTAGTGACCTTTAATCTGTTCCAATGTTGTTTCGCATACCTGCAGTTTTTTTTTGTCTGAAATGTGAATAAGAAGCCTGGAGCAATTTCCAAGATCTTCATGAAAAATAAAGATCAAAAACAAAAGAAACAAACTTGATACTAATAGTGTATAAACGAGCTTTGTTGTTATAGTTTTTGTTCTTTTTCCCCGACATTCTTATTCTTATGATGATGATGATGATGATGATGATCATCATCATCATCATCATCATCATCACTGAGAAAACAAAGGTAAATAAACACACATTTCATTTACAATGCGCCTACTAAATTTACACGCACTCAAACTTACACAGCAACACTCGAAATATATTTTTTACTGTTTTTTTTCTCCTCAAACAAAGCACAGTGCCACTAAGTTGTAAGGGGCTAGTATATGGGACCAGATTTGCAGGGATACTGTGTAGGGAGTTGGGCATAGAAATGTCTGTTCACATTACACTTGAACTTCTGCATATCAGTATAGTCAGCCAAGCAGGGGACTGGAAGAGGATTCCAAAGTCTAGCAGTTCGAGGGAAGAAGCTATTTGAGTAGAAAGCTTTACGGCATCTAGGGATCTCTTCGGTGAAGGGGTAGGATTTTGCTGCTTGTCGGAGGTATTTACGTCGAGAAGGTACTAGTGCTTTGAGTTCGTCCGATCACTTACCTTTAAAGTATTTGCAATGCAGGCAGAGAGTCTACATTTCGGCGATGGGACAGCGGGATTGGAGTTTGGCCGACAGTGCGGGACCGATTAAGTTGGCAACTCTTTTCTAAACCCTATCCAGGAGCGAGAGATCAGTGGCAGATGCACAAGCCCAGATATAACAAGAATACTCCATGCATGGGCGAATAGTAGCTTTGTAGAGACACAGGATACTCTCAGGTGTGAGTAATCTTCTAACACGGTAGAGAGCAGCCTCGGCAATTATCTCAATGTATTTGTGCCAATTCATGTTGTTTGTGAAAGTTAAGCCTAGGAGTTTGAGGAGGAGTAGTTTCAGGCAATGTATCGTTAGACATGGCAATTAGTGGCTGAGAAGGTTTCTTGTGATTATTAAAAGAAATAAGCTTAGTCTTGGCAGCATTGAACATTACCATCCAGCTTCGGCCCCACTCCATTACAGATTTTCTCTAGAGCTTTAACCATTGCCTTTGTTTTCCCATCAGTTTGTTATAGAGCGTAGTGTCACCAGCAAATATATCCATCTCAGAGACGATTTTACCAGGGTATGAATTTTACCAGTTTATGAATATCAGAAATAATAAAAGTTCGAGGGTTGAACTCTGTGGCACACCCGCATTTATATCATGTTGTTTAGATGTACGACCATCAAAGACAACCTGGATTTTTCTATTATCTAAGAAGATTTGATTATGTTAAGTATGCGTCCAATAATATCATATGATTTAATGTTGATGAGAAGGCCATCGTGCCAGACTCTGTCAAATGGCTTAAATATGTCTAGGGCTACTGACCTAGCCCCTCCCCCTGTCTTATCTGGTGTGTGGTATATACGTTCAGAGATTACAGTTAGGATATCTGCGGTAGAACAGGCTTGCCTAAATCCATAGTGTTGGCCAGAAAGAAGTTTAGTATCAATGAGTTGGCGAACTAATGCTTGATTGATTAAGGACTCAAGAATTTTGGCTAAGAGAGGGAGGAGGCGATAACTGAGCAGGTCAGTTCTCTCGTCAGAATTTTTGAAAACTGGTATAACAGAAGCAATTTTCCAGCAGTCATGAAAGTAATTTACAGTAAGGCATTTGTTAAAGAGTTTGGAGAGAACCAGGGCAACCTCAACGGAGTATTTATTTAATAGTATGGCAGGGATAAGAGCAGGCTCACATGCTTTCGAGGTGTCTAGGTTTTTTATGGCATCAAGAACAAGAGAAAGGGTGATTTTCAGATCATCGAGTATAACTTTTTTTATTTTTTTATTCAATTTTCACCCCAAACAAGGCACAGTGCCACTTTGAAGCAGGGGGCTACTATTAGGGACTTAATTAGCGGGGTCATTATGAAGGGAGAAGAGTAGAAAGATGTTTGTTAACATTACACTTGAACTTCTGCATATCATTGCAGTTGGGAAAGCAGAATTCCGGAAGGGAGTTCCAAAGACCCGCAGTTCTGGGGAAGAAACTATTGGAGTAAAAGGCTTTCTTGCACCTATGGATCTCTACTGTAAAGGGATGAGACTTAGTAGCTTGTCGGGTTTGTCGGGGGTAGTTACGTCGGGGAGGTACAAGTGTTTGCAGTTCGTCAGAGCATTCACCATTAAAGTATTTGTAGAACAGGCAGAGGGATGCAACATCTCGTCGATGGGACAGAGGCTGAAGCCTAGATGACAGTTCAGGACCTATCAGGTTGGCGACTCTTTTTTGAACCCTGTCCAGGAGCGAGAGACAAGCAGCAGATGCACCAGCCCAGATGTGACAACAGTACTCCATACATGGGCGAATGGTTGCCTTATAGAGGTATAGGATACTGTCAGGCGTAAGTAGTTTTCTAGCACGGTAGAGGGAGCCAACCTTCCTTGCAGCAGCCTTGGCAATGCTCTCAATGTATCTATTCCAGTTCATATTCCCTGTAAACGACTTCTGTTCGCGAAGGGAAATTCGAGATGGAGTGGTTAATTGGGTCTAAAACTGGAGTTGAAGGCAAACCATCAGATAAACAGTTTTGCCTTTTTCGGTTGCTGTGCAGACAATCTCTAGGTTTTTGGATAGTGGGGGGGGGATTGTTGATTGACCATTATTTACTACACTGTTATAAATTTTCCTAAAATCGCGAGTACCTAATTTCTGTGACGTAATACGTTTTCTAGTGACTTCGAAATACCTTCTCTTGGCTTCGGCAACTTCTCACAGAGATAGATCTAATAGGCATATCTGTTCAACCCCGTCTTACATGCTAAGCACCCAGTCCACTAGGAACGTTCCTTAGACACCTTAAACTTTTATTCAATACGAACTCTTTATTTTCGTTGACTGAAAAAGGTGTCAATAAAAATGTATTATTTTTGTATGGATAGAATTTTTGTAACTCTTTCTTTTTATGTTGTCGTTTCTACCTTTATAAACATATCTTCGTTGCATTTCCGGTGTTTCTACGAAGAATATGTGCGGCTATTTCGGAAATAATTGATAAGCAAGCAGTAAGTGGAACAATATGCAGAAAAGTTATATTAATTGAGCCAAGTATTTATATAACAATCTAGCTGTCCCTATACGATTTGCCCGGGCATATTGTTTTATTTTCGTTTTGTTTTGTTTTGCTTTGCTTGTTATTGTTTTTTTTTTTTCAAAATATTATTTTAAAAAAGGAAACTTTATTTATAAATTTATTATTAGTAAAAAACAAATTTTATAGTCTAGCGCCCACACGCTGCATAAGAGTTCAAATAAGAGACGTTTCTTCATCATGCATCGCATAAACAACATCACGGGGACATGACATTGCTAATAACGAAAACTAAAATAAATAAAGATAAAACCTTTAATTTTTGAAACACTCTTTCTCTAATGGTGATTGTTTCATTATCCGAAATTAATAATAAAAAAATCCAGATAAAAACAATTTAATGATTTTTTGATAAAAAAAAAACATATTTGCGTCATAGACATGCTTTCAAAGGCATTCAAAAATTTTAATTTCTTAAAAGGGGATTTCAAAGAACTTTTGCCAATTTTAATACTTTTTTTTGTTTGTAAATATAATTTTGAAAGTTAAATTTAGTTATTACATTATCGTTTTAGTCATCCAATTATTAATGGAACTAAATTGTTATAAAACTATAATTAATTTGTTAAGGTAATGTTTTCAACAAATCATATTCTTGGACACTAAATTTTTCCCGATCTAAGAACCTTAGTGCATCTCTCTCTCTCTCTCTCTCTCTCTCTCTCTCTCTCTCTCACACACAAAAAAAAATTGCTGACTGGTTGTCTTCTACACATGTTTACTATTTACCACAATCGCAGCATCTTTTGGTGCTACCACTATACGTATAGTCTACGTATTTAAAATTTATGTAGTATTCTATTAGCGTGCTGGGACAACGCCAGATAATCCTGAATGATTATCTAAATATTTATTTACTTGTCCGTACGTCCAGTGTCACAAAAACTACCATCATCGCAAACATTAATTAATCAGAAACGAATTACTTCTCTTGATCAGTTCTTTATCGGTTAAAAATCATTAAAACCATTTCCTCTCCAAAAATTAAAAAAAAACATGGCTGTCTGTTTACGATTTCAAATTCGCTATTTTATTTTATAATTAAAAAAAAGTAATACTGAGAGGAGACTGTAAGTTTTTTTTTATTATAGTTTCTTTTAAAATTTAAAAAAAAAGTTGATTGACATTTGTTCCTTTATAATTTATATAAAAAAATATTCAGAAAAAAAAACAATGTCTTATGTGATGAAATTTCATTGAAAAAAATTTAAACTTTTAAAATCAATCTTTTTAGCTTTAAAAGGTTATAAAAAGAATTTGCTAACAATTGTTTTAAATTCTTAATTATTTTTTATTTTAGTTTTTATTCATAATGTGTTTTAAAAATTTTCAACTATCGTGGAATTTCCACAGGTTCTGCTAGTTATCTCCTATATAATTAAATGACTGCAGAAATTCCTCTCTGGATCACAGTAACGTAAGTTTGCCACAACAGATGGCACATACACATTCAATACATCTAGTCTAATAGCCACTAATGTAGCTTTCGAAGGCCATTTTAGACACATTTAGTAATGGTATTAAAATGCATCCTGCTAGCAACATAATCACAATCGCAACGTCTTTAGAAGAAGGAGTCCCTATTTTTCTCTCTAAATATTTAGTCTTCCCACTTGTTACCAGTTATCACTGGAACTAATTCTACATTTTCCACAGACTCTGTGATTATACCGATCGTAACTTACTCATAGCTATATAGACCTAGCATAATCTTTCCAATTTCCGATTCACAAATAATAAAGGCTCCCTTGCCAAAGTCCTTCAGAAAGTTTCCAATATGGTGGGCTCTCTACAAGAGGCAATAGTGCTAAAAAAAAAAACAAAAAAAAAAAATACAAACATATTAATCGCTCATAAATCGAAAATTAAATACTGGTAACCGTACAATTATCATAATGTTTATTAGATACTGGCAACTTCTTTTACACAATCAATCGTGCATAAGTAAACAAAAAATACGTAACGTCTTTTAACAATCGATAATGGCACACACACACACGTATCTTCTACATCTTTCTTTCCTTCCTTCTTTGTGGTCGTCGCCGTATCATACTGTTTCATAAATGCTGCAACATGCGTGCACAAGTACAAAATGTCTTCTAACTATCGCTAATCGCACAAACATAAAATCGTATCAACTTCTAAGCACGATGCAATTCTGCCAAAAACCTAAAAATTAAATACTGAAACCCTGACACAATTTATTACACTGAGTTATGACAAAAGCTTTGAGAATTATGGGCATTTTACCACACATTGCTAATTCTTTCCTTGTGCAGACGGACGAACAATAATATGTAAACAAACACATATTGCTTTTTTCCTTGCATGATGGAACCCTCTCAAAAATGTAAACACAGCATTCGTTTGCGAATGTAAATATGCACGAAATCCCTACGCGCCACTACTCCCCCCCCCAAAAAAAAATCGGCCCTGAAAAAAAATAATGAAATAATAATAATAATAATGATAATTACAGGTACCATTATTTAATTTTCACTTTTTTCCCCGATTATCGACCTTTATAGGATGCTATATTTGTTTTTGTTTTTTTGTAATTACTATTCCTGTGGACGATTTGATATAATTTTATATTTTTCACCGAATACCTAAGCCTCAAAGCGGTTACTTATCATGTCCGCACTTTCTTTTTAGAACAGAATAACGCTTACAAATGAACTAAAACGCCAAAATAACAGGTAGGTTTCAAAGTAAATTTTTTGGGCTACAGAAACACTTATTTGTTATATATTTGTTTTGTTTTTTTTACCACTTTTACTTTCTGTGGAGTATTTTATATAATTTTTTTCTGGCCGATTATCGAGACTGCACAGAGTTAACTTTTGTTTTCTTATACATGAATGTAAACATGATGAAATTATTGCGGTATTGTTTAGAAACCCCATTCTGCACATGTAGAAGGTAGAGTTTTGTTTTTTTTGTTCTAAGTTAAAAAAAAAAAATGACGTAAAACTGAAATTTAATTTAATACTATTGGTGAAAAATTAGAAAAGAAGACTTGAACAACAAACAGAAACAGCCAGGATTACTACCACTGATTTCAATCGCTCTAAATAGTTCATATACAGTGAGAATCCCTAACTTCGAAAATTTCTGTTTTTACGTTCTGTTATTATTCTAATGGACCAGTTTTCGTAATTTCTTTTATTCATACTGATTTACGCATTCCCGTAATTGTTTTTATTTTTTTAGAGTCAAATAGTACCTGCAGGTTATCGCCCCAAACCAGCACTAATCGCCAGTGGAAGCCCGATTATTTCATTTCGGTCACGGCCGCCAGTGTCCACAATTTTCCTAGGACGGCAGTTGCCACCAACAATAATCGTAGTTTAATTTTTTACGTGTGTGTGTGTGTGTGTGTGTGTGTGTGTGTGTGTGTGTGTGTGTGTGTGTGTGTGTGTGTGTGTGTGTGTGTGTGTGTGGATGGGTGTCATGCTTTCACCGAGCAACGCCGGTCAACGGGTCCTGCTAGTTATTGATATTGTTAAATTGCAGGAAAATATTCAGAGAAAATTTTTTAATAGAAACGAATGTTACAAAACAAAATTTGTCAGTTAGGAATTTTAGATGACACTTAATTTTTAGGTTATCAAAATACGGACAATTTGCATGAGGTGATTTGGATACTTAGGTTACATGAGTGGTGACGTAATTGGGTGGAGAAAGAGTTTA
>NC_136500.1:86922159-87152159 GCF_053919585.1 Euprymna scolopes
GAAGTGATACGTATTGATTTTATATATATATATATATATATATATATATATATATATATATATATATATATATATATATATATATATATATATATATATATATGCACTGAAGATTCCCGAAAGGATGAAACACTCGTGTCTGTAGGTATTTAATTATTACAGTAAAAAAAAATAATTATGTCAGCCCCTTTAAAAAACTCGTTTCTTATCGTTGAGCACTTTCAGTTGAATCAAGTCGGTCAATTTAGCTCTTATGCATAGATCATCGTATAACGATTAGATCACTGTGATTAACGTAAAGAACATTTAAAATTAAAATGTTTAAATTCAACATTATTTCACGCAGTTAATGGTAGCCGAATGGATACGGTCTTTTCTAATCGAGCCAGAGATGGCTCGTGTTGCAGAGTTCGAATCTGTCGACTAGTGTTAATCGTGACACTCTGCACTGAAGATTCCCGAAAGGATGAAACACTAGTGTCTGTAGGTATTTAATTATTATAGTAAAAAAAAATTATATATATATATATATATATATATATATATACACACACACACACACACATAATAATTGCTATAATAATGTTTTTTAAACCTACAGACACTAGTGTTTCATCCTTCCAGGAATCATCAGTGTAGGAAGTTACGATTAGAACCAGTCGAGCGATTCGAACCCGGTCATGACTCCATGAGAATAAACCACAAGGTCGACGTTAACCGAGAGAAAAACAGTTGAAATTAACATTTCTATACAGCGTAAATGTCTAGACGGCGAGAATGATCTATTATATCATGATCTTATAATTATAATATCATGATCTTATAATTATAATATCATGATCTTATAATTATAATATCATGATCTGCGGATGTGAACTTATGTGACCGACTTTAATTTCAACTTGGAGTGCTCAACAATAAGAATCGCGTTCTTATGACATTTTTTTAAAAATATTTATTAATAATTATTGAACTCAGCATTAGCGTCTCCTTCTAGGAAGTAGTTTTTCCTTAGAAAGACCTCCCATATTTGGGGTGGGGTGGATGATGTAAAGAAATAAATACACATTATTTATTTATTTATTTTACTTATAAAACAGTTATCTACGGCTCATCAGCTTAGCTTGAGTGTTCTCATATACACCCATTTATAAAAGAAACTGGAATCTTAAGAAGATATCTATCATACCAGTCATTATCGGAGCAACCGGACTAATAAAAAAGAATTTCAAAATCTATCTGGCGAATATACCCGGTGAACCAAGTGCAAGAGAAATACAAACAGCACTTAAAAGGACGGTTAGAATATTAAAAAGATCTCTTAGTTGGTGTAACTAATGAGATAACGTTTAGCATCCGGTAGAATGCTCCATCCCCAGCAAAATCGAAGTAATAAGAAAATTAAAAAAAAGAGAGCAATACTCACACACACACACACACACACACACACACACACACACACACACTTATACATATACATAAACACGTGGTATTTATGCAAAAATGACCCGCTTGTTTGTGGATGTTACATCGGCATATTCCGGCAGCTTACGTAACCCGCCGGAATATGCCGACGCTGATCGCTGATTACGTGTAACTGAAAGGGTTAATTTGATTGGACGGCTTTTGTTGCTAGGTCATGGTTCTTCCTTTCTTTATTTGATAGTTCATTTTGGAGTGTGCTAAATTTTGTAGTAGATGACGATTTCTTCAAATATTCGAAAATTTTGTTGGAGTCTGTTAGATAGAATATTTCAGTCAGCATTGAGATTTTGTAATATTTTGATGGGTTGGTTTCAGTCCTAAACAATTTATTAGAACGTCTTATTAGAAGATGCCCATTTTTAACACGATTTTATAGAGTTTACTAGCCTGGGTACCCGGTGGTGCCCAGGTGTTTGGTTGTGTGTGTTGAGCAATAAAAAAACAGTGATAGGCAAGCAAGCTCGAACCCGTACCGCCAAGGACGAAAAGAACGTGAAAAAAAAAACGTGACGTGTTTTCTGTTGCGCCCATCGCCAAACCGGAAGTGACGTAGGATTAAATTAAGACTAGACAATCGAAAAGAGGCGATCATTTTTGAAAATATCGACGAAAAAATCGACCCCTCCCCTTAGAAAAATGCCCAGTTGAGGATGAAGGAATTAATGTTTGTGGCCAATTTTTCGATATTTGTTGATCGAAGGGTCGAGCTTCAAAACGATACGATCTCGTAAAAATCTGTCGCCTTTGTGGAAAGTTTTAGGCATACATACATACATACATACATACATACATACATACATTTAAACAGACAGGTGAGATTTATATTATAGATTATGGAGAAAATTGTTCCAGTAATTTTGCCATTTACTTTTGGTGTCGATGTTGATGCTTCTTTTTGATGTATGCGTGTGGAATTTTGGAATTTGTGTCACTAGGATAGTCGTGAGCTGCTGCATCAATTACTTTTTAGGCTCCCCATAGCATACATTCGATTAATTTAAGTAAATTATAAGCATCGACCTCTCCATAGATTTAAGTTAAAATGGATGTAGTATAAAAGTAAAATATCCTACCAAGCTTCAGCCCCTGTCCCATCACCGCAATGTTGCATCCCTACAAGTACTTCAATGAGATGTTCTCCCGACGAACTTGCTGTACTTGTGCCCCCCTAAATATAAATACCGACCAACCTGACGAGCAGCAAAATTCCACCCCTTCACTTCAAAGGGCCTCTGATGCCAGAAAGCTTTTTATTCTAACGGCTTCTTTACTTGAAATGCTAGCCTTTCGAATTCCTTACCTGCTCCTTGTTTCCCCAATTGTGTCATTATGCAGAAATTTAAATTCAATGTGAACAAGCTTTTCGTTGCACTGCACCTTATTAAAGGCCCTGTCGGTGGGGCATTAGAATACGCCGACTGCCCCCCTGCAGGGGGTAAAAGTCCCTCAATGGGGGTCCTGGATATGATCTTAAACTATATCCAGTGGTGAGGCCCCAGCTTGTGGGCTTTGGGGAGTGTGGAGCCACCCTTTAATTACCATTGCTCCCAGGTTCACTCTGACCCGGAGTGGTAGTACCTGTTAGGGTCCCAACTATGGGTTAAATAGAAACCGACTTGAAAGCAACAAATATATTCTATTAAAAAATTTTTCTTCCGAATCTTTGGATTCGGCATTAAATAACCCGAAAAGGGTTGATATGCCGTAAAACAAAAACAACCAACCAACCGACCAACCTTATTAAAATAACCCTGTCAGTTTGTTCCCTAATTCACGTATATATATATATATATATATATATATATATATATATATATATAATGTGTAGTTGTGTGCGTGTTTTCTGTAAATGTTGTAATATAGCACTAGATTCTATATTATGCATAGTAAGGCGACGGGATAACGTGGTCGTTGTGCAACCGACGTAGCTACTGGTTTTCTTTTTTTTTTCTTTTTTCTTTTTTGTAATTATAGGAGTTACATTCTCCCAGTGGGCATTTGAACTTATAGATGACGTTAGTTCGTTCTAGTAATTTGACGCATTATTTTATTACATCTAGGTTTTAGGTTTTAAATTTTTATGATAATAAGTCGAAGGTTATTTTTGCTAGTGGGGGAACGTATCTATGAATAATATTTTATGGTCTTTTCTTCTCATTTAAATACTGATGCATCTGGTTGCAATGGAAAACGTTAATTGTATTGGGATGTTGATGGTATTATTATTTGTGGTAGTATTTTTTAAGTTTCGGAGCATTGATTTTATTTGCTGGTCGACTATGTAGTTTGGAAATCCGTTATGGAAAAGGATTTGCTTGATATATATATATATATATATATATATAAGAAGGTAATTCCACTGGAAAAAGATACGAAGTGAAAAAAGTTATTACTGATCTCATAACGGAAGAGAACAATCTCATTTGCTTCCATCGGCTAAGAAAAATTAAAATGAATTATTCTAATAAGAACTTAAAGGCAGAAATTTATAATATTTAAGGATGCGCCAGACGTTCTATTTTTAGAACAAATTCAGACATATTTATTCTGAATTTGTATACATCATTTGTGTGTGTGTGTATATATATATATATATATATATATATATATATATATATATTGCCATGGATCATCTGCTTTCAAATCTATACCATGTTCCCTTGCCACTCAACCATATGATTTTTTACTATTGGGTCACCACTTAAGGCTAAAAGCCACTCGAAAATAAGGGTTAATGAAATGAACGGATTGTCAGCTGAAAGATGAAGAACACTATGGGAGTACTTACATCAATATTAATGCCATCTCATCTGCTTCCCAATCTATAGAATACACTTCTCATTCGGCCATATCCATTATTACTATTTTGTATTTCACTTATCAAGACCAAAAGCGACTCGAAAATATGGGTTAATGAGATTAACGGATTCTCAGCTGAAAGATGGGGGCACTGTGGGGATACTTACAATAATAATAGTTCCATGCTTCACCTGCTTCTAAATCTATGATATGCACTCTTCGTATTCAAACATGTTTTGTCTACTATTTCTTATTTCATTTATCAAGCGATAATAACGTTTAATGATATGGAAATGAAATCCAGCTGAAAGATGAGGAATATTATGGGAATACTAACATTAATCAATAGTATGAACTGATTATTACGTAGATGACAAGAATTTGTTGATAAAGTAAATATTTGAAGACAAATGATATAAAGTTCCCTTTCAAACAAAAAAATAAAGGATCGTTATTAAACTAAAGTTCAAAACGAAATGTAATTTTTAACTTACATATCAAACAATCGTATTAGAACGACCGTGTTTTAGAAATAGAATTCGAGACATTAAAACTATACACAGCACAAAAAACGTTGTTATACCAACATAAAAAGACAATTAAATCTGATTGGAAAAATTATTTTCATCATGTAGTTTTTTTTTTTTTTTACGAATAGGTTACAACTTATCAAGGCCCAGGGGCATTAGAGATCGTCAGATTCTCAAGAGAAATGGAAAAAAATGAGATGAATTGATCATCCAAGAGGACTGAAGTGTTTGCTTTTTTTTTCGTATTAGACTTGAAGATGACCATACTGTAGCCGATGGGAAAAAGGTCTCATCGTATCTTGTTCCACGGATGGACAGGGTGTTTTAGGAAAGAAACTTTGTTCATGGAAGCTTCATTTTACAAAGGGTTATCAGGCATTGGGGGCTCAGTTGAACACCTACTATGAACATGCAGCATAGAAAGACTAGCAGCATTTCTTCCGTGGGGAAGACGCTGTAGGAACGAGAAGAGATCATCCCTCCGCTAGATTGCGAAGTTGATTTTGTACTCTGTCAAGGCAAGAAAGTATTCTCCGAGCGGAAGCACACCGATTATGACAGTAGTACGCTATCTTAGGACGTATCCGACTATCAAACAGGTAGAGGATTGCGTCAGGGATTAGGTATTTCTGGAGCGATAGAATCATCCAACCATTTTTGTAGATACAGATCGTCGATCATGTCATTTCCTCTTTGATGCCGCCTCGTAGTTGAACCCTAAATCTTTCCATTCTTTTCTTGATTTTTCTGTCATCTCCTGCATACGTTAAGGAAGTCTGAAATGTCCCTATTTGCCCTTCTGGCACGGATTCCAAAGAAAATTCGACAGTTATAAAAGTTAAAAGATGTCAATTAATCTGCAGAAAAGAATGAGAATATAGTCACCATTTCCATGAAGAAAAGAGTGACAATGAAAGTTTAAAAAATATGCATAAACTTAGCAGTTAAAATCAACAAACGAACATGTGTAATAAATTGCGAACAGACGGGCTTACCTGACAAACGCTCGAGGTGAGCACTCTGCAAAGCGGGCACGTCCAAAGAAAAATGGCAAGATGGCGGCGGCCGGTTAATATTGCCAAGTAATCATGCAAAATCTCGTGTTCTCTCGCACACACGAGAGTTCAGCTTAGCATAAAAACGGGTCACTGTGAGCAAGAAGGGGGAAGGAAAAACGTAGTCGAGACAAAGACAACGCTTCTGACGACTGAGAAGAAAAAAGAAGAAAAAGAGCAAGAAGTAGAAGAGGAAGAAGAGAACGATACATGAGAAGACGAGGTGTGTGCGGTTTTGAGTAAATCGAAACAGACAGAAAAAAAAAACTCTGATTACAAGCTATCTCGGCTTTGGTATGGAGAAATTTGACATCAGATTAATTCCGGAATTCGATGGCTCCCCCACTGGTCCCTCGGTGGTCGAATGGCTGGAAAAGGCTGAGTGCGTTTGCCGGTTGTGCAAGATTAAAGACCCAGCTATGGTTATCCCATTGAGACTCACTAAAGGGGCTTATGCCGTGTACCAGCAGCTAGGGGAGGATCCGACCATAGAGCAGATTACACAAGCGCTATACGGGGCATTTGGTACAGACCCTTTTGTCGCCTGGAGGCAGTTTTCCGAACGCCGACTTGGGCCGGGGGAGACAGTGGATGTCTACATGGCCGACTTGAAAAAGCTTGCCACTCCCTTCGGCGGTGCAAGTGATCGCATATTGGCATGCGCCTTTTTGTCGGGACTTCCGGATGAGGTAAGTCGACTGCTGCGAGCATCGTCAAGACTCACTGAGATTGGATTGGAGGAGTTATTGGCGAGAGCACGAAACATCTTGAAAGACGATCGAGAACTAGTCTCCGCAGCTGTTGACACTCTGGACTCGCCAACGAAGGGTCTACGATGCTATACCTGTGGTGGCCCCAACCACTTTTCCAGAGACTTCAAAAGCGGTACAAGGCGCACCCCTAATTATGGAGCACGACAAGTAATACGGTGTCACCAATGCAATAAGCTAGGCCACATAGTGCGGAATTGTCCGGGAAACGGGCAAGGGGAGGACGCCGCAGCGCTAGCACCCTCCCCAACGCGGCATTGAACAAAGCGCTGCCTGCAGTAACAGTTCAAGTTGATGGATGTGAACATTCAGCGCTGGTTGACACCGGCTGTACCCAAACCCTTCTTCGAAAGGAATATTGCGCCACATGGAAGAAACGAAGGATCCCTGTACTTACTGTCGGCCAAGGCTCATTGGTGTGTTGTGGGGTCAGCGTTGTTCATATCAGCATTGGCAATGGCTCTCCGGTTGCTGTGACGGTGTTAGTGGTCGATGGGGAGCTGCTCGGATATGACCTTCTCCTTGGAATGGACGCTATCACACAGCTAGGCGGAATTACTGTGAACGGCGCCGGTGATGTGAGCTTCTCTCGACCAAACAAACAAATGTGTGCAGCAATCACTCTCGATGAGCCCGACTTCCATGCAGAATACGATAAGGGCACAAACACTTGGACAGCGTCCTGGAAATGGGCAGGCGACCAGCCACCAGTGTCATTGCGGAATCGACTTACAGAGTATCCCCCTCCTGCGTGGCTTAGGGGGCAGTACGAGGCAGAACTTCAAGTGTGACTGGATAATGGCTGGTTAGTTCCATACCCAGAGGATGAGCTTGGGCCCCCGCGGGGGCTAATTCCCCTGATGGCTGTCAGACAAGAGAACAAGCAGAAAGTTCGACCTGTTCTTGATTACCGGGAACTTAATGAATACGTTGACCCACACACTGCGGGGGCTGATGTCTGTGCTCATAAACTACGGGAGTGGTGGCGGCAGGGTGCGGAAGCAGCCATACTGGACTTGCGAAGAGCGTACTTGCAAATACGTGTTGAGAAATCGCTGTGGCCGTTCCAGACGGTGGTGATCAAAGGAACTCGCTATTGCTTGACCAGGCTAGGATTCGGCCTGAATGTAGCCCCTAACATCATGACAGCAATCATGCAGGCGATCCGGCGTCAAGATGAAGCGGTGCAACATGCGACATCGTCGTATATAGACGACATTTTTGTCAATGAGAGCCTCCTGTCTGCCCAGGCGGTCAAAGAACACTTCGAGCACTTCGGATTGTCGTGCAAGGAGCCGGAGCGGCTACAGGACGGGGCGAAAGTGCTCGGACTGCAGGTGAGCGGAAGTGCAGATGGCCTTCAATGGGGAAGGAGTGGTGAAATCCCGGAAATCCCATCTACCATCACACGTCGGAGCACGTTTGCCATTTGCGGAAAATTGGTGGGTCACTTCCCTGTGTGTGGGTGGCTCCGAGTGGCTGTAGCGGCCATAAAGCGACGGGCAACTTCTATGTCAACTGGATGGGACGATGAGGTGCATGATCCTGCCCTGCGAAGCATGCTGGTGGAAGTTGTGGCCAGAGTGACCAATGATGACCCTGTATGGGGGAGCTGGTGCGTCGATGGGAGTGAATTTACAGTTTGGGTAGACGCCAGCTCACTTGCCCTTGGCGTTGCTCTGGCGGTCGACGGAAGGATAATAGAAGATGCCTGCTGGCTTCGGCCGGAGAATGACGCCAAGCATATAAACCTAGCTGATGTCGATGCTACACTGAAAGGAGTCAATCTAGCGCTTCAGTGGCAGGCTAGAATCCTTCACATCATCATGGATTCCACGTGTGTGCATCGGTGGATGACCAATGCCTTGAACGGAAAAGCACGTCTGACAACGAAGGCGTCGGCCGAAATGTTGATCCGGAGGCGGCTTGCTACCCTAACCGAAACCACTAAGGAATACGACTTGGTCATAGATGTGACACTGGTGTAGTCCTGTTTGAATCAGGCGGATCGTCTGACCAGAGTGCCACGCCGTTGGCTAGACCTGCCAAAAGAAGTGAACGAGTCAGCACCTGTAAATTGCGCTGCAGTGGGACATAGACTCAGCCCGGAGCATATTAATGATGTCCATTGCCAAAGCGGGCACCCCGGTGTAAACCGAACGCTTTACTTCGCCAGATTGGTTGACCCCTCTGTGTCTCGGAGGGCTGTGAAATCTGTTGTGGGAAGCTGCAACACCTGCCGATCGATCGACCCAGCACCTGTCCGGTGGAAGAAGGGAATACTCAGTGTGAAGCGTAATTGGGATATGATTGCGATGGACATAACGCACTACAACGGGAGGCATTTTTTGACGCTTATCGACTGTGGACCATCTAGGTTTTCATTGTGGCGGCCCCTTCGCCGGCAGGACGCGGCTGCCATTATCCATGAGTTGGAAGGTGTGTTCCTCGAGCATGGCCCTCCTTCTGAGATACTCACCGACAATGGCCCCGCTTTTGTTAGTGAGCCGTTTAAACAGTTTGCAGATGGCTGGGGTGTCCATCTGCGTTTTCGGTGTGCCCATGTTCCCAGTGGAAACGGGATTATTGAGCGCAATCACAGAACTGTTAAGACAATCACAGCGCGGAAGGGGTGTACGGTACCTGAAGCAGTCTATTGGTACAACGTCACCCCTAAGGACGATGTTTCACCCTCCACCGCGCCAGCCAACGCGCTACATACATACCGTGTCAGGGTGAGAGGTTTGGAGAGCAGCTCACTACCCGAACCGGAGCCACCACAAAAGAACATAAAAGAGGGAGATGTCGTCTGGGTTAAAAAACCCTGAGGCCAGTGCACGACTCGCTACGGAACCGGTCATGTCACTGAAGTGATCAGCCCGCAGGCGGTGCGAGTTGATGGAGTACCTCGTCATATTAAAGACTTAAGATCAGTATTCCAAACGCAGCTGCCGCTTGACGAAGATAGTGAAATTGAATCCGTGACCAGCGACCCATTATTCTGGTTCATGACGGCTTCAACGCATAGCGACACTGAGAGTGGTAGCCTTCAAAGTACTGACCCTCCTGCTGATGATGAAGACCCGGACAGTGATACTGCGATGCTCAGCTTTAGGTTCGTCGACCTTCGTGTCACGGAAGACAGCGCAGACGATGATGAAGTCCCGAATCCCCCTCTCCGAAGAAGCACTCGAAGAAAAAGGCCACCGCCTCCCTGCTCTTTCTGTGATAATGAGATCAGGGGGTGTGTGTAATAAATTGCGAACAGACGGGCTTACCTGACAAACGCTCGAGGTGTGCACTCTGCAAAGCGGGCACGTCCAAAGAAAAATGGCAAGATGGCGGCGGCCGGTTAATATTGCCAAGTAATCATGCAAAATCTCGTGTTCTCTCGTACACACGAGAGTTCAGCTTAGCATAAAAACGGGTCACTGTGAGCAAGAAGGGGGAAGGAAAAACGTAGTCGAGACAAAGACGACGCTTCTGACAACTGAGAAGAAAAAAGAAGAAAAAGAGCAAGAAGTAGAAGAGGAAGAAGAGAACGATACATGAGAAGACGAGGTGTTTGCGGTTTTGAGTAAATCGAAACAGACAGAAAAAAAAACTCTGATTACAGAACATCGCCTGAAACATTGTGAACATATTAACCTAAGAATATGTCTTAATGTGACATACAATGATATACGTGTGAACAATTCAACTAGAAAAAATTGAAACTTAATACAACGAATCTCCTATTGCTGTCTGTGTGCATGCGTGTTTCTATGTCTGGGTAAATGTCAAAAACTACAAAACAAAACACCTACAGAGTTTATTTATTCTTTATCGACATTGCTCGGATGAATAATATCTAAAATATAGAAAAAAAAATATTCATTCTCTGGGGGTCAACTGGGTTAGGTTTCGTGGGGGAAGTCGTTTTTTTTTTGTGTTATGTATTTATTTGTAAAACATATCCACACATAAATTTATTATATAAAAGAGGATTGCGCGCGCGCGCGCGCGCGCGCGCGCGCGCGTGTGTGTGTGTGTGTGTGTGTGTGTGTGTGTGTGTTCAGCTGGAAAGGAATGGGTTGGGTGGAGGTGAAAAATAGGGTTTGAGAGAGAAAGATAACTAGAGGGAGATAGAGAGAGGTAGAGAGATAATAGGTTTAATACAAATATGTTACACTTATGTTGCACAGGGCAATACCGGGTAGCCCTATTAGTTCTGTATAAAATGAATTAATGTTTGGAAGCAATCTTTTAATGGGAACATCGTAGCCGCTCAAGTCAAGAAAGAACTTTCGAACTTTCGGCTCAAGATATGCATATTTATTAAAATATTTTTCAACCAATCAAAGAGAGAGGATTTTTTCCCCACCATTTAATACAAGCGAAATGGCCGTTTAGGAAAGGCTGACAGTAAAAAGAACAAGAGTGCGTATAATCAAGTCTACCTCCCACCTTTCTCAGTATTGTTATTAAACATTGCGTTGAATGAGTTGAAAAGATGGCGGGTTGAGATTAAACACATGGCCGATCTAAAAACTGCGTTTCACACATTTTTTTTTATATCTTTATACTACTGCTCATCATTCACAAGATGATTATTTACAAAATTGATGCCCTCCAAAAAAAAATAAAATAAAATTTTAATTAAAAATAATAATAATAAAATAAATAAATCAACACCACATTCGTATACAAAAGCGTAAAGTGAACGAACAAAGCCGGAAAACCAGTGGCGTGCAGTGGAATCTGATGATGCCCGGGTCAAATTCTGATTGTATGCTCGTTAATCGCTTGTAGAGAATAAGGTAATAACAAAGAACGACAAAATATATACAAAAATATCAATTTAACTGACAACTTTGTTCAGACAACTAACAGTACAGAAAGAGCTCAAAGAAGAAGAAGAAAAAGAAAAAAGGAGGCGTTATTTAGTGTGTAAGATTTAGTTGCTTTGTTTTACGGCGTATCAATCTTTTTTTTTTGGGGGGGGGGTTAATACAGAAATTTGCTAAAAAATCTTTGTCTCAAGTTCTTTATACCTTCAAATATTTATTCATGGTGTTTGGTTGTTTTTATGTTACGGCATATCAACCTTTTCGGTTTATTTAATGCCGAATCCAGTCATTTTAGTTAAAGATTTTATGCTTCAAGTTTTTTATATCTTCAAATATTTATTCATGGCGTTTGGTTTGGTGGTTTTGTTTTTATAGCATAGCAACTCTTTTCAGATTAATTTTGGTAAAAGTTTTTTAGCTTGAAGTATTTTATACATTCAAACATTTATTCGTGATATTTGGTTTATTGGTTTTGAAGAAAAAAATGTTTATTTATTTATTTATTTTTTGCTTTACAGAGCATGGTTGAAAGGAAAAGGAAAAAATAATAACATCAATGTTTGGTGCATTGAAGTCAGGAAGCCGATATCTTCAGACAGTCTGCTCTAGTAAAACTAGTGTAGAGGACAAAAAGAAGTCGAGTAGTCATGTTTGTTTCGGCCGAAAGAGTTAGCTGACTCTTCGGCACTCTTTTCTTATTTTTTAAAAAACAGTAATGAAATTAATTGAATTTTACGAGTTCAGTATTTTTTTCAATTTTTAAACTTTAAAAATCTATCAAAATTTTTCTATTGATTCAATTTTTTACGATATTTTCAGGGTCAATGTGAAATTTTATGCTCTTTCCAACAAACTGAATATAATATTTTAGACAAACGTTATTTTTTATTCACCCCCCCATTTTCAGGTGTCTATTAAAAAGTAAATAATTAATTTACTCACCAAAGTTTTATATATCACAAATTGAAGATAAAAGATCAAATAATTATATTCAAATTTAAAACAAAAAAAGTAGTGTTTTAGAAATTTACCTGCAAAGTCCGAAGTTTAAAACCTATTTTTTTTTAAAACCACGTTGTTTGTTTTTTCTCTTTTTTTTTTAAATGAATCCTTGGTCCTTGCTCCTTTAATTGAAAAAATATTAGGGCTTGAATTACATTTTTCGAGTAGTTGTAAGCTTGGAAAGACAGGGGGTCGAATTAATTCACGCCTCCCATTTTGAAATGTCTATTAAAAAATAAATAATTAATTTACTCACCAAAGTGTTATATATCATAAATTGAAGATAAAAGATCAATAATTATATTCAAATTTAAAACAAAAAAAAACTAGTGTTTTTTAGAAATTTACCTGTAAAGTCCGAAGTTTAAAACCTTTTTTTTTAAAAAAACACCTTGTTTTTTATTTTTATTTTTTTTTTTTGTTTTGTTTTTTTACTGAAACCTTGGTCCTTGCTCCTTTAATTGAAAAAAATATTAGGGCTGTAATTACATTTTTCGAGGAGTTATAAGCTTGGAAAGACAGAGTGGAATTATTCAATATTTTTGACGAAATTTCTGACACACCTAATGCGGTACCCATTTATCCAACATTTTTTTACTTTCCTATTTGCTTTAAATGGCGAATAAATGTTAAGTGGGTGACCTCGAGTTCAACAGCAACTTCTTGTGTGGTTTTGCGAGAATCGGCTGCAGTTAAGGCTTTCAAATGTTCGTTATCAACCGCAGTGAGCCGGCCGCGACCGTCTTCATCTTCGAGACTCTCGCCACCATTGTGAAATTTCTTGAACCACTGTTGTACCACATGTTCTTTAGTGGTTCCTGGGCCAAACGCATCAATGATATCACGAGCTGTCTCGGTAGATTTTCGGCCTAGTTTGAACTGGAACAAGAAAACCGTGCGGATTTTAATTTTGTTCATGTTGTCGAAAAGCCTGCAAAAAATGAATGAAGAGATTGAGAACGGTTACGAATAACAATTCGATAGAGCGAAAAACGCGCTTCAAAATGATATATTACATGGCTCTATATATCAATCAATTATTTCAGAAATCATATATAAAAGTAACATATGTGAGAAAGCAGTATTGTTTTTGCACCAACCTAATATTTTTTATTTACTCTGAAAAGTTGCAAACAAAACAGTAATAAACAAAAACATTAGGCACAATAAATTGATAAGCATATAACTATAAGTCGTTTTGGTGTACATTTTGCTCCTAGTGTATAACATTCCAAGTAGACTTCAGTTGGAAGATATGTGTCTAATTAACGTTTAATAAAGCTTGGCACACCCTTGAGGGTTTTACATCGTGCAGCTTCTTTCCCTTATACATGTTTGAAAACAAACATTTATAAGCGAAACAAAGAAACAACACCTGATAATGCATGCAAAAAATTAACATGAATAAATAAATAATAAAATAACACACATTTATTCCTCACGAATTCGACAGCGTTCGCTTCGAGATTATGTCCACAAAATGTGTACACAGTCTACAATGCGTACAATGA
The DNA here is from genome assembly GCF_053919585.1 of Euprymna scolopes. Lineage (NCBI taxonomy): Eukaryota > Metazoa > Mollusca > Cephalopoda > Sepiida > Sepiolidae > Euprymna > Euprymna scolopes. The sequence continues at coordinate 86,936,141 of NC_136500.1, forward strand.
AATTTGAAAATGATGTCTGCAAGTGTGTGTGCATGTGTGAAAGTTGAGGAGAACGTCTTACAAATCGTGAAATGTGTGCAAATAGCGCACATATAATAATGCAGATGTGCGCAGGTGATGCAATACCAGAAGAAATTGCACCCTTTCTTCTGAGTCCATTTTTATATGCCGCTTTCAACGTATAAATTATTATTATTATTATTATTATTATTAACCAACCGATTTATTCAAAGTACACCCCCCTCTCAACCAGAACGCAGAAACACAAACAATAAATAAATTATTTAATTAAATATCCTCAATATAAAATATAAATTAGAAATAAAAATGAAGAAAAAAAACTTAATCATATTAAATTAAAAAGCTATCAACAAGTTCCGAACAATTTTTTACCGCGAGACTGTTACTGTTTACAACAGCACGTTTGAACCAAAGATAAACTATTATATAAAAAATAAAAATAAAAAAATAAATAAATTAGAAATAAAAATAAAGAAATGAATTTAAAAAACCCTAACCATATTGAATTAAAATGTTATCTACAAGTTCCGGGCAATTGTTTGCCGCGATACTGTTACTGTTTACAACAGCACGTTTGAACCAAAGTCAAATAAATATCTGACGCAGAGATCTTTCTCGAAATATTATAACACGGATATACCACCAGACCGACTTTCCCAGGTTACCACTGTGCAAATATAAATATAATGTGTATAAGAAATAATTGAATATGTACACATGTATTTGTAAGTTGTATTAATAAAACCTTCTCACCTGTTTCAGCTTGTGTCTTTCCGTTACCTCTGCATTGTACCGCCTTTTATTATTATTAGTATCATTATTTACTAACTAGGAGTAATCACACAAGTCATCATCAAAGATTGCTCTTTGAGAACAACTTGTGGTATTCCCTGGAGTCTGAATAACAACAAGTCTCTCCAAATTTCTAGTACCCTCCACCTCTTTAAATAACTTTTGAAAAAGAATTTACGTTATCGCAACAGCCGCTAACCATTGATTACTTGTTGGCGGCGATAATTCGTCTTCACTGGAACTTGGGTGGCAATAAGCCTTCCCAAGGTCCCAGTCATTTTTGCACTCCTCCAGCGGAAGTTTGGCTAGTACTTTCTCTCCTCGGGCTTCTCCCTCATTATTTGGTGTGATGCCTGTTTATAATGACACTCACAGGAAGAAAAAAAAAATGGTAGGATTCATTTATAGAGTTTCAGTTGTTATTATTTGCTTGTTTGTTTGTATAGACCCGCGATCGGTCTCCTCATAATAAAAAATCAGTTCTGTCAATGTGCCCGTTCACATATTGGTAAGGTCGCCTTTTCATATATCCATGTATAAGGAAGCTTCGACATGTGTGCATATTTGGGCTGTATTATTTGTAAGCGCAAATAAACCCTCCAACTCAAACTTAAATATAACGCACTATAATAGATATGAGGGGAAAACAGGTATACACAAATCTAAAGCAATGGCGGAATCCTTAAAAACGATCTCCACCCCGTAATGGAGTAGAGCCGTAAATGGATGGTAACATTTAATGCTATTAAAACTAAGCTTCTTTCAGCTAACAGTTACAAGAAGCCTTCTTAGCCACCGATGACCGTGAGCTCTTCCTTCAAACTCTTCGGCTTAAAATTCACAGGATACATTAACTGAAACAAATACATTGAAGACATTGCAAAGACTGCTGCAAAGAATGTGTGTTCCCTCTACCGTGCTAGAGAATTACCCACACCTGAGAGTATCCTGTATCTCCACAAAGCTACCATCCGCCCATGCATAGAGTGTTGATGCCTCATCTGGGCTGGTGCATTTACCACTAATTTTCTCCCCCTTGGGCAAGGCCCAAGAAAAAAAAATCTTCAATCTAATAGATCCCGAATTGTCCAACCTCTGTCCCATCGCTGCAATGTTGTATTCTTGTGCCTACTTTACAAGTATTTTAATGAAATGTGCTCTGATGAATTCACACGTGTACTCCGACGTACGTAACGCTTACAAACTCTTTTAGAAAAAAAAAAAGAAAAAAAAGAAGCCCACCCCTTCACTGTAGAGGTATCCATATGCCGAAAAGTCTTTTTTTACTCTAGTAGCTTTTTAACGAAGATAGCTAGACTTTGTAATCCCCGTTTCCTGCTTCCTTGACTAAACTAACACACAGAAGTTTAAATAGAATGTAAACCGACATTTCGCTCAACTCCTTTCATAGTCCTCTGTAAACAAGTTCCATAAAGTAGCCCCTTACGTCCAAGTGACAATGTGCCTTGTTTGGGGTAAACATAAAAAAAAAAAACATTTTTATGAGTAAAGTTTTAAGTCTTTTGGTTGTTTACCTTGTTTATATGCAAGAACAGTTAAGGAACTGATCATACTTATATTTTTATTTCTGTGATAATCAACCATTTTTTTTATTGTTGTTGTATGTTGCTTATTATGATTACGAAGTTCCAGCACAGGTTAAATGTCTGCGTTCTTCAAGATACATCATAACAGATATTTATGGGTTCGCTTCTTACCGTAGCTAAAAATAAATCAACAATTTGTGTTCTTGTTTTTTTTTTTTTCGTGCAGCTTTTTAACATTAGACCACACAGAAAACAATTGATTCCAAATTTCTCCATGCTCTGGTTCACCCCTCGCAGTTAGGGATCCTATCAGTGACGCCATATTGTTATGGTGCAGTCGGTAAGCAGCCCATCGATTGCCCGCTTACGTAATGCTTTTTATATGCATATACGAGTTTTTGACATATGTAATCACAAGTAAAATCTATCTATATATATATATAAAAGTGAGAATGTGTGGGTGATGACACTATATACTAAACGAACTTTTGAGCTACACACTTGAAATTTGGTATATAGAGTATTCAGATATGTGGAAATTTTTTTAATCTGTTTGCATCCGAAAAAAAGGGCTGCTAAGGAGTCAAAATTTATAAAATTGGTACGTAGGGAATCATCGGATTTCTGTTTGTCAACTATTTCACGGATGCACCTGCGCGGTCGTAAAATATGACAACTTCCTTATGTTAAGAATAAGTAGGTTTGAAAACTTTTAAAACGTGGCAAACTGGTCTAACGGTTATCGTACTTGACACACACATATATATATTATATATATATATATATATATATATATATATATATATATATATATATATATATACTAGGGTAAACAGTTCCATATGGTCGCTACAAACAGTCATCTGTTTCAGTCAATGAGACTTTCTTAGGCGACCCTGAACCCATCGAACCAGATATTTTTTTCTTTGTGTCGTCGATGTGTTCAGGGTCGTCTGAGGAAGTCTCATTGACTGAAACAGATGGCTGTTTGTAGCGACCATATTTTTACCCTCAAATAATAAATATTTTGCTCTTTTTATTGAACACTAACAACCTCGTTGTTTTCATTAGTCCCGACTTTTGAACATCTCAAACCTGAATATATATATATATATATATATATATATATATATATATATATATATATATATATATATATATATATATATATATATATATATATATATATTCGTGTGTGGTTTATTGGTGCCTTTTCTGGGAAAAGCAGATGACAACAATAATCCACGTGAGAAAACGATCCCGTCAGAGACAAAGCGCCAAATAGTTAGCAGACTTGAATAAAACGCCTTCGTTGGTAGTGTTGACGGCCTTATATATGTATGTAGTTCGTATGTAACCGGAGAGCATCTCAAGAGGATACATATTCCTACGCCGAATGGTCACTAAGCAGTGACGGAGTCCTTTATTCTCCATTTTCTTTCCCCCCAAGTTGTGTGGGTACGATTTCGGAATAGAACTTAATCAAAGTTACTATACATCACAGTTCTCTTCTAAAAATCTTGCACGTCTTCGGATTAATGAAAACCGACGCAGATCACTAATTTCATCAGGAACTATACTCTGGGGGCTTTCTTCTATCGGGCCCATACAGTTTGTACCGTCATCTTGCATGCTTTGTGTGTCTCTATGTTTTGTAGAGTCTGATTATTCATTGAATGATGAATTGGGTTCGATATATTTAGGGATATTTATTTCATTTTCACTTCCGTTTTGAGCGGTGGTGGAATGGTTAGGGTGTTGTTCAACTTTGATAATTTCACATTTCTTCACTTTGTATCTTTTCCCCCTGAACTGTCTATCCGTAAACTTCTGCAGAGTACAATAATGATCTCCAACTTCCATCACCATATATCTACTGCGGGCGTCAGTTTTCACCCTATCTTGGTATAGATAGACAATCTCTCCCACTTTGACGTCGATCTTTATCTCAGTAGTTTTGTCTCGGCCTTTATATTTTGCTGATGCCTCGTGACTTTTCAACTTATTTTGGTATTTTTCTTTAATCACCGCTGGATGTTTTTAAAATAAAATCCCATATACTTTGTTTTTATGTTTAGAATTTAATTTTAATTCGGCGTTTTAATCCAAGATATTTCGGTAATTTGATCTTTTTGTATACATTAAGATTATGAGATATTGCCATAGATGAAATATACTTTACTTTTATTTATTGAAAGTAACGAAATTATCCCAACTGCCCCATTTATTCTATATTACGACATGACGATTTGTTTGGTATTATCATGATTTGAGAACCGAAATAATTTTGATGTTCAGTCTAAATTGGACTTACTGAAACAAAGATTTTATGTAATAAAATGTTGACTTCAATAAACCAATTGTCAACATCAAATTTATTTTGAAATATCGATTTCACTATTTCACTCATGTCCCCAATCTTTTTAATGTTAAATATCGACCCCCACTCCCGCAACAGTATAAGTTTATTTGCTTTAATTTAATAACTAGCGTATAATTTTATTTACTGCTGTTCAGTGTGTTTCATATTCGAAGCTTACATACTGCTTGCATCTTGCTTGTCAGCGTGCACACTTCCTCTGCACGAATGTTTTACATGGCGCGTTGAAAAACAAATAAAAGGCGAATGATAATAGAAGTGGTGAGAGCAATGGAATGATGTAAATGATTGAGGGGAGTAGTTTATGACAATGCATTTTGACTTTGATTAATGTTTTAAAAGCGTTACAATGTCAAAATTTAGCTAATATATAACCGTTAATACTGACCCATCGGGTTATTGAGCGTCCAAACCTAAATTCATTAACAAAACTGCCTACATATAGCGCGCCTTTGTTTTTCGTTTAGTTCGACTTTACGTAAGTAGTTTTTTGTAAAAATTAAATTCCTTATTTTACTTTCGACATATTTTTCAAATTCCAATTTATTGTATTTTAACGTAATCTGTTCATATTTCTTTTTAAATATTATATAATATTAAGAGTTATTCAACTGTATACTTAAAACGTTTGCAACGCGTTTATTTTTTTTATTTTTTTTTTTTTTTTACATATATTCTTTCAACTTTCCTCTCTTCGTCATTTGAATATTTACTTTTATAACATTGTCCTAAAATAAACCCTAAACCTGGCGCACCTTTTTTCGCACAGATTATTAAATAACTTATAAATTCCTAAAGCTTAATGATTCGATGTAACAGTTATCAATATCTCTAAAAATTCCTTTAATTCGGTTGGCAGAAAAAATAAAAAATATTCAAATTGTTATGTACGTTTGTCACATGAAACGAGTTTTTTTCTTCTTCAGTGTTTTTAGACGAAGGTCATTTAAATGTTCTTGTGCAATTAGTTAAGCAGAATTGTTTCTTTTTTAACCTTGTTAAAACGAAATTTATTTAAATTTCAGTTAATATTGACTTATCACGTAAATACAGTTCAATTGTTTCTTTAATACTTGTTTTCCTTCGTGTGACTATGATTAACCCATCTGCCGGGATTGAGAGTTTACAATGTTATAAATACCTTTTAATAGTGGTTAAACCTTTCTTCTTAGATGGAGTTCTGTCATCGCGTAAATAGTCTATACACTTGTAAGTCCGAATAATCTTGTTGATCCTGGATCCATGCGTTACGAGTCATGTATGGGATCCGACAATGACCAGCTAATATATCTTTTACGGTGATTTCTCTAATTACCGATACCTTCAGACCGTTGATAAATTTACAAATTTGGCATTTTTTCCTTACAATGAATAGCGTTCCGGCTAGCATAATCTGATATTATTTTCCCCTGGTATATGGGATAATTTAACAGAATATCGAGAGATAACACTCAAGAACATTGCGACTCTAGCACTCGCAGAAAATGCACCACGTTGGAGTTTCTCATATGCTTGTACACAGGGGCGGCTATCTGTGAGCACTTCGGTAACGTGTTCCGATTGAATTATACATGGACTGAAGTGCTTGATAGCTGAAGCAATCCCCAGAGCTTCCAACTCCCAGGCTAGTCAACCTGCTTGGTTAGAGGTTTTACGAGCGTTGAATAAAGCTGCGAGATGAGCTTCCTCCTGAAGACGAAAAACGATGCTGCTAAGCCAGCAGAAGTCGTGGATGCGTCTGTAATTATTTGTTACAAATTATTTGTAGTTGGTCCTCTCTTCTAGGTAAGGTCAGAATTTTTGCTTGCTTAAGATGTTCTTTTGCTTTGAAGAATGCCTCCTTCAGGTCTGACATGTTTGTTTAAATAGATTAATTGTTTTGGAGGAAAAACTTATGTTTTCACTTAGTGCGTGGTTCCCGTAAGTATTTATTTATTTTTATTTTTTAACTTCAGTAAAGGTCTATTTGGTCCGGTTCAGATTCTGTAGCAGCACGTTAATTTCAATAATAGATTGAAACAAGCGAATGTGTGTCACGTAGATACGAGAATACACATAAATGTACTAATATAAAATTGTCATGTGATTGTCGTGTCCCTGTATCGCTAGCAGTATCAGAATTTTCAGCCGAGTCGCCATAAGAAACAGTTGTTTGAATAGACACCTATCTGTCCATCAGATTATAACAATATGAAAACGTAATTTAAACCTGTAAATTTTATTTCAATAAAACGAGCAAAGACCAAATTTTAATATCATAAAAGCTTTAATAGAGAAATAAACAATTTTATTTATTTTTCCTTGGATTTCTTCACTTAACATTTCACGGAATGTCGAACAAAACACTAGTTGAATCTTACGATATATTTTTTAAATGGCAAAATATATAATTTACCTGGTTAATGAGTAAGATATGCTTTCTTTTAATCTTCCTGTATGAGAATTTATTCATATTTATGTATTATAATCCATGTATTTTTTAAATGGAAGGATTTTTTCAACACATATCGCGACAACGCGTGTCTTTCAAGAAAGTTTTAAGAAACAGGATGTTAAGATTGTCACTTTATTATCTACGGAAGCCTATAAGTGTAAAAAAACACTAATTCATAAACGTTAGTAATCTCGATATGGGATTATATTCCTTCAAATTTTCCACTTTCAAAGGTTTTCGGGGGCGCTGAAAACGGAAATAACCATTTATATATACGGCAAACGAAACTAGTAGTTTCCAAGATAAAAAATTTTACAAATGGTCACAAAGTGGGGGGGTCACTTTTCTATAATGATGTGACGTCAAATGGACACCCACTTTATGGCCACATTGCAATGAACAGATTTGGCCATAATTTTAAAGGAATTTGATACCAAAGGGAGATAACTTATCGCCCTTTTTTTTTTTAATGTTGGCGCGTTTACGCTATCGTACATGAAAACTGGGATCTTTTATTTTTGGATTTACATGGATTACGGAATGACGTAGATATGAAATGTAAATTTTTTTTTTTTAATATCTTAAAGAAATACCTGAATTTTTTTATTTATTATACTATAAATCTGCATTATATGGTATCGTCTTTTTTTTATATCGAAAAAAAAAAAAAAAAAAAAAAAAAAAAAAAAAAGGAAACCAGGAATTAAATATAAAAATATACACTGACCGAAAAATATTGACTGGAAAATTCTAAACAAAAATTAAGCTTCCACGTAAAAAAAAAAAAAAAAAAAAACACGTGGTTATCGAAAAAAGAAGGATTTACATTTTGGACTGGACCGGTAAATTTACAGATAAGTGATATTTTTTTGTTGTTTTAAATTTGAGTATTTTATTTATTGATGTTTTATCTTCAATTTGTGATATAGAAAACGTGTCAACCAAAATTAATTATTAAAATTCTCATAGAGATTTCAAAATGGGGGGGGGTGAATTTATAAAACAACGTTTGTCTAAAATATTATATTCAGTTTATCGGAAAGAGCATAAAATTTTACATTCACCCTGAAAAAAAAAACAAAAAAAAAACGTAACAATTGAACGAATAGGAAAATTTTGATAGATTTTTAAAGTTTAAAAATTGAAAAATATTCATCTCATAAAAATCAATTGATTTCACTACGTAACAAAATAGCTGCCTGAGCGCACGCACGCACGCACTTTGTAAACACTGTTTTTTAAAAAATGAAAAATAATATTTCTATTATTTTTTAAACAACTTAAATAGTTTATTTTGGAAGTATATTCTATAAAGAAAATAAATAACCCACTTTAGAAAGAGAAATTACGAGTTTTCTATATTTTATTCGCAGTTTTCTGTTAGGGGTGTCAAAAATTCCCTAAAAATTCTGATACACCTACTGTATCGCAGTAAAACGACTTCAGAAAACTGGTTATATTGTCACTTTCAAAGGGAACTGTTGGTTTAAACTTGCATACAGTTTCTTACTTCTAAATTAGCAAGAAAAGGAACTATAACTCAATAACTTGAGTTTTATTTCTTCCGCCCGTCACACCAATAATTTCCTGTGTAAGGTTAACACTTTTGTCCAAACTTCCAACTTCTGTACACATAACTCACCTTTTCTCAACTCCCAACGTACTTCTGCTAATTCAACTTATTGCTTTGAAATCCAACTTCAAACTGAACGACCCTCTAAAATAAAATAAAAAAAATCAACCCTCTTTTATCCCCAACCAGGAGCATCTCATTTGCATATCGAGTAGTCACATTGCAGGCATATAAAGAGATAAGGCAGCCATTTTTGTTTCTTTCTTCATTCATTTGATTCCACTACCGACCTGTTGAATTATGCACACGTGCTAATTAGGTAAGTCGCACGTTTCCCTACACCCCCCCCTGATCTCATGATCACACACAGGGCAGGGGGGTAGTCGTCTTTTCGGGTACTTCTTCGAAGAATCGGGGGAAGCACTTCCTCATTGCCATCTTCCTCATTACCACCGTTATTGCCACCACTGTTCCATTATCACCTCTTGTGGTTCCCTATGCGGTGTTTCACAATCAGGGCAAGGGGGCAGTATCCGTCTTTGTCAGGTACTCCGAATAATCGGAGGCATCACTTCCTCGGTTCCATCTTCCTCAGTATGTTTCGTCATTCCCTCTCGTGGTGCTATAGGCGGTGTTTCACAATCACGGCGGGTGGCCAGTATTCGTCTTTCTCGGGTACTTTGATGAGGAACTGGTGGTATTACTTCCTCATGTCCATCGTCCTCATCACTATTGCCACCAGTATGTTCCTTTATTCCCTCATCTGGTTCTGTATGTAGTGTTTCTATGCTCACCTGTAGGGGCAGTAGGCGATCAGGATCATCCCTGAACTGTATGTGATCTTCCTCATTATCCTCAGAATCAGAAGAGGTATAACAGGGGTGGATATCTTTTACATGACGTGGTACACCATTAATCAACATGGTCTGAGGACTTATGATTTCGTATATTTTTCCTCTGCAAAATTTTACAGTGCACCCAGCATTTGGGGGTTTTACCCAAACACGGTCTCCCACTTGATATGGTGTATTGACAACGCTAACCACTGATGGTGTGACATCAATTCCTTTTATACGCTGTTCATAGCGGTAAATCCCATTAGCTGGTGCAGTTTCTGGTGTTGCATCGTCCTTTGGTGTCACATTATACCAGTACACAGTTTCTGGAATAGAACACTGTGTCCTGACCGCAATTCTTTTAATGGTGCGGTGACACCGCTCCGCTATACCTTTACCTTCTGGAAAATATGCACATCGGTAACGCATTCTAATCCCCCATTCCGGCGTAAATTTCTTAAATTCTTGACATCGAAACATAGTGGCGTTATCAGTCAGAATTTCCAGCAGGGCACCACGTTAAAAAAAGACAGCTCTCAACTGTCGTATAATGCTAGATGCATCCTGTCGTGTCAACAGGCGCCATATCGTGAAACGTGTCAGACCAAAATCTGTCAAGGTCAAAAAATGCCTGCCCATAAAATGCGTTACATCCATTCCTACTCGATACCAGTTGTCCTCCACCTCAAGCTTCCCTTTTTGCCATTGGGATGGTGCCGGATCAATTCGCTGACACTCTTCACATGAGCGTATAGCTGCCTTGATTGATGCTCTTGTAGTTGAGGGACATACTCTTCGGACAAAATATGTTGTCCTCCGAATTCCGGGATGTCCATTCTGCTGATGTATTGTACGGATCTGGTCAGGTGTTAATTGATCTGTTACGGCCGCGCATGTCTGTTGTGGAGGATCAGATCCCTGCCTCATTACATCAATCCGCCTCTTTGGTACTCTAGTCAAGCTATCAGCCAAATTCTGCATCGACGAAACTAAGGTAATGTCCACCTGCAAGCTGTATTCGTCAACTATACGCTTTATTATTGCCAGTCTCCTTCGTACTAATATCTCACTTGCAGCTCCAGTCTTAACTCGAGCCTTTCCAATCAAGGTGTCGGTCAACCAGTGGTAAACACAACGAGTCAGTGTGGAGATGCACAACCTTAGTCTGCCATTGCAATGCAAGATTAAACCCTTTTAACGTGGCATCGAGTTCTGCCAAATTTATATGCTGGGCATCATTTTTCGCACGAAGCCAGCACGCATCTTTCACAATGGCACCCAACTGTTTCAACACAACACCTGTAGCCAGTGAACTTGCGTCAACCCATGCATTCAGTTAGTTTCCAGATACTTGCCACTCACCCTGAGCAGGGTCGTTCCTATGTAGTCTGGACAACATTTCAACCATCATTTGCTGGAGAGAATCATCATCCACCATGTCGTCCCATCCTTTGGTTACTGCAGTTACTTGTCTTTTTAACACTCCTGTTGCCGATCGGAGCCATCCACAGACAGGTATATGTCCTACTAATTTACCGCAAATAGAAAACACAATGCATCTTGTCAATACACTGGGTAACTCTGCAATTGCGCTCCCTCGCTTCCATCAAAGTATAGCCCTTCTCATAGACTTCTAGGCCTAACATGGGCACCCCGTCCTTTAGGCGCTTAGGGTCTTTGCTTATTAACCCAAACGATTCCGGTTTTGCTCGAACCACATCTGCAGACATTATATCCTCATTAACGTAGATGTCGTCAATGTAAGCTGAAGCAGCTTTTGCTGTGGTCTCATCCTGCATCAAAACAGTTTTAATAGTTGTCATTAAGGGTGCTACGTTTAGGCCAAAACCTAAACGTGTCAAACAATATCGTTTTCCCTTGATTATCACTGTCTGAAATGGCCATAATGACTCATGGACACGTATCTGCAGGTAGGCTCTCTTTAAATCCAGCAGTGCTACATTACTCCCTTTCTGATGCCACTCTCTTAGTTTAGCAGCGCACACGTCTGCGTTTCCAGTGAAAGCATCAAGATGTTGATTCAATTCTCGGTAATCCATTACGGGCCAAATTTTGTCTTTAGTAGGTTGTTCAACAGCCATGAGCGGAATTAATCCTTTGGGTGATCCCAGACGTTCCTGTGGGTATGGTATAAACCATCCGTTATCAATTCACATCTGAAGTTCTTCATATGCGGCCCTATTCTTTGTGGAAACTGCATACTCTGGAATGGTGTTGCACAGCCGATCTGGTGCCTGGCTCATAGTCCATTTCCAGTCCACACCTTTTCCTTGTCAAACGTAGCACAGAAGTCCTTTTCTTCAATAGACATGGCTGCACAGACTTCTTTTCCTTCTCCAAGCATTACACCTCCAGTCGCTGTGATTATGACGCCTCCTAGTGCTTGTATTGCATCAATTCCAATCAAGGGGTTTTTCTTGCATCACCAGAACATCAACTTTGGCTGTGTCACCCTTCTCAGTACAGATCGTAATCGTCCCTTCACCACAACATGCTCAGGATAAACCATTGATAGTCATAATACCGACTGGTTGCTCCCGCCACATCTGATAGTAATGTGCACTAACTATAAACTGGGAACACCCCGTGTCTATGAGTGCTGAACACTGCACATCGTCAATTTTAACGCCAATGACCGGTAATGCTGTGTTTATTGGTTGGCAAGGGGCAAGGGTGGCGATAGTACCTTGCCCCCAACGTCGTTTCTTGAACAGTTGTGAGGTATGTGCCCATACTTATTGCAGCGATAACATTGTACTGTTCTGTGCTCGTGGATACACACACCTATCATTCCGGCAGTCCTTAGCAAAATGATTGGCCTCCCCACATTTATAGCACACTCGGCCTACACGCTTATTACTACCCGGGAGAGAATCTACATTGCTTCCATGCGGTTCGACTGTTGCATGTTGAATGCTAGTTGCTACTGCAATTGGCTCCTGTTCCTTACAGATGTTTCGAGCTCAGGCTAATAACTCATCTGTTGTCAATTCATCCATTCGTGACGATGCCCGCAACAGTTTGCTGACCTCCTCAGGTAAGCCTACTAAAAAGGCACATCTTAATATCTTATTAACCCCACCAAATGGTACCGACAACTTTCGTAGGTCGGCTAGGTACACATCAACGGTTTCCCTGGGGTGAAGTCGTCGGCTCGTGAACTGTTGCCATGCAACAAACGGATCTGTACCAAACGCTGTATACAGGCTGTGTTTGATTGTATCCCAGTCTGGTTCATCTCCGAGTTGCTGGTAGACTGCATAGGCCCCTCCGGTTAACCGCAAAGGAATGACTGTGGCTGGTTCTTTAATTCTGCACAGATCTTTTCAGCCTTTTCCACCCATTCGACGACAGACGGTCCAGTGGTAGATCCATCAAACTCAGGTATCAAGTGAAAGTCGAATCTGTCCATTTTCTGCCTTTCGAGTCACCGCACACCGGAATAGCTTATAACTCAATGACTTGAGTTTTATTTCTTCCGCCCGTCACACCAATAATTTCCTGGGTAAGGTTAACACTTTTGTCCAAACTTCCAACTTATTTACACGTAACGCACTTTTTCTCAACTCCCAACGTACTTCTGCTAATTCAACTTATTGCTTTGAAATCCAACTTCAAACTGAACGATCCTCTAAAATAAAATAAAAAAAATCAACCCTCTTTTATCTCCAACCAGGAGCATCTCATTTGCATATCGGGTGGTCACATTGCAGGCATATAAAGAGATAAGGCAGCCATTTTTGTTTCTTTAGTCTTCATTCACTTCATTCCACGACCGACCCATTGAATTATGAACACGTGCTAATTAGGTAAGTCGCACATTTCCCTACAGGAACAAATGATTCTCTTTTTAAGTAGAATAACGTATATTTATATTTTTTTCTAGGGATATTGATGGCTATAATTCGAATATTTTATATCGTTTGTTCCTTCGTTACGACAATCCAACACGTTCACGTTGTTTTCTGATTTGAATATGTTTGTTTGCAACTTCCTGCGTATCTCTCGCAAGCATTTTTTTTTTTTTTTTTTTTTTACTGTGTGGTTTGCATAAGTGAATAATATATTTAGTACTTTTTTTCTTGGAGGTGCGTATAATGTTTTTAACCCCTCGCGTTTATTTCTGCCTTAAACCGTCTCCACTCGTAGTTAGAAACGACTCGTAGGAGTACGATGTTCATTTTTTTTTTTTTTTTTTTTTTTTTCTTATCAGTTATTTTTTTGAAAATCGTCTCTTCTCGTCGTTTTTGTAGCGACTCGAAATCTTAAATTACGATGTGGTATTTGTCGTAATTCTTTCAGGGTACAAGTTCCACTTTCCGACATGCAATATAACGCGACTTGTAATCCTCGTACTTTTAACTTAATATTTCTGGGAAAACTTTTGCGTATCCTTAATCAATGAGTACGACTGTTTTCGTTTGTAGAACGTATTATCGTCGAAGGCTGAATTCTTGTGAATGTTTGCTGCTGCCACCATGTGTGGCTGTGGCTTATAGGTGCCTTTTCTGGGAAAAGTAGATGACAACAATAATCCACGTGAGAAAACGATCCCGTCAGAGACAAAGCGCCGAATAGTTAGCAGACTTGAATAAAACACCCTCGTTGGTAGTGTTGACGGTCTTATAATGTACGTAGTTCGTATGTAACCAAAGAGCATCTCAACAGGATACATATTCCTACGCCAAATGGTCACTAAGCAGTGACGATTCTTATAAATATATACCAATCCTAATTTAATTTCGCCAGCTCATCGAAGTTAAGCAACGTTGAGCCTGGCCAGTACCAGATGGGTGACCATTTGGGAAGGCTAGGCGCTGTATGTACCGCGCCGAGTAGTAGAAATTTCCAGGTTGGTATCTGGAGGCGCATTAATTCACTGGGAGAGCTGCACTCCCAGTCTTCATCAAGACATGTATCTAGGAGAAGGGAACTCGTGTAAAAATCTGCGGTTTACTGTATACTCTGTATCGTGGCAGTCGTCTGGACCGATAAAGATTAGCAGTCATACCAAAAAGTGTGGATGGTTCTACACAAAGCCTTCACCACTATAAACAAATCTGGATTTCTGAGCAACTTCGTTGTCGAAATCACGGGAGAGTCCATTATATATATATATATATATATATATATATATATATATATATATATATATATACTGTGTGTGTGTGTGTGTGAACTGGTTTAGGATATAGAAATAACAAAAGTAATGAGATTGAAAGGAGGAAAATGGTTTTAGACACAAAAGAGACATGACATTAATCCAAAATATTTAGCTTGTTTTTTTTTTTGGGGGGGGGGTCTTTCAAAATGACAGATTGGTTTAAAGAATTTAATGTTTATTCGAGTGCCGGCATGTTTTGTTAAATTCGTCTAAATTAAATTCTATAATGTCGCCCGCTCATCTAAAAGGCGGGTTTATAACCTCATTCTTATTGGATGACTTAATTGTAGGTCCACCTTGCCCCTGCAAAGCTACCACATTAGCGATTCATTATTCGCCCTCGGCGGTGCGTCACACTTTCGGCAATACATCACAATAGTATATCACAATCTGAAACAAGCTCGAAATCTAACTATTTCATAATGGAACTAGCGACAGGGCGGAGGGGGGGGGCTTGCCCAGTTGTAAAATACGCTTAAATATATTTTAATTCATGCAGAGTTCGAATTTATTATAGTCAATTCAGTACTGAATATTTTATTTTACCTAATATATAGAACTGATTTCAACAATTTAAAAAATGACTTGGATGTCATCAGCTAGAATCGAAGCCAAAGTATTTTGCGCTTCAGCCGTGTTCCCTATGGTTTGAGCTATCGATAGAGAGATAAGAAACCACTTCAAACTATGAATGAATTTGCATATGCGCAAAAGTAATAGAAATATGTCGGTAAGTTGAAATGAACGGTTTGCATTTCGACTTGCCGACATATTTCTGTACGTGTTATTCATCCATCCAAACAAAATTTTTACTCGTTATAAACTATCCTTGCTGTATGATTACTATTTCCTGTTAATTTTAGTGTTATGTGACCAGGAGTTTAAGAGTTTATCGGTTAAATATTTGTAGACACACCCACACCTACATTCCTCTACTGTTTTATTGGTAAATGTAACTATCGGAATACCCTGGCTAAATCAGCACTAAAAAATCGTTCACGTTCATCAAGCCTAAACATCGAACCGGAAACTCGAAAACAAAATGATACGATTTATTTATTTATTATTATTTTATCGCACATAGGTGGAGGATACATAGCATACGATGCTAAAAATGTGTTACTGCTTAAGTGTAGAGAGTTTTAACACTTGGAATTCATTAGTTTACGTTTTTTTTTTTTTTATAACGGAAATTGAACGGAACTAAGCTCTAAACTTCGTATTGTTCCGAGGAAAGAATTAAAAAAATCTATTCCTATTGAGTTGGCTAAGTTTTTTTTTTTTATTAGAGAGAGAGAGAGAGAGAGAGAGAGAGAGAGAGACCCAAATATCAAGTTTAGAAACATAACTGAGTTTACGCATTTTCCGCGCTCGATTTGGAAATCTTGACAGTGTCTGCGATTCGTCTGGTTGTTAAACAGCCATCTTATTCAAGTGCGTCTTTCTGTCATTGCTGATCATCTTTAGCAAACCATTTCTGGCACACCCGTTTGTTTTATCAGTATAATATCTTTATGCACATTTCTGTAGTCTTTTTTTTTTTTTTTAATTTTTCTTTTTTGTAGTAAAAAAAAAAAGCATCAGATGTTCGATCTTCCATTTCAAGGCCTGAAATACAATAAAAAAATATATAAGAACTCCTCTGCTCGGAAGCTTATTACACACTGGCGTCAACAAATTCGCTACACCATATACAGGGTTTGAAGAATAGGAATATAAAACTATCTCTATTAGATTGAAAAGATGACATGTAAAAAAAAAAAAAACAAAAAAAAAACCTTTTTGGTCGATCCAATCATTAATTCCTTTTTTGAAAATTTGTAAGGACAATTAAAAAAAAGTTAGCGAATGTATGTTGAGAGTATCTTAGAAAATTCCAAGTAAAGAACTTTTTTAGTCTATAAAAAGTGTAGTGGACATGCTTATTTTATTTTTATTTTTTTTTTATTCATTTTTTATTTTATTTATTTTCTTTTTAATTTTAATTTTCTTTTTAATTTTA
Source organism: Euprymna scolopes (assembly GCF_053919585.1). NCBI lineage: Eukaryota > Metazoa > Mollusca > Cephalopoda > Sepiida > Sepiolidae > Euprymna > Euprymna scolopes. The sequence goes on from NC_136500.1 coordinate 86,952,911, forward strand.
TTTTTATGTATTTTAATATTTTATTTTTATTTATTTTAATATTTTTTTATTTTATTTTTATTTTATTTATTTTATATTTTTATTTGTTTATTTTATTTCATTTATTTATTTATTTAAATTTTCTTATCGTTTTGTTCTAGTTGTTGAGGATTCTGCCGGATGCCAGTCATTCACCCAGTATATTAAACATTCCAACCGAGCGGTGTGCACAATCGTATGATAATGTATAATAAGTTCTGCAGATCATTTATAACATGATTGTCAACATAGGCATTAGCATATTTCCAAAGACATCGAGTTTTTTCTGCTCATTTTTAAGAGATAGAAAAACTTAACAGACATCGAAGCAACTACATTAAATAATTTGGTTACATATTAACCAATCAGCTGCGAGGATGCATTAATTTCACTCATTTTCTGAAGGACTATTTCAATACTACGAGGTACACACAGCAACAAGCAGAGAGTCTCCTGGCACCAGTCAAGAAAGACGTGTGTTCTCTCTTCGCTTCTGTGGGAACATGCCTACCGGATGCTAACGTCTCCAGCATCAGAGACGAAATAAAAAATCGTCGTTTGCACATGGCTCCACGCATCGCTTCCGTTTGGAAAAAGAAAAATAAGAAACCATAAAAAGAATTATGAACCAATGGCAAAGCTCCCCGCCGAAAATAAAGGCCTAAATTATCACAGCCGCTGGGAGCCGGTTTACGACTATAAAAGGAGGGGACCAGAAAGAAAAAGAAGGAGAGATTCGCCTAGCCGCGTCAGTGAACGCACGGACAGTCTTCCACCCGACCTAAAGAAATGAAGAAGAAAAAGAAAAGAAAAGGAGATTCGCCCAGCTGCGTCAGTGAACGCAAAGACATTCTTCCATCCGACCTAAAGAGATGAAGAAGAAGAAGAAGAAGAAGAAGAAGAAGAAGAAATAAGGCACCAGTGAACTGAAGCCAACTCCGCTCTCACGTTATGAGCCGAGACGCCTTCAATTCTAACAATGCCTATCTTACACAAACCAAAGAAGAAAAAGAAGAAAAACACAGGAGGCAAAAACGCCGCGCCGCTAGGTTGATAAATGTAGTCGCTCTCCAGTTAAAAGCCTGACACATATCACCGAAGTAGCGCGACTGGCCGCCACTTACCACCCCCATCGTCTGAAAAGATAAGTACGCTTTGTTTAATTATACTACCCTACTCAAGTTCGTTCCGTATCAATGCATACACGCGCTGGACTACTATTCTCAATTTTCCTACAACAATTATTTCTCTTCCCACGCGCGAACAAACAATAGTGACCCGAACTTGAGATGAAAACACATTTCCTTTCTTGCTACAACACCAGTCCTGCAACGAACATTGGCCACATACGCGCGGACATATTGTAACTAAAACGATCATTCCTTCAACAGCAAATAAACTACGTTTACCTTCTCCAGTAATTGAGTCTTGGTCTCCTTCAATTCCTCATTCGTTTCATTATTCTCTTGTAACGGGATTGGGGTATTTATATATATCCTAGTCCCCTACAATATGGTGACCCCTTTATTTAAATGAAATGGATGAGGTTGAACGAGGCATGCACACACACCTACAAACATCCTACCAGCTCTAATTAAGACCGTCGTTAACCAAATAAACCTCCGGGTTCCAAACCTTTAAAAAAAAAAAAAAGAAAAAAAGTATAACTATATCAACAGGACGAACAGCAATCCGCTAAGAAATTAAACATTTTTGTCAACCAACCAACCCAACCAACCAACGAACCAACCCACCAACCAACGAAAAAACCAACGAACCAACCAACCAACGAACCAACCCAACGAACCAACCCACCAACCAACCAACCAACCAACCAACGAACCAACCAACCAACCAACCAACCAACCAACCAACCAACCCACCAAAATCCTCACGGGCACTCTCGGAATAGCTCCGCTATTTCGGGTGGCGATGTGTGTGGGAACATGCCTACCGGATGCTAACGTCTCCAGCATCAGAGACGAAATAAAAAATCGTCGTTTGCACATGGCTCCACGCATCGCTTCCGTTTGGAAAAAGAAAAATAAGAAACCATAAAAAGAATTATGAACCAATGGCAAAGCTCCCCGCCGAAAATAAAGGCCTAAATTATCACAGCCGCTGGGAGCCGGTTTACGACTATAAAAGGAGGGGACCAGAAAGAAAAAGAAGGAGAGATTCGCCTAGCCGCGTCAGTGAACGCACGGACAGTCTTCCACCCGACCTAAAGAAATGAAGAAGAAAAAGAAAAGAAAAGGAGATTCGCCCAGCTGCGTCAGTGAACGCAAAGACATTCTTCCATCCGACCTAAAGAGATGAAGAAGAAGAAGAAGAAGAAGAAGAAGAAATAAGGCACCAGTGAACTGAAGCCAACTCCGCTCTCACGTTATGAGCCGAGACGCCTTCAATTCTAACAATGCCTATCTTACACAAACCAAAGAAGAAAAAGAAGAAAAACACAGGAGGCAAAAACGCCGCACCGCTAGGTTGATAAATGTAGTCGCTCTCCAGTTAAAAGCCTGACACATATCACCGAAGTAGCGCGACTGGCCGCCACTTACCACCCCCATCGTCTGAAAAGATAAGTACGCTTTGTTTAATTATACTACCCTACTCAAGTTCGTTCCGTATCAATGCATACACGCGCTGGACTACTATTCTCAATTTTCCTACAACAATTATTTCTCTTCCCACGCGCGAACAAACAATAGTGACCCGAACTTGAGATGAAAACACATTTCCTTTCTTGCTACAACACCAGTCCTGCAACGAACATTGGCCACATACGCGCGGACATATTGTAACTAAAACGATCATTCCTTCAACAGCAAATAAACTACGTTTACCTTCTCCAGTAATTGAGTCTTGGTCTCCTTCAATTCCTCATTCGTTTCATTATCCTCTTGTAACGGGATTGGGGTATTTATATATCCTAGTCCCCTACAAATATGGACTGACGCAGCTGGGCGAATCTCCTTTTCTTTTCTTTTTCTTCTTCATTTCTTTAGGTCGGGTGGAAGACTGTCCGTGCGTTCACTGACGCGGCTAGGCGAATCTCTCCTTCTTTTTCTTTCTGGTCCCCTCCTTTTATAGTCGTAAACCGGCTCCCAGCGGCTGTGATAATTTAGGCCTTTATTTTCGGCGGGGAGCTCTGCCATTAGTTCATAATTCTTTTTATGGTTTCTTATTTTTCTTTTTCCAAACGGAAGCGATGCGTGGAGCCATGTGCAAACGACGATTTTTTATTTCGTCTCTGATGCTGGAGACGTTAGCATCCGGTAGGCATGTTCCCACACTTCTGCCCATCGGATAACCAAGCGAAACTATCCTCGCTGAAAACATTTTCATCCAAAAAGACTTTCGACAGCCGAACTTTCGCACCGTATAATTCTTTTCTTCACTCTTATCCTAACTTCCGCCAACCTATACCAAATGGTGTAGGTAGCATAAATAGTTTTCATTGTTGTTAACAAAAGGGGGGGGGGTTAAATGGAGAAACTTGGTCTCATCTTTGAAAACATTATTGCGTAGGTTTAATTTGAATTTTAGAAAACTGAATGTTATATAATATTTTAAATGATTATCATTTTTTTTTTGGGGGGGGGGCTTTCGTTGTTTAGACAATTCATAAAAAGAAGACTTCGCGTTCTTTCTTTTCATTTTGTTAGTAGTATTAACCCGTGGGGGGTGGACCTTCGAAGAGAGAGAAAACGTGTACGTCCAATGGTGTTGACGGTTGTTATAAGACCTGAATCGATGTGTTGCGTGGTTAGCGCGAACTTTGAATATTATTTCATAAGTTTAATTTGAAAATTTGGAAAACCAAATAATGCTATATACATTTTTATTTTCATTAAATGACTATCATCTTTTTCTAAGATTTTATTGGTTTTATTGCGCTTGACGCCAATGTTGTTGCAAAATATTGGTACTTACGCATTATTTGATCCGGATTTTTGTGACGTAGGTGTGTCAGAAACCGACCTTACGAATGCGTGAAAAAATATTGAATAATTCGACCTCCTATCTTTCCAAGCTCATAACTACTTGAAAAATGTAATTCAAACCCTATTTTTTTTTCAATTAAAGGAGCAAAGACCAAATTAAAAAAAAAATAACAGGTTTAATAGCAACTTATGCAATATTTGTTTTTTAAAATCGGTTTCTTTAAAAAAGATTTGAAGAAAATGAACGAAATTTAACTTACGTCGATTATAAAAAATCGATATAAATTCCAAAAAATCACTTACCTATAAAAATTACTAATCAATGTGTAGTTCCATTCATTAAGAATTTATCCATATTTATATTTTAAAATCCATTTATTTTTTAAATAAAAGATTTTTAAACGCCTATTTGAAAAAGGCGCCATGACGCAAGAATTTTACATTTTTATCGAAAACCGGGAGTAGTTTTTTATTGCTTTGAACTACGGATGGACTGAAGGAAGTAAAAACCACACATTTGCGTCAGTCGTCTAGCCTTGTCTGAAGAAATATGTTTCCATAGTTTAAAAATAGTCAAATTTTACTTATAAGATTTTGCCTTAAAAAAAAAAAGAAGACAGTCGAGGAATTTTTTTTTTCTCAAAGAAATGCATAAATTTTTGATTTATTATATTTTCATTCTTTTTTGTCAAGTGAATTTTTTTTTTAAATATCTAAAAATAGAAAACATTGAATGAAATAGAAAAATGTCATCGTCCATTACTTACTGGACAATATAAGCAGAACTTAGGCTTCCAATTAAAAAATAATAATAACGTTGTTTTTAAAAAGAAAGTGTTTTACACTTTGGACTTTACAGGTAAATTTCCAAAAAAGTTCTTTTTTGTTTTAATTTACAATATATTATTTATTGATCTTTTATCTTCAATTTGTGATCTATAAAACTTTGGTACATAAATTATTAAAATTTTAATAGACATTTCAAAATGGGTGAGTTTTAAAAATACTGTTTGTCTAAAATGTTATATTCGGTTTATTGGAAAGGGCATAAAATTTCACATTGACCCTGAAAATATCGTAAAAATTTAACCAATAGGAAAATTTTGATAGATTTTTAAAATCTAATAATTGGAAAAAAAATTAACTCGTAAAATTTAATTGATTTCATTACGTAAAAAAAAATGGCTGCATGAAGGCGCGCCGACACTTTGCGAACACTGTTTTTTAAAAAATAAAAAAAATATTTCTATTATTTTTCAAACAACTTTAATAGTTTATTTTGGAAGTATATTCCATAAAGAAAATAAACTACCCACTTTTAAAAGAGAAATTATGAGTTTTTATATTTTATTCGCAGTTTCGTGTTAGGGGTGTCAAAAATCCCCCCCCAAATTCTGATATACATAACATTGGTGTTTTCTTCTTCCAATTAATTTAAAAACTTGAAAGTCGTCAGCTGCCTCCATTTCAAGGTCTCATTTTTATTGGTTAATAAACCCGCTCATCGAAATGATTTTAAACATAAGAAATAAAAAAATCCACCCCCCCTTCATGCTCCTCCAAAATTACATAAATACATTAAAAATAAAAAGTAAAACAATTTTAACAAAATAATTCGCGTTTTATTTTATTTTATTTTTTTTGTGCTGGCGGTCCTCAACGGCTGTCAGTTGCGTCCACGGTCAACGCCCGTCTATTTCCATCAGTTCTCGTCAGCGATCAAAAATGTATGTATTTCTTTGAGAAAAGAAAAAAAAAATCCTCGAGTGTCTTTTTTTAAAGGCAAAATCTTATAAGTAAAATTTGACTATTTTAAAACTATGGAAACGCATATTTCTTCACGGACAAAGCTAGACGACTAACGCGAACGTGTGGTTTTTACTTCCTTCTGTCCATCCGTAGTTCAAAACAATAAAGAAAAAAAACTACTTCCGGTTTTCGATAAAAATGTAAAATTCTTGCGTCATGGCGCCTTTTTCAAATAGGCGTTTAAAAAGAATGCAATTTATTTACATAAATATACATGGGAAATATTAAGAAGCGATAGAAAGTATAAGAGTTCGTTACTTGCGATTGATGAGAAGCTGACGGTTAGTCAGGAGCTGTGGGGTGGCCGATGTCCCCACCAAGAGCGACTCTTCGTTACATGTTGACTGCTTGAGGGTCCAGCGCGAAAGAGAAATATGAGAAACAGGAAGTCAAATGGCTGTGTCACTCGTCTGAGTTAAAGGGCGACAATCGAGTTAGCCTGGAAGTTTCAATTCCCACACGCCCGCGCCAACGTCACGAAAATCCGAGTCAGATAATGCATAAGTGCCAACATATTATTAGGAGTTTTACTATCCATGCTAAGATAAGCTTCCAATAACCATGCATTACCAACTAATATTTGCACTACATATATGCACTGATTGGGTACAGATTAGATCACCCATTGGTGTGAGGACCAATGCCGGATGAGACTTTTGTGATTGGTAGTAGCCGAGATCTGCATGTTGGTAAATGCAATCATGTAGAGAAACCAACCGAAGGTAAAATCTCCGAAATAGCGTTTAGCTGAAGACATTCTGTAAACTGCTACAATAAAACCTTTCAAGAAATAAATTTTAAGAAAGAACAAAAGCCTTTATTTCAGCAGAACTGGAATAAAACTGAATACAACCAAACCGTCGTTAAGAAGAAAGATGTTACGTAATGGATGGCCCTATGTCGGATAACGAGTATATCAGCTAGTGTTAATCTTGACAATGGTCGAACTAAGTACATATTAAAGTGACACAAAGTGCGAATAAAACGAGTTACTAGGAAATATATAATACGAAGAGTGTCATGTAAGGTCAGGTGAGGTCAAATGTGTCAAAATATAGTAAAACAAAGAGATGTCAGTTGACATGACGTATGACATCACGGATATTGAGGTTGATAAAAAAATCGGTCAGTCAGTCTGGCTATGAAAAGTGCACGGGGCAGATATCCAATAATGCTGTTATAACTGAAAGGAAAACTTTGATAATCGCCAACAGCGAAATGGTTCTCTCAGATCTGTTTGTTTTATATCGGCTGCGCTAGAACAAAACTGAATACAACGAAACCATTGTTAAGAAAAAAGAGATGAGAAAAGATTTAACTGTCAACCGTATAAAATGGAGTTCCAAGTCGCCGTGGATGTGATAGCATGTTTTTACACGCTTTTGTTGCTATCCACCTTAAATGTGAGGAAAAAAATGTATAAGTAGTCCAACGAAAGTACATGCCACGTAAAATATTTTCATTGGACAACGGGTCGATCATTCCCTAGTAACGATCATTCCCTAGGAAAATAGCTGAACACTAATTCAAAGAATTGTATATACTTTAGCACGGATTTTGTAAAATTCGTCTATAAAATATATAGACGACATTAGCTTCCATAGAAATAACATAACTGCGACAAAACAATCACGAATTTTGTTGCACATTTCAGGTCAAAGTTTTTCTAATGACAACTCATTGTTGCATAGGCGACTGACAATGCCGGAAAATATCGGAGCCGGGCAAAACCAGATGTAATTCCGATTGCTAGCGATGACGTAAACCCTACATTCCGATCGAAGAATTTGGATCATAAAACACATTTAACTCTGGATTGAAATTGCTAAGAATACAAAGCATAATACAACATAGAAGAATGTCAAAATAACTGAACAGTAAAAAACAAGTCAAAACAAAGACAATCACACACAGAGAAGAGAGAGAATACTTCTGCCGTTGTCCGACCGACCAACCAAACCCCACTCCCCATATTGACCTGAACTCTCTCGTTTGTCAGATTATCACCTGTAAAATAAATAAAACTGTTGATTTTACAAGTTGTTGTTTGAATACAAAAACCACAATCATCAGATTAACGCCTATACTGAGTGTAAATAGAAAATAAAATTTAAAAAATAGCACAAAATGCATTATGTACTTGCTCGTTAGGTTAAAAAATACTACACAAAAAATTGCAACAATCTATCCAGAATTATGTTGTTTTTTGTTTTGTTTTTTGTTTTTAAATAAAATCAAATTTTAGTGGTGGAAATTGTTGGTCATTTTCAAACTTAAGTTTAATAGACAAAGGACATAACTCAAACTTAAATTCAAGAAAGGAAAGCGTCTATAAATCCCTATTCTCCCTGTTAAAATGCCTACCTAAATTTGCACGGGATTTTTTTTTTTTTCAAACAAAAATTAATCTGCCTAAATTTTTGCGCACGGTCTTTTTTCACCCTAACAGGTAAGTATATAATAAAGTTTTTGTGCTCCGATCATTCTAGTTCTAAGACGTCTACCCTCCCAAAGTTTGAGGAGTTAGTTTATTGTTAATCGAGACAACGGGGCCATTTATATATTTTTTCTAGGCCAGAATGTTCTGCCACGACCATCGTAATATATTAAGGTTCGTGAGCTGAGATCATACCAAGGAAGATCTGTCCAAGTCAAACTGCTGGTAATGAATAAAAAAAAAAAATACAAAAAGCATTAGAAAATTTTAAAAAATTGCATTTAAAAAAAGAAAGAAAAATAAGGAACATGGTGATTTGTACTGAAACTCATTCAGTATAAAAATTCAAAACGGAAAAGTTTTGTTTATATGTTAAAAGTAATTAAACATTTCGTGGTTTCATGGATTTTAATGACTATTATTTAAAAACATAATTTTCTTTTAAATTACATTTAAAAAGAAAGGAACATGATTCAATTTATAGTAAAACAACTTTATTTTCTCTCTCTCTCTCTCTCTCTCTCTCTCTCTCTATATATATATATATATATATATATATATATATATATATATATATATATATATAATTATTATAGTAAAAACAAATATTTATGACAGCCCCTTTAAGAAATTCGTTTCCTATCGCTGAGCACTTTCAGTTGAATTACAGTCGGTCAATTTAGCTCTTATGCATAAATCATCGTATAACGATTAGATCACTGTCTGACTGACGTAAATGAACATTTAAAATTAAAATGTTTAAATTCAACGTTATTTCACGCGGTTAATGGTAGTCGAATGGATACGGTCTTCGCTAATCGAGCCAGAGATGTCTCGTGTTGCGGGGTTCGAATCGTTCGACTGGTGACACCCTGCCCCTGCACTGAAGATTTCCGAAAGGACGAAACACTAGTGTCTGTAGGTATTTAATTATTATAGTAAAAATTATATATATATATTATGCATGTAAAATTAGGTATGTTTGAAACAGAAGACAATCAAATGTTGCAAGACATGAAATATGAATTTAGGTTATAAACAATTATCAAACAATCAACTTAAAATTAAACGGTAAATATTTTTAAAATTAAAATAAAACAACAATTTTAAAAAATCCAAACGAACTACAATATTTTTTTAATCAACACGAAAAACAATATTTTGTAAAATCCAAATAAACAACAATAATTTAAAAAAATCAAAACGAACAATATTTTTTCATCAAAACCAATAACAAATGATTTTTAAAACGAAAACGAACGATAAATTAGTTTATATGAAAAACAAACGATTAGTTAACCAAAAACAAATTAAATTCAAACAAATAATGTTAATATAAACAGTTACTAGGGCAGAATTATTTCAAACATTAAATATTAAAATATTACAAAAATCGGGTGTTTTTTAAAAACCAATCCACATAGATTCGAAAAAAAAATGTTTAAAAAAAACAAATATATAACAAATAAATGTTACTTTTAATTGCATGTATAACAAATAAATGTTACTTTTAATTGCATGCTGTCTTCTTAGCGTCAACAATAGTTCAAAATTCGAAATAAAAAATACTGATAGAATTCCACCCAATAATTGTCACTGTGATACTTCCTGACACTTATTGACTAGATTTCTATAAGTATTTTTTTTTTCGAATACAGCGTGTTTTCGTTTCGATTTGCCTGTTTACTTTAGCAGCTCGACATACTGAATCAAATTTATTTAATCCTCTCCCCTCTTCCTCCCTCCCTCAAAACTTGTTTGAAATCTTAAGGCAAAGGATTGGAGCAAATTTTATCTGATTTATCTGTGTAAATTCGTGTTACGGTGATGGTAGATAAATTTGGCCACCAGAGACAAATTTGGACCCCAAATCTTTCCATGTCGAAGAGTTGGACTGCAGTTTTGTCAAGTAAAAGCCTGTTCATTGAGTCGCGTATCTTTTATTTGTGCTGACGTCACAGTAGTTGGTGCTAGCAGATAAGACGTTTCGAAGGAGTATTGTTAGAGGCTACATTTGATTCGGTGTTGAACATATACCTGGTCTTCATTTCTGATTAAAATTATGCTGCACCTACCTATATATAATTTTTATTTTCATCTTTTTTTTTTTCAGCAGATTATTATCGAATGGACACTAGTCTACTAGATTATCAAACAAACAAACAAAATAAAAGTCAATACCTAACTATTTGTAGGGTGTGATAAGTTTCTAATGTAACGTTCTAGTAAATCGATAATCGATTTTAGAAAAATTCAGCGTTTTTTTAGGCTAATTTTCGCCATTTTTAAGCAGTTTAGCCTTTTTTTTTTTTTTTTTTAAATAATTTCACTTGAAATTTACCCTTTTCCGATTATTTTATAGTATATATTTACGGTTATTTTCAAGTCTCGTCGTCTGACATTTACAAAGGTTTTGCCTGGACGAATTTTTCTTTGTTCAAAATTTTTTTTTTTTCCGCAAAAAATTGCATGTGCACATAAAAACAAACATGGTGACCATTGAAAACAATACGGAATACAGACCCTAATTTTTTAAAGGTAAGTCTTTAGTTGATACTCTAGCGCACATTGACCATTAATTATTACCCTTAGATTGATAAATAAAAAATCCTTTATGTGAAAGGGGTGTGCTTATTTTTGTCGAGTGGTTCAAATATGGAGGATCAATTTATTGTATTAAAAACTGTGCACCTTTGATAGGGTTTGGCATACAGGTCTACTCCACAAAATCTCCAGCTATGAAATAGCTAGAAATGTCTTAATTATTAAATCATTTCTCTCTGATATGTTTCTAAGATAGTGGTCAACGGGCAGAAATCAGAAGCTCACAGTATTAATGCTGGCATCCCTCAGGGGGAGGGTATATCCTGGGTCCAATTCTCTTCCTGATCAATCATCTCCAAAATCACATTCTAATATCATTCGTAGACATTTATGCTGACAACACTACCATCTATGGCAACACTTCAAAAGACGTAAATGATCAAGATCTCTCTCCTCTAATCTTGAGCACATGGTGCAATGGGGAAAGAGGTGGTTGCTTAAGTTTAATGCATCTAAAACCAAGCTTCTATCTTTACATCACCAACGCTCTGACCCCGTCTGGTATCAATTGAAATGCATGGCTCTCGTCTTGAGGAGGCTCCATGCTTTGGATTGGGCCTTTACTCCGAATCTGAAATAGAACATAATTGTGCATTGTTTGGTTCCTTGCATTTGGCTCCCACCACCCTGCATAATGCAACCATGCATGCTTCATTTCAGCACATTTTTTTTTTACTTAATATTTATTTATTTTAGTGTTTCACAACGTCTACTTATGTTACGTTTTCTGTTCCTTACAAAACACGCTTCTCTACAGGTACAAATTTCGGGTTTGTTATACACTCCACGTGGTAAAAATTTAAAATATAAAACAAATAAATGTTATCAAAGACAAGATAAGCTACTCCTATACCTATCTGGAAAGGTTTTTAATGGTTTTATCACTTTAAAATGCTTATTCGCTTCGAAAAACACATAGTGTCGAGCGCTACGTGAGAACTTGAAAAATGGCCGCGAATCGACACCTAAATATTTGAAGCCTAGAAAATGATTTTAAAATAATATATATATATATATATATATATATATATATATATATATATATATATATATATATATATACAAAATGCTGTTTAAAACCCACCCAATATATGTCACCGTGATATATAATGAGTGGGGTTTAACACTATTTTGTTTTCTTATTTTTAAGTCATTTTCAAGACTTCAAATATTTAGGTGTCAACTCGCGGCCATTTTTCTTGTTCTCATGTAACACACGACACTGTTTTTTTTTTTAACTAAATAAACGTTTTAGAGTGAGTAAAATCACTAAAAGCTTTTTCTGAAAATGTTTTACAATTATTCTTTCACTTACGGTCCAGGTTTTCCAGCATTTTGAGTTTGGGAAAATTATCTTCTATATAGCAAATGTTTGTACATTTGTATGTCTGCTAAATACTTTTGTCATGCACATCGTACAAGCATGATCATGGCATCGTTAGAAAGAGCGATCTCTCAGACAAAAAATATAGAAAAATTGTAAAAAATGGTCGATTATTTCGTGTAGAAATATCGTTTTGTTTGAAGAGGGGGGGGTCAAATAAAATCCTTGCTTTTGCTGCGATTTGCAATCCACACATGCATTAATCGTCATTATTTTCTTCCCTTTCAAGTGGCTAAATTTGCAATGGTAACACCTGTATAATCGTGAGCACGTCGGTAAAAGCATTTGGTTACTAACTTCAGTTATGCGAGTTCGTGTCATTTTTGTTCTTTTTTCTTTCGATTTCGCTTGTTTGATGGCACCCGCATCCTGTCGTTTTTTTCTTTTTCTTTTTTTTTATACGACCGTGCAACGTCCCCCCCCTCCCCCCCCGGTTGTCACATCCCCATCCCACTGTCAGAATTTATCATATCTAAGCAGATTTTACGACTGGACACCTACCCACCCCCGCTATCACATTTTTTTTTTTACGACCGGCCAACGAAATTATATACATTCAATTTTTCATCATTTAAACTTTTTTTCTTTTCAATTGGAGGTGGGTATCAAATTACAGCACTTTCATTATTTTTTGTTAATTTAGTTGTTAGGTGAAAGAACAGAATAGGTTTCTAAATTTTTATATTTAACCACAGTACCTTCGTATGCATACCGAAAGTATTTTTTTTTATTATTTTTATTTTTTTTTTTTTTGAGGGGGGGGGGGATATTCATTGTTGGACCGTTTGTGATGTAGCGTTTTTCAACTGAACTATTCCTATTATAAATTAAAATTTTTATTTTTCGAGGTGGGGGGTGCATAAAAAGTATGCTTTCAAATATCTTCGATTGCTTAATTTTTCTAATAATTTAATATTCATTAGCAATAAAATTAAATACATTCACTTTTTAATCGTTTCCAAGTTTTTTTACATCCAGTTTTTTTTTGTTTTTTTTTTTAGGGTGGGGGCGGATACTTTATTACATGTCTTGATACATTCCATCATAACTCTACATTAATGTTTATTTAATTGTTAGATGAAAGCACAGAATAAGGTACCTTCTCTGTATATGTAATAAGTTTTATTGTTCGGTTTTTACTTTCCTTAATACATTACAATTTTGTAATTACATAATTTAATACTGTCATTTAATCAAATCAAAAACTGAACTAATTCTATCATAATTTGAAATTATAACATTTGCTTGGGGAAGGGGTTCATACAATTACATTTTCAATTGTGTTTGAGTGTTCACTTTCCCCAATAATTTCAGATCGGATCCATCTTTAACTAACCTGTAATTTAATATCAGGAACTAATTTGAACATGTTCTATTTATTCAGAGGTGGGGTTGTCGTAATATTACCTTTTCAAATCCGTTAGGTTGCTCAGTTTTCCCAATAATTTAAGATTTGTGAATAATTTAATACTCAGTACCAAAAAAATTAACTGCGTTCAGTTTTTCAACATTTGAAAGTTTCCCATCTTTCTTGGGTGGTGGATGGGTTGGGTAGTTTCTTACATGTCTTTCTGGGATACATTAATATTTCTGCCTATAACTACTTTACAATTATGTTTATTTAATTATTAATTTTTAGATGAAAGTACAGAATAAGGTACCGTCTCTGTATAAGTACCATCAATTTTATTGTTTTGTGTGTGTGTGAGGGGGGTATCGTTTCATCAAGAGTTTTCCTCAAAACAAAACCCATCTTCATCACGATCCAATGGCTGGTGCGTTTACCTACATACTTCTAAAAATTGGTGATGCTAAAATTCCAGCGACCAAACATAAAAAGATTGTCATTACTACACGTATTGGATCTATTGTTTCATCGCTCACAGAACTTAGTAACAAAGCTTACCCACCTATAGCTGAAAACTATGTATTAAAACCGTATTTACTTATTTCAATCGTGCAGCTGACCTACTAGCAAAGGGGTCAACAATGTTTGATTACAAGTTCCAAAGTTGTAAGTTACAACCCGTCAGTAAGTAGCCCAATTGTTTGAATCTATACTATATAGCAGCTTTCAAAAGATGAAACAATCTTGTCCATAAATAAATAATCTATGTATTAACAGGATAGCGTGTGTGTTATTTATTTAGTGTGTCACACTTACATCCGAGTGACTGCTGTTTAATTGTTACTAGCGAGAGTGCCTGGCGTTTCCCGGGTGTTTGGAAGTGTAAAAAAAAAAAAAAAAAAAAGTTTTGGTAGGCAGGTGGGCTTGAACCCGAATCTTTGAGGCGAAGGTGAAAAAAAAGCGTGATGACTTACCTCGACGCTATGAAGGCAGTGAAATGAAAACAGATGAAATTAAATAATTAAAAAGTTATGTGACAGGTGCGTAAATTCAATGAGGTAAAACATCACGCTATGGGGGAAATGAAATCCTGCACTTAACTTTGGCTGCGAGGCAGTGTTTTGTTTTCTCAAGATGTTGGGGGAAAACCAGCTCATCATAAAAGGGGAGTGTCCAAATGAATAGCAATTGTCTGATATGACAGTTTTCACCGCATTGATCAAACCTGATATTGCTTTCTGGACGTCCCCGGCACAAAAGCCGAAGAACTGACGTTGCTCCAATTTAGTTTCACCTTATTTATACTGAAAAGCCGAACAAACACGTGAGAGGATGGAATAGCGCGAATTTTACAAAAGTCGATCAAAATAAATCAAGACATGATGTCCCTTCGCAAATTGTAGATATTATGATCTAGGGGGTATATAAAAAGTTCTAAGGCATAGTACGTTTGATGTGGAAGTGGAAAGGAAATGGAAAAAATACCCTGCGACCTAACCATCTCTACCACGGGAACAGAAGAATTGATAAGTGTTAAGTTGATGTTTATAAACCAAAATTAGCAGGTGCGACAACATCAAGTTGCGGAAGCCAGTTTCTGTTTTCCCCGCTATGCGGCGATCAAACAATAAAAAGAAAACACAAAAAAAACTAACGTAAGGCAAACGAACGATGAAAACAGAAAAAAAGAACACGTGAAAAATGGCTTAAATAAGCCTGTTTCGATATTAAAATTAAAAAAATTGGTGAGTACCCGGGTGTTTTTGGCTAAGAATAAGTAAAGTAAAAAAAAAAAAAAAAAAAGCAGAAAAACGAACGTTACGTGGCTTAATGGCTTAAATAACACTGGTTCAATATTTAAACTTAAAAAAATCGATTAAAAAAAAAAAAAAAACATCTCGCACCACGATTTGAACCCAAAACATTTAGATAATGAACCAAGGCCTTAACCAACTGAGCTAATGCGACGTACATGAAATTTGTACGGTTTTTCAACTATTTAAAGTAAATCAGGTCACGTCATCTGACGCATGCGTAGAATCGGTCATTGTCACGAGAGGACTGTTTTGTTGACCCCCCCCCCTGTCGAAAATTGTCAAAGGATGGAGCTTCGATGTGATACCGAGTTTGTGAATTTTCGTTGCGTTTGTCGAAAGTTTTTAGCAAACATCCAAACATATATACATGCATTTTCGCTTTTATATATATATATAGATAGACTTCCATTTATTGTAATAAATAATTTTATCAAGAAGTCTTCATAATTTTGGTTTTGGTTTTGATTATAGCTGAAAGAACTCGTTTATATATATATATATATATATATATATATAAAGCCGAACATCTGTGTGTGTGTGTCCGGTCATGAATAGGCTCCTATATGGTTGACTATTATAGAAAACTGACCACATATAATGATAGATGTATTGAGACACAGGAATGGGTATGTTTGATCTGGCAGAACGGTGGTTCATTAAAATTGTGGGGTCTGCGTTCACGCCTGGCCTCCAAAGTATGGAATAAAAAATTAAAAAAATTAAAAAAAAAAACGTTTACAAGTGTTTTTGATATAGATGTACATAAGAATACTTTGATAAGTATGTTTTAACTTAAATAGGGATGGTAAAATAAAATTGTGGGGTCTGTGTTCGCGCCTGGCCTCCATAGAATGGAAATAGGCACAGACTTTAAAGACTTTTCATATCTATCTGCGTAAGTATACTTTGGTAATTATGTTTCAGTTTGAAGAAATATGGTATAATAAAATTATTGGGTGTTCGTTCGTGCCTGACCTCCATAGAATGGAAATATGTCACAAAGTTTAACAAGGTTTTTTAATATAAATCCACAGAATATTGTGATAAGTGTTTCAGTGTGAACAGGTATGGTATAATAAATTATGGGGTTTATCTATTTTATTTTTACTTTCATCATATTTTGCTTTGGTTTTGATACCCCCAAATTCGAAGCTATCTCTTTACAACCCTTCCTTTTCATAACCTATCATACTTTCATAAATCAATCCATTTTCTGTATGTTGTTTTTGAACCCAGTCAACGACGGGTACTTTTGCTAGTATATATATATATATATATATATATATATATATATATATATATATATATTCATAAGTTTTGGTTTCAATTCAAGCTAATTCATATGGATATTTTTTTTATATGTAAAATTGCAACTTTATAATATATTAATATCGATAATACATTAACTAATATATACGAAATCTGCAAGAATTAAAATATCATATTTAAGCATACTTTACGACCGGGTTATGCCAAGCATCCCTGCTTGCTTAGATAAATACTTTTGCAGTTTTAACAAAGAGCTACAATAATATCAGAGCTGAACATCTACAGAATGCCAACATCAATATATTACATATGAGTCCTCTGTAGAATTTCCACAGGTCCTGCTAGTGTATAAGTATTTACTTATTATTTTCTTCTAACATATAAAAGATAAAATGTATGTATGTGTTTGTGTGTCTTGCAAAAACTTTAGACAGATGCATTGGAACATGACAAAATCGGTATCGCTTTAAAGCTTGGTATCTCAGACAACAAATATCGAAAAATTGGCCAAAAACATTAATTCCTTCACTCTCAACAGGGCAGTTTTCTACAAGTAGGGGGTTGTTCTTTTTCATAGACATTTTCACAAGTCATCATCTCCATTGGATTGACTACCCTTAATTCAAAAGCTTGTGACTTCTGGTTTCATGATGGACGCATCAGCTAAGGTGTTTTTTCTCATCTTGTTATGGGTTTGAGCCTATTTGCCAACTACCTTTTTTTTTCTTTTTTTTAAATCTGTCTTCACCCGAGCTGCCTACTGTTGTTTTGATTCCCCCCCCCCACACACACCCGCTACTACCACTTTTTTTTTAAGCACCTCTCCACACTCGGAAAACGCCGAGCACCCCTGCTAGTAATACATATATCTCGTTTCAAGGGATTTAAAATAATCACATATGTATAGGGTGCCCCAAAAGAAGCTGATGGTTAAAAAAAAATTCATAACTTTCTTAATTTTTTATATTTTTCTTTTATTTTTTTCAGATCATTTAGAGTAAACCTTCCAAGGTCATCATGAGTCGTTACACTACCGAGGAGCGAATATTTATTGTAGAGTCGTATTTTCGGTTGAATGAGTTAATATCAGTAACTCAAAGAGAATTTTGACGAAATTTCAACACAAGAAATTCCCCTACTCCCAATGCAATAAAACCAGTCACAATAAATACCCTTAAAAACAATATAGAGGAGGAAATTAGGGCCATAAGCCCTGAAACATTAAGTGATGTGCTAGACAATGCCCTGCAGAGAGCACAAGAGTGAAAATGAAAATGGTGGACATATTTTTCATAATTAAAATTAGATCTTGTAAAAAACTTACCCTAGATAAAGTTGTGTAAATAGAATTAGAATAAGTAGACTATGATCTCTTACTATATCTCAAAAAATTACGGAGACGCTCATCTACCTACATATGAAAATTGGTAAGCATAACTTAAATATTGAGGAAGGTAATCAAATTTAAAATCCGTCAGCTTTTTTCGGGACAGCCTGTATAAATAGTTACAGGGACTACAATAAGTAACTATATCATTTTTTTATGAAAAAAAAAAAAAATGCAATTATAAGATAGAAACTAACAAAGTGTATATTTGAGGGGTTTTTTTTTTTTGCAACATAAAATTTGGATATTTATTATAGCCTTGTGTGCTCTCCATGTAACTCAATGTACTTTGCTAATCAATTAGGGACTGTGCAGGATAGTTTGCTGCACAACTTCAACAGCACTTAATCAACGCCTGCTCAGATTGGATTTTTTAAGTTTAATGGTGATATGATTTGCAATTCCGACTGACACATAAAATAAAAGGAATGCTTAAGTGTCGACAAAGTTACAAATAAAAGAAAATATATAGCGGACATTGTATAATCATGTATGCCAAAATTTCTTAGAAAAATATATATAAAAATAAAAATATCACATTAAAAAGGGGGGGGGGCGACTTAAAATGCATTTGTGTAAGGGAGGAAACTCTCTTCCACTTAGGTAAGTGAATTTGAATACAAAAGTGGTGTTCACACACTGTTACTATTACTAATAAAAACACAAATTAACATATATAATATATATATATATATATATATATATATATATATATATATACTAGCTTGGGTGCCCGGCATTGTCCGGGTGTTTGGAGGTGTGTGTTGAGCAAAATAAAAGTTGTAGTAGGCAGACAGGCTCGAACCCGTGACGCGAAGGCTGAAAAGAAAGTGGTGTGTGTAAGGGTGTTAGTTGAGCCAAAAGACCAAAAAAAAAAAAAAAGTGACACGTTAGCTGTTGTGCCTATCGTCAAACCGAAAGTGATGTAGGTTTAAATTAAGGCTAGTCAATCGAAAAGAGGCAATGACTTTCGAAAATATCAGCGGAAAAAAGGCGACCCCTTCCTGTAGAAAAGTGTCCAGTTGAGGATGAAGGAATTAATGTTTTTAGCCAATTTTTCAATATTTGTCGTCAAAAGGGTCGAGCTTCAAAATAATACTAATCTTGTCAAAATCCATTGCATCTGTCAAGTTTTTGCGAGACATACAAACATACATTTAAACAGACAGGCGAGATTTATATTATAGACTAGCGGGGGTACCCGGCGTTGCCCGGGTGTTTGTAGCTGTGTGTTGGGGGAGGGGGTAAAGCAGAACAAATAGGAAACTTAACCCTGTTTTTGCACAAAGATAAATATATGAATGAAAAATCAGCCCATTAAAAATATACAAATACAAAAGATACTTCAAGAATAAATTACAAAAATAATTACATAAATTGTTTATTAATATTTCAATACAAACACAAGTTTAAAATCCAATCAATCTTTTTTAAAAAAAAAAAAAAAAAAAAAAAAAAAAAAAACAGTATAGCAAAAATTAGTTTGAACAATATAAAAAACCCATAATATTAGGTCGGTGCAAAAGGTTTTGCCAGTTTGTAGAAAATAATGTCAGAAAGGTGTTGAAGTTTTTAACAGATTATTTTAGAGGAAGATCTGGATCATAATGATAATGTTCCAAACTTCAGAACGAACTGCTATTCATTGAACACCGTAACAACACCAGCAAAATTACCAACACTAACGCTTTCTCTCAACTGTCCAAAATCACAATCACGTTTTTTTAAAAACTCTTACTCTGAACATGGCGTAGTGCCACTTGGAATATAAGGGCCAACTATTTTGAACCATATCTACAAGGGCACTATGTGTAACGTGGTCATTAATCTTTAATGGTTTTGTTACATTTTAATATTCGGACCCAACATGTGTCTGAGACAGTCGCAAAGAAAACAAACGGAAGAAAAATTTGACTCACCATTTTTTTTCAGTTTTAACAGAAGGCATTTATTACTGGTACTTTCCAACAACACATTGCATCTTATTTAAAAAATTTACTATGTAGCTAACAAAACCCTGCCCTCTCAACACAGGCTTAAAAATCTCTCGCTGCCATGGGCCACAGGTTCATCTTGTGGCAGCACATGTTTTTTTTCCTGGTCCTTTTCCATTCTTTTTTTTTTTTCATTTTTTCTTTTCCTTTCTCTTCCTCTGCTGTGAAATTACATCACACACCAGCTTGGTCATTTGCATATGTGTCATGCTGCAAACAAACGTCAACAGTTCTGTTATATATGTAGAGAATTGAGCAGCAAGCTGTCTCTTTGCTTATAGACATTTTACCTTAATTTCACCATAAAACTTTTTTGAAGCCCTCATTTTTTTTCTACCCCAAATAAATCATATTGTAACTTGGACATATAGCGCTATTTTGTGGATTGTATTTAGCAGAAGTCTGTGGAGAGTTGAGCAGCAAGATGTCTGTCTACATTAAATTTCAACTTCTGCAGGTTAGTACAGTCAGAGAAACAGGAAACAGAAAACAAATTCTAAAGTCTATCACTCCAAAGGAAGAAACTATTAGAGTAGAAGACTTACCAGCATCTTGGGGTCTCAACAGTAAAGGGGTGGAATTTTGCTTCTTGTCGAGTTAGTTGAGATACAAGTGCTATGATTTCATCAGAGCATATTTCATTAAACTACTGGTAAAACTAGTATAGGGATGCAACACTGCGATGATGGGATAGAGGTTGGAGTTTGGCCAATAGTGCGGGATCTATTAGATTCAAGACTCTTTTTTGAACCTTGTCTAAGGAGGAGAGACTAGTGGTAGATGCATAAATCCATCTGTAGCAATAACACTCCATGCATGGGTCAATTGTGGTTTGTAAAAATATAGGATACTCTCAGGTGTGAGTAATTTTCTAGAATGGCAGAGGGAGCCCACCTTTTAATCAGTCTTTTTAAAGCCAGTTTTTCTCAACACAGTTGCTCTCAGCATGTAAACATGCACTGCAAATATCTCTGGCCAAAGTCAGACCACTCAAGAGAAACTCTCTTTGCTTAAAAATATAGGTACCCCATTAAATAAGAAAATCATGCTAGGATCAGCCTTTGAAAAAAACCGATGTCCAGGTTTGTCTACAGATAATGGAAAAATGTCATAAATATTATCTTTTATTTTTTAAATTCCATTTTCACCCAAAACAAGGCACAGTGCCACTTTGATGTAGAGGGCTACTATTGGGAACATAAATTGCAGAGATACCACGTAGGGAGTTGAATAGCAAGATGTCTGTTCACATTACACTTGAACTTCTGCATGTCAGCACAGTTGGAAAAACAGGAGCCCAGAAGGGAATTCCAAAGTCTAGTAGTTTTGGGGAAGAAACTACTAGAGTAGAAGGCTTATTTACATCTAGGGATCTCTACTGTGTAGGGGTGGGATTTTGCTGCTTGTCAGGTTTGTCGGGGGTATTTATATTGAGGGGTACAAGGGCTTGTAGCTCGTTGGAGCATTCACCATCAATGGATATCTTGAAAACCAGCTGAACAGTGGCTGTCAATAAAAAGCCGGAATCAGTCAGGGATAAAGAAATCCTAGAAAATGGGACAGGAAGGTGGTCATAACTGCCCCCCCCCCTCAGAAGGGGGAGGAAGAGTAGGAGCTGAAGCAGGGCATTTGAGGCAGGCAGTTGATTTTGGAGATAGCTATCCTGGAGAGAGCCACTCTGAGCTGATTAGGTCTCTTGGAGATTTTTGGCTGAAAGACTGTGACAAGGGAACTTATGTGCTCCAGTTTGAGTGAACAAAACATTTCATTCTGTAAGTCTGCCATTCAACCATAGAAAAGCGAGCATCATCCGTAACCTCTAACAAATAAACATTGTTGTTTAGATTAGACTTGTGGTTTTTGCTTTTGCTTGGGATGTAAATTCTATGTTACAGCACTTACCGTGCCAACAGTAACTTTGGACTGGCATGACAGATGAGATGACCATGACCAGTGCAGTGAACATACCACACAGGTGAAATTATGAGCAAGACACCAAACATGCATAACATCTTTTAAGCTGGTAAGTTTTGTTTTTATTGATACACGTCTAGGTGTTTGTCCAGAATTCAACCTATTTAATAAACAAAAATAAACAAAAATACAGAATCTTTATAATGTACATACCCATCACGAAATGAAAATGTTATATTCCAAAATTCACATAAATTTTTTTTTTTTGTATAAAAACATTTTCTTTTTTACAATTTTTAGCCATTAATAATAAATTGTAGCCATTACAAGACTAATTTCACTTTATTCTGGAGAGGTTGTTAAGCAGGAGGTTCCAGTGATGAATTTTACCTTTTCAGGAATATGCCAGTGAGCCACACCATCCTTGTTTCTACATAAAATTTAATTTTCTTAGTTGTTAAAAAAAAAAAAATTGATCAATTTACATAATTTTTGGGATATGACATTTGTGTTCAGTGATGGGTATGTGGGTATGTACATCATAAATAATTTTCTGTAATTTTTTTTTTTTTTTTTTTAAACGGGTTAAGTTCTAGACAACCACCCAGGTCTATATGATCAGAGATAAAGAAAAGAAATAAGTAGACTGTGGTGGATTGTCTCGATGAGCAATAATAGTATATCAATACCAGGAAGTGTCCTTAAGGCAGTCTGATGTGCATCTAAAACCATGTAACATTTACATCAATGATAAAAGCAATGTCAAGCTGTATCAGCACTTTCCCTAGCATTGGTAAAGCGTATTTCATATTGGTAAAGCATGTTGTGCTGTCTGGCCAATAACCGTCATATGCGATCTGACACATGAATGATGGATTAACAAATAGTGGGAAATTATTTTCAAAATATAAAAGAAATTTTACATTTCTTAAATTTTTTTAGATGAGTATTGATTAGTCGTATTATTTGGTTTCTTTGGACTATTATTCTCATCTTGAGTTTTATTTTCATGTTTTGATCGATGTAACCTCCAACCTTTTACAGGTGTATTTGTTGAACTGGGGGATCTGCACGGAATTTTTAACGGAACTCTTTATCTAATTCATAGAGGTAGCATACTCGCATTCCGTCAGCTATCTAAGTAATTCGCAGTTGTATTTTGAATCTCGTCTGTACTGAGGAGTAAACAGTTAACCTCAAGAAGAGTAACTTTACAACTGAATTTTTTCCAAATATTTTATCCACTATACCACTGGTTCTTGCAGAAAGATTCCAGAGTTCAACAAGATAGACCTAAACAAGGTCAGAAGTTACATTGATTGAAACGTTGTGAAAATAACATTCAAAATGAAAACAGTAATCCAAAAAAGATGTTTTAATATATTAAACAAGTAAATAAAATAGAAAAAAAGTAAAAAATAAAACTAATAAAATAGAAATATTAAAAAAGTAAAAAATAATACTAATAAAATAGAAATATTAAAAAAGTAAAAAAATAATACTAATAAAATAGAAATATTAAAAAAGTAAAAAAATAATACTAATAAAATAGAAATATTAAAAAAGTAAAAAAATAATACTAATAAAATAGAAATATTAAAATTAGAAAAAAAAATGTAAAATAGTGGTTTCAGAGAATCTTCAATCTTTGCAAATTGAATTTTAGCTGGAAATATCAATTGAGCATTTTCATTCCTACTCTGCAAAATAGGCTTCTCTATTGCTGTTTTTTTTTTTGTTTGTTTCTGAGGAGTGTAACCTTTGACCTCCTCAGGTCAAGGTTCAATCCTTATCTATCCATTTTGTCATACGTGTCATTTCTCATTTTATTCCATTCAATTCACTTTAATCATTAACACATGGCGATTTGTAAAACCTATTGCTTGAATCAGTTTTGAGCTTTGTCATGGATGACCACTCATTAATAAATAAATAAATAGGAGTTTGGTTACATCTTTCAAAACATTTTTTCTTAATCAAAAAATTTTAGACAACCAAAAAATGTAAAAAATATTTACAGGGTGGCCCACTTAAAAGTAGCCCACAAAAATGTAGTAAAGAGGATGAACATTTTTTTATTGTTTAAATTACGTGTAGTGCTATAAAAAGATGCTGGAAGTGCTCCCCGTTAACATCTATGTATTTCTGTGCTCATTTAACAGCGTTTGCAGATACTGCCTGTAGATCTTCTCTGGTGATTCTCCTGATAGCGTTGGTAATGTTCTCCTTTAGTTGGTCGACATTGTGAGGATTATTTGCATAAACTTTTTTGTTTTAAAGTCCCCCAAAGATAAAAATCACATGATGACAAGTGGTGTCAGTTGGTCGTTAAGAAAAAGATTAGAGAGATTGGGCTACTTTTAAGTGGGCCGCCCTGTACAAACAAATACAATATACAAACAAATGTAGAAAATATATGTAATAACATGATTAGATTTGATCTCATGGCTATTCCAACAGTTTGACATTTATATTAACAAACCCTGGAAATTGAGAATGGGTATTTGCGCATGCTCCGGATACAAACATCTTTGTCAGCATCTATTTCTGGACAGGAAAGCAATATGAACTAAATCAGGTCATCGATAGCGCACAGATTGCATGCGTAAACCCTAGAATTACCTCCCCCCACTCTCTCCCCCAAAAATAGAAATTCATTAGTGTTAAATCAGGTGAGCATAGTGACAGCTTCTAAATTTCTGATCTGTCTGTTGGGAAACTCTGAAGCAGTGCGCGCACAGTGAGTATAATATGTGGTAGTGTCTTATCTTGCTGAAATGTAGAAATAGTCATTTTCACATTATGCATGTACGTTGTGCATGCACCTGTGGTATTATTATTGTACCATTTACATGGTTTGATGGTTTGGGTGCAGAATAATGGGTTATAATTACTTTTGGAGCCCTCTGTATATTTCAGATTAAGATCCGAAGTTCTGAGTTTTTGAGATGAGGATTGGTTATTTATATTAGATTCTTCAGACTACTGTTCTCATCTTGAGTATTATTTTTCAGTGTTTTGGTCATCTTTCTGCCAAACTTGGGAATCTACACAAAATTTCAAACAAAACACTTTATTTAATCTATGGGGGTAGCACGTTGTCATCTGTCAGATGAAACTGGGTGGAAGTCCTAAGTACTTGTCAATTGTATTGACCCTTCAACTGCCAGAAAAATAAGTTTTACAACTGAATTTTACCAAGTACTCTATCCACTGGGCCAGGGGTCCTTATGAAAAATTTAAGTACAAAACCTATTTTGTTTCGAAATGTAAATATTAGTGTGTGTGTGTGTGTTTGTATGTATATATATATATATATATATGTATATAATGTCCTCCCGTTAACGAAACGGCTGTAATGAAAAAATCCATGATAAAATGAACGAAAGTTATAAAAAAAACAAAAAAAAATGAGTCTTTAAATTTCAACAAAATCTTGTACAATATCTGCTCTGCCACTATAAAATAGATCCATTGAGCTTTACTCGAATTTAACGGAAATTCTGTTTTTATCCTAACAGTTTCAACCTGTTAAATGAAAACAGTATACATTAAAATTAATAAATTATAACATTAATTATATATATATATATATATATATATATATACATACACATATATATATATATACACACACACATCTAAGAAGGTCAGAGGTTACATCGATCAAAACATATTGAAAATAACACAAGATAAGAACAGTAGTCCAAAGAATCCAAATAAGATCCTAAGTCTATACCTAGCAAGTGACCAAATTATAAGTTTTAGAATCTGGATAATTTTATATTCGTCTAAACACATGAATGAAACTGGTTGATAAATTTGAATTCACAAAAAATATAAGAAATTCTTCCTGAGTTTAATTGTTTCCTCTGGTTGGTTCCGTATATAAAAGTTAAAAAAAAAAAAAAACTACTAAGAAATATAACTTCCTTAAGTCGGAACAACTTTATAATCAGAATTCCATTCTGTTAAAATTCCTATATAAGTCGACACAATACCAAGTAATCCCAAAGTCCCAGGAGAAAGGTCCGTGCGCTTGAGCATGGCCAAAGGCAAGGGAAGATCGGCCGCATTCCGAATAAGATCAAGCAATAAGGATTTGTTATTTAACAAGCACATGATGACAAAATCAGAGCCGCTGACATCTTCCGGGTCTTCTTCATCGGCGACTCTCCATAATTGGTAAATGTCTCTCGAAATACTACACAGGATGCTTGCAAGCCAGAACTTAGCTGAAATCTCTGACATGCGAGCACGGTTCACCTTGATCAAACCGACTCTGTCTAACCAGACGAGATTGTCAAAAACCAAGTAAAGGGCATTGTTTATTTTGGCCATAGACACAAATGTCCGTAAAATGGGATCTTCGATGTGTAAAGATTTTAACGTGCTCTGGATGACTTCAAAGCTTTTTCCCAATCTGAACACTGTAAAAAAAAAAAAAAAATAGAATAAAAAAATAAATGAATAAACTTTAAAACAAGCTCGGACATCAAAGCATTAAACTTCAAATACTTACAAAGAAATAAACACTTATGATCTATATATTTATAAACACAGAAGGGCATTCCAAAATTAACGACTCCTATTTTGTTTTTTTATTATGCTTGAATAAATCAAAGAGGATTATAAATTTAATTGTTATGATGACTGAACTTATGCATTCATCACTTGAAGGTTTCATCTCTCTGTTGCAGATATTGATGGTGTAAGACTCTAAAAAGGCAACCCCTGTCATGGATGTGCGTCAAAAGCAGAAACGTGCTATTGAATTCCTCCACGCAGAAAAAAATTGAACGGATCGACATTCACCAGCACCTGTTGAATGTTTTGATTTCAGAGTGGTGACAAAAATGTGAGTGACAAAGCGCGCTCCACTTTTACGATCAAGGCATGAATAGAGCTTGGCAAAAGTGCATTGAGAATGATAGTGGCTATGTAGAAAAATAAGTTCTGAAGCACAAAAAGTCACTCGTTTTAATGGTACCACTCCCATCTTCATAGCTTTTCAACATTTTATTTTTGTAGTTAGAAAATAGGAGGCCTTACTTTTGGAACAACCGTTGTACAAATTCATATTTACAACAGCATCAGCTTTCTGATATACTGATTATGTGTATGCAATTAACATAAGGTTAACTAATTTGCATATTGCTTTGCAAAAGGACATCTAGTATTAATGGAGATTTGGTATCTGTTTGAAGCTAATACTATGCTATTACGTCTATCTTTCAATATTCAATTCAATTTACTATTTCAAAGTATTTTTCGGTATTTAATACATGGAAAGAGCAGTGTAGTATCTGTTCTATTGTCATGAGATTATCTTCTCAGGCATTACCTTTTCTTTAGAGGTTTGTGTGTGGGGGTTGGGGGTTGCATATGCTAATAAGAAATTATCGCAATCAGCTGTTCATTAGCAAACCCAATACTTACATTCTATATACTAGTAAAAATATGTGACAAGGAGTATATTATTTCTAATTTTATTAATTCACTATTCATTTTTATTGTTTTTTAATTCAATAATTGTATTGACCACTTATCAAGGCCTGAATGCCACTCGAGGATTGGGTTAATGAATGTAAGGTGGTAGTGAAGTAATCTTTAATGATATAAATTTGGTGGAATTAGATTATTCATGAAAATGACCTAACAGGAACTTGTTTACATAAGATTTGAAGGCTACCATGTTGTATTTAGCCGGGAACCATGCCATTGGAACAGTGATCCAAAGGTGAGCAGTTTTGGAAAAGAAGCATTTTAGATGAAAGAGAGTCTTCCCAGTCAGTTTACTTTTGGGGATTTGCATTTCTTGATTTCAGCAAATTGACCGGAAAATACTGAGATACTGGTCTCACAGACCATTAAAAATTGCTATCAAAGGGTCCTGATTGACCTAGGCAAGATGATATTCATTTAATCCTCTCTAATTAATTGGACAATCGATTGCTTAACATTTGAAAGTGGAATTCCGAGGTTTGCAGCAATTTGATGCTGATTTAATCCACCTTCAGAACAACCTATAATATGCCTCTTCTAAAACTGAGAATGCTAATGCTTCTTCGACCTGTGTCATACATAAAAGGTGATATACAATATATATATATATATATATATATATATATATATATATATACTGCTATCTGAAACTAGAAAAATGTTCATTAGTATAAAATATTGATGTTTTAAGCATTTACTGATGCTTTGTACAGCTCCAAGTACTGGCCGCAGACAAAGAAAGCAAAAAGATTATCAATCATGGCGATAAAGAAGTTGTATTAAACTTTCAGTCCGACTAGCCTCAATCATGTCAAAAGTTATGTCAATGTCAGACAAAATGAGAGCAAATCCTCTGTACTGACACAGGCACGTAATGCACACAGATGACAATACTGTCATGAAAATGAGCTTCCAAATGGAGGTCTCTGAGGAAAAAGCCAAAAGGAGGTCAAAGAGAATGTCTAAAAATTAAAGATTAAGCTTAAGAAGTCTTAAGAAATAACAATTCAAAGAATCTTGCTTAATTGATGTCAGTCATAACTAGGGCTATGACAAGAGAATATTCTTATTATTTTGACTCTCGAGTATATATCCGACACAGTTAATCAATCGAGAACCACATCACTATATATAAAAGCATATAAGATATCAACGGATACACACTCGAGAGTCAAAACAATGAAAAGAATATGCTGTTGTCCTAGTAATAACTATGGATCAAATTTCATGCAAATCTGAAATATTTTAAGTGGTTGGATATTCTACATTAAGATCTCGAAAGAACCGAACTTCATCTGAACCAAGCCTTTCACCATATATGGTGGTTGCGAAATCTATTGTTCAGTAAGAAATGCAGTGGACAAATGGATGAAAACAATAACCATCTTTGTTTATATTTTCATTTTTTTTGTAAAATTTGTTACAGAATTATTTTTAATTCAATAAATCTCTTATTACATCTAAAATGAGATTAATTCATTTTGAACTTTTATTTATTCAAAAATAGATTCTCATGAAGGAAGTTTGTTATTACTTCTACAATTAAATAAATCTCAACATCTTTAAACTGCATGCTCATTAGAGGAAAATAATTTCAGATCATTTCAGATCCCAAGTCGGCTATTTTTGCACAGAATTTGCAACGTTATAATTATGGCTATGACAACAGTATATTCTTTTCAATCTTTTGACTCTCGAGTATATATCCGACACAGTTAATCAACAGAGAACCACATCACTCTACATAAAAACATATAAGATATCAACAGATACACACTCGAGAGTCAAAACAATGAAAAGAATATGCTGTTGTCCTATCTCTAGTTACAATTTACTTCAAAAATGAATTTACTCACAGTTTACAAGACGCTATCAGCGAGTGTCTTTGATCTCTCCATAGGAAATGGATTTATAAAGAGAACCTAACATAAGGATACTTCATACTACAGGTAAATTTTGACTAAATATTCAAAGTAACATAGTATTTGAAACCCAAATAAAATCTTCTGTACACTGTTTTATAATTTAAAAAAAACAACAACTTTGTTTTGACAAATACAGAGTTACTTACCTTTGTTTGGGTAACTTTTCACTTTTTAAAGTTTTTTTTAAGAGAATACAAAAGATCACAAAAGTTAATGAGAGTAAAATAAAATAATCCTGACCAATGCCAGCTAGGCATAGCTATATATTATATATACATATATCAGCATGCACAATCGACCTCGTGACATTTAATTTGCATAAAGACTAAATCTAGGTTTAAGAAATGTATGTTATTTATTTGTGTTATTTATTTTAAGCTAATGAATATTTTAGTTTTTAGGCTTTTAGCGATAATCTGTTTGGTGTATAAAAGTAGAGTGTGAACCACTTGACATCCAGTTTTTGTACATACATAAATATACAAGGTCCTCTTTATAATTTTTTTATTTGTAACTTTGTTGACACAAACATTTCTTCTATTCTATGTATCAATCAGAATTGGAAATCATATTTTTTTATATCACCATTGAACTTAAAGAACAAATCTGAGCTGCCATTGATCAGGTTCCGTAGAAATTGTGCAGCAAACTATCCTGCACAGACCCTAATTGATTAGCAAAGTACATTGAGTCAGTTTGTTTTTTTTACAAAGGAGTCACCACTTATCAAGGCCTAGAGGTTACTCGAGGACAAGGGTTAATAAGTGTACAGTAGTCAATAAAAACATGTAATAATCATTAGTGAAAATTTGGTAAATTGGATTGCTTAAGGGGACGACTCATCAAAAATTTGTTTGCATTGGACTTGAAGACGACCATATTGCAGTCAGTTGGAAAGCAGATCTAAGAAAGAAGTTTGTTCATGGAATCTGCATTTAAATTTAGGCACAGATCGCGGACGGTTATTATACAATGCAACAGAACGAAGAATGTAAATATCTCTACCAGACCATCTGTAAAAAATTGAATTATCCAGTATAACAGCAAGACCTAGGAACATATACCAGAAAAAACTGGTGAGCAACAGAAAATAAACTGCATTTATGTTAAACATTTTAAAATATTTTTTTTGCCATTTCATAAGTAATATTATAGATTAGAAATTTGAATATTTTGAAAACTTTAGGTGTCGGGAAAATAAAATCATTTTTGTTTTTTTTGTTAGTGTTGTAAATCCAATATTTTGCTAAAAATAGCCTCATCAGGGTAGTTAGTCAGTTCGTAGTTTGTTTTTTTTCTTCATTTTGTTATAGGGGAAGAAAGTCCTGGAGAAGAAATTTAAAAGTGCGAGCTGTATATATACATACAAAAAAAACAAAAAAAAAACTATGAACTGACTAACTACCCTGATGAAGCTATTTTTAGCGAAATACTGAACTTACAACACTAAAAGGACATAAAAATGATTTTATCATTTTCCCCGACACCTAATGTTTTCAAAATATTCAAACTTCTATTCAAAACAAGTGTCTTCAAATAGTGTGCAACTATTTTTTTATTTATTATTATTCATTGTCAGTTGCTAGGTTTTTATATAAATAGCTTCTAATATTTTCAATTTTTAAAAAAGTAATTTCACTAAGTATTCTGCTTGTATTGTTAATTAAAAGTTGTTTAAATTTAGAAGGTCAGTTCTTTAAGTGTTCATAAATTGAGCTGAAATTTGACATATTTAATACTAGCAGTTCAGCTCGCCTTTGCTTAGGCCCTATGTACAGTTCATAACTTTATGTGCATATGTATATATATATTATAAAGTTTGATTCATGTCCAGGTAATCTCCATCTAAAATTTCAAGTGTTTAGACCCAAAATTGGCGGAGGAGTTTGGTAGAGTTTGCAAAGGTCAACTCTTTAAACTTTGACCTCTTGGCAGACAAATTTTCACCCAAAAACTGATTAAAAAGCTTGCTATATGTCTGAATACCCTTCATGTAAAATTTTAAATGTTTAGACTCAAAATTGGCTGAATAATTTGCTAAAGACTGCAAAGGTCAAATATTTTTAACTTTGACCCCTTGACAGCCTAATTTTCAGCTAAAAACTGACTAAAAAGCTTGCTCTGTCTGAATATGTAAAATTTCAAATATTTAGGTAAAAAATTGGCCGAGTAATTTGGTAGAGACCGCAGAAGTAAAATATTTTTAACTTTGACCCCAATTTTGACCCCTTAATAACATTTATTGTTTTGGGCTCAAATCAAATTAAAAAGTTTGATCCATGTCCAAGTAACCTACATCTAAGATTTCAAGTGTTTAGACCCAAAATTGTCAGAGGAGTTTGGTAGTATTTTCAAAGGTCAAATCATTGAACTTTGACCTATTGACAGCCAAATTTCTGTCCAAAAACGGATTAAAAAGATTTTCCCAAATCTCAATTCCCCTTATGTCAAATCTCGAGTCTGTAGACTGAAAATTGACAGAGTAGTTTGGTAAAGAAATGTACACACACAGACAATTTTACTTATATAGATATTTCTCTTGATCTGTCTGTCTGTTCCACTTTTTCTCAAATTATAGGACCAATCTGGTTGAGATTTTGTATGGATGATAAGGTGCAACAAACTAAGGATTATGGTATCCGTTTGATGCAAAGTTAAGGATTAGACACCACAATACCACATTTACTCTAGAAGTTTTCTTGGAAACTACTGAAACTGATCTAGCTGAAATTTTGTATGAATCTTTGGTATAATTGTAACCTAATCCACTTTTATCAAAAAAACATTTATTTACAGGTATTTCGAGACCAATGTTTTGTCTTTTGTTCAAAAGTCCTTTCTCACTCCAATATGCTTCACAAGACTAGCGTGTCGAACACGGGGTACTCCATCCTTGTTTGGCCAGGTTTAACACGCACAGTGGGCTCAATTGAGGGGGGTTGGGGTCAAGCGGACATTTACCTATGTATATCTAATAATGTAAGTGGTTATGCTTTTTTAGCTCTTTGAGTTCATTTTTGACATCAAATAGGGTGGTAAACCATGGTAGGATGTTGGAAAGCTGATATTCAACATAAAAATCGTTTTTTTTAAGAAAAACATCATAAATTTGCTGACAGACAAAATTTAAGAATTAACGGACAAACTTTAAATGCCTGTATCTTTAAAACTATTCAAGCTAAGAAGACAAAGGAGACCTTTATTTGATACTGCATGAAACAAACTTTTCAAATATTCACTTAGAATGAGAAAATGCACCACTAAAAGGTTACACAATGAAAAAACTAGTTTATTAACTCGATGTATCAGATAACTCATCATCATCATCATCATCATCATCAAAAAGCATAACAAAGACTCATTCACTTTTGCAACCATGAATTGCAGTTTTAAGCTGCTCACAACTTCTAATGCTGTGACCGAATGACTTGCAATGTCTGCAGTTTAAACGTTTTCTTGTCTTCATAACAATGGGATCATTCTTGTTCCAAAGTCTGTTAATATAATCTGATAAATTGTCAAATTGGTTTGTCTTTCGAGACTTGTTTATCCGATACTGACATAGGAACTTGTTATTTGCCTCAATGCCAGATTCTGTATAGTTGAGCAGACTAATGTTGCAATTAACTCAGCACTGGGCCCTAAAACAACATGAGCACTTGGAGTGATATCAATCCATGGAATTGAACCAACATGGAGATATGTAGTGTGACAAAATTCTTTGAACTCATCAATTTTCACTTTCCTATCTGATAATGATGGTTAAAATGACATCTATGTGCAGTACCAATTGATCAATCTTGGCTCTTAATTCACTACTATCGATTCCTTGGGTGAGCAGTTTTTGGTTGGGTCTCGTTGAGGTTGTAGAATGCGGGCAACTGAAGTGATGCAAACAATTGGGCAGACGTAAGTTGCAAGCACTGGAGGTAATGGTACTTCACACTGCTCCTTCTTAAATTTCAACAATTTGTCGTACGATGGAAGAACATCAGCTTCAGCATCTTTTAGGAGTAAACAAATGTCTGTGTAAATCCGTTTGGTCATTTTGCCACTCTCATAGATGATGCATGCAACCTCCAATGAAACGTGTCTGTCTGGAATTGACTCATTGCGTAGGATAGAGTACCCCACTTTAGCAACCTCCATGTTTTGAAGTTATTTGATCTTCAGACTAAAGGCAAACATTTTGGTGGAGGAAGTGTTCTGTGCTTGAGCAGCAGCTTTGGTCGAATCCATATAGTTGCTCAGCTGTCGGCATTGTTGATGGTCACTGACTTCCTTTAGAGGACGCTTTGCCTTAAGTACCAAAGTGTGACGTTGGAGCATTACCTTCTCTTGATGACCTGGATGAAGAATTCTTCTTTTGTTGCTGCTGAAAGTCTTTGAACACAACTTTGATGTCAGATAAAAGTTTATCACTAGGTGGGACCTCTAGCTTGGATGAGACCTGTTTCACAACTTCATCGAAGTCTGGCTCTTTGTTGAATAGAGATCTCTTGCAGTTTTTGAAAATCTCAATGAGAGCAATGTTTGTCATGTCATTCATTATAATTGAGTAGCGAAAATAAAATGTGAGATGTTGAAAAATTGGAAATAAGAAAAATGAAAATATTCAATTATAATGGATAAATTTTGGAAAAATAAATCAAGAATTTTTTCTGGTTTATGGCCAATATTTAACTGAAAATAGCTTAAAAAAGGATAAAAATCAGATTTTCCAGAAAACAGTGTAGTTTCATGGTTTTCTAATGCCAGATTTGGATTCTGCACCCTAAAAACATAGAAAAAGTGGTCTGGATGATGAAATTTGAGTAAGAATGATGAGAATTCTCTGGATTTATGGCTTAAACGGTCATTGTGGGTTGTCCAAAATTACGGAAAAATGGGCGTTCAAATTTTTTCAGTATGTTAGAATTAAAATGGTTCCAGAGAGCAAATTTTTTCATCAAATTGGATTATGTTAGCTTTCTTTGTCAAGATTCTTATTTGTAAAGCATGAGAAATTTCATCTCAGAGCTTTTTTGCAGTCTTTCGTTAAAATATACTGGCCAGAGGCAAATTTTAGGCTTTTTTTTATGGAAAAAATGCTTATTTTTATGTTAAATTTTGTGAAAAAATAAAAAAAAAAAATAGGTAAAGAACTTGTTCATATGTTCCATTTTTTTATATTGAAGTAAATTTAGGGAATTAAGCATCATCTAGGGGACTTATAGGACATATTTAGGGGTTTCTAGAAGAAATTTTGAGCAATTTTTCAGATGCACCCAAATTTACTCCTTGGTAAAAATCACTGTAGTTGCAATTTTGCGAAAATTCGAAATTCGTGAACTTCAAACAGGCATATCTTGAGAAATAATTTAAATTAGAAAACAAATGAGCCCATTTTTTGCAACCCCAGACTCTGAGCTATTCAAATATATAGGTTTCATGACTTGAGGAAGTTGTTAAAAATCCATGTCTGCTTGCCATCCCACTGTGGCACGTGGCTTTTCCTGTCGCTCTTGGGCCACCTGTGTCACGCGTCTAGCTCTGTCTTCATGAATATCAGTCTGCGCACCAGTTCTTTTTATAATCTTTTTTCCTTCTTCCTTGCCATGACATCACCTTGCACACAGCTCGGTCATTTACACACAGCTGCCATACATGTGCCCACACTGTTACATGATAAGGTGCAGTGAAGTATGTATTATGGTATTCGTTTGATACACAGTTAGGGATTAATATGGACTAGTATTTAATGTAAAAATGAAAACAAATTTAATCATATTTAACTATCAGTTTGGCATAAAGCACTCATTCTAAGTCAATGGGCTATAACTTTGACTCATTTCTGAACAAGCAAAAAATCTATTTCATATGTGTATATAAAATCTTTGCCAGAGGTGGATACATGTATTTGAAAATGAGTTATGTCATTAACAGTCATTTGAAGATCAATTTAAACAAAAAGTTGGAGGGATCTGCTTTAATAAGAAAGAGGGCACTAGAGAAAAAAAAGGTAACTTCTGCTTGAAACCATCACTATTGTACAGTGATTTATAATTGAATGGTGTATAAAATATATTTTAGATATGCATTTCAACATTTTTGTAGTGATTGACCATAATCACAGCCAGAATAGAGGAAATCTGGAAAATGACTGCTACCTGGGTTAGTGAAAGGTCTGCAAAAATTGGCAGCCAGTCAGACTACATCTGATTGAGTCGATATTCCAAGTCAAATTTGTAAATTTGCATGCAGGTGGAATTAAGATATATTTTAAGCTTTCAGAAATAGAAGAGTGCATTCTCTCACTGGTTAGTAATGGTCAAGGGAGATTACTTGGATATGATTCAAAAGCAACACTGATAATTTTGCCGTTACAGTACTAAGCGTGAAAAGTGGACAAACAGATTCTCTTATTTGGTACTTTGGTTCTCATATTCTATGAGGAATGTCTCTGATAATGGGAGAAAAATTGCTGTTTTCAGAGTTCGACTCTATCCATATAAGATTGATTATTGGCTAATTTTTTACTTTGAAGTGGTATTTTTTTATAGCTTTTCATATCAATTGGCGTCATGGATTATCTGGAGTGATTTTCTGTAAAATAAAATAGATTTTTGAAAAGACACTGTTAAGGTGAATGTGATTTATTCCCTTACTTTTTCTGGACGTACTGATAGAACTATCTAAGGCCTTTAATTTCTGAACAATCGTGTGCTGCGAGTTGGTTCGTTGAAGATGCCACCAGACAAATTTACTGCTGTATTGGATCAACCTGTCAGACAAAAAGAAACAGATTTAAAAAGAAAAATAATAAAAATGAAAGAAAACAAAACGAATCTCACTAATCTATTTCCACCTGAAAAAAAAAAAATTAAATAAAAAATTAATTAAACGTTACTTTCTTTGGTAACAGCAAAATACTTTTAAAATGTGATACTGTAGTCTAAAATGTAATTAAAAAAAAATTAATACAAACCAGCGGGCCCTGTCGGTGGGGCATTAGAATACGCCGACTGCCCCCCACCCTGCAGAGGGTAAAAGTCCCTCAATGGGGGTCCTGGATATGACCTTAAACTATATCCAGTGGTGAGGCCCCAGATTGTGGGCTTTGGGGAGTGTGGAGCCACCCTTTAATTACCATTGCTCCCAGGTCTACTCTGACCAAGAGTGGTAGTACCTGTTAGGGTCCCAACTATGGGTTAAATAGAAACTGATGTGAAAACAACAAATATATTCTATTAAAAAAAATGTTTCTTCAAAATCTTTGGATTCGGCATTAAATAACCCGAAAAGGGTTGATATGCCGTAAAACAAAAACAACCAACCAACCAACAAACCAGCGTCGAAGAGTGAACCTGAGACCTTTCGATTGCAGATCAGGAGTCTGACAATGGGGTACATCCATCCTGCCCGCAACGCCGGTTGAGTTTCATTTGACGGCTATAGAAAAGGGGCTGATAGGTCATTCGGCGTCAGATGAGGAGGATTGCTATGGTCGTGTGTTGCTGAATCCGTGCTCAGGATCGTGTTCTATCAATTCAACGGTGTTGCTCGGGATTGTGTTCTGTCAAGTCAACAGTGTTTTTTTTGCAGACATGAGTTCTGCCGGATGTGCATTGAATTTTCATATTACCAATGTATTTAACCACAGAAACAATTAGGAAATTAGTAAAAAAAATTTGGGGGGTTTATCCACTCATTTACGCCTATTAATGTCAAAAGAATATATATTCCATCTACAATTGAGACAGAAAAGCAAGAATGGAACCATCCAGAAAATGAAGCTAATATAAATTGGCCAAAGATTAATGATAAAATGAGCTGCAAAATCTTTGTAGAAATGTCAAAATCCTAGCAAATCCTGCAAAGAAAACACTGTGGTAAAACTGGAGAAATTAGCATCTATGAATAAGTGAAAGAAAGATTTGGAGTGGAAAAGAAAGACTTGCCAAAACAAAGGAAAACTAGTCAACCATGCAGGAGGTAAATAACAATTGCAGTAATAAAGAAAGAGAAAAGGGTATTAAGAAGTAGATGCGATTGCAGAAGAAAAGTCGGGTTGGAGCAACCATATGAAGACAAGATTTAGAGACAAAATGTGGAAAATCAGGAAAATGAAGAGAAGGAAAAAAGAAGGAAAAGAAAACAATGTTGGAAACAATTCATAAAGAACCCATACAAGTTTGATAACGATGTATTCACAGAGATTAAGAGTGGAAAAGGAATATTCGAAGGAAGAACTCGAGGAGCACCTGAAAACAACACATAGCAATAAAAATCAGAAAGAGAATATATCACTGACACAAGGTGTAAAAAAAGCTAACAAGACCAGGCATAATGTTTGAAATAAGTTGATGATTTTGTCAGAAAGGCAAGAGCAATGATAATGTCAGCTATAAGATGTATAAGCACTGTAAATGCCTCCGATTGAGGCCTTTTCTGCTGATAAGAGCGATGTGGAGGACTAAAGATGTTACTGAATGTTTTGCAGGCGGCATATAACCACCAAAAGAACAGGTCAAGAAGTTAGAACAATTCCGACCCATATCATTACTAAACATTGATGGGAAAATTGCATTCGGAGTTGTCAACAGAATGATAAAGTATGTTCAATGCAGTGGCTTCATCAATGAGTTGGTTCAAAAGGCAGCAATAATACCGGAATACCTGGATGTACAGAGCATGCAACGTATCCAACAAGCCAAGGAAGAAAAGAGGTTTGTAAATACACAACTGGCTGGCAGAGGTTGGAAGTTGGGATTGCAGTAGTATGTACAATATCAGTGATTTT
This sequence comes from Euprymna scolopes, assembly GCF_053919585.1. Taxonomy (NCBI): domain Eukaryota; kingdom Metazoa; phylum Mollusca; class Cephalopoda; order Sepiida; family Sepiolidae; genus Euprymna; species Euprymna scolopes. Next base: position 86,991,051 of record NC_136500.1, read on the forward strand.
GTTCGCACTTGTGATGGAAATGTTGTTGAGATTGTAGGAATGGAAATTCCCAGGCTAACTTGATTATCGCCCTTTAACTCTGATAACCGGAGAGTGACATAGCTATGTGACTTCCTATTTCTTATTTTTCTCTCTCTTTTTCGCGCTGGATCCTCAAGCTGTCAACATGTAATCAAGAACTGCTCTAATGGCATCGGCCACCAACCAGCTTAACTGACTAACCTGCCAGCTTCTCATCAATCACAAGTAACAAACTATTATTTTCAACAAACTTATTCTTTCTATCTATATCCTTAATATTTCTCATGTAAATTTATGTAAATGAATCTTCATTCTTTCGCTGATATATACCGGTATGTTTTCGTCATCATTATGTGACCTTTTGCTTTTCAATCCTTCTACCATTCAATACATTCACCATACACATGGGGACGGGATCGTCTATAACACAAGCAGACCATCCTGTCCTTCCCTCTACAAGATCAACAAATTGTGAGACTATACTTGTTAAGCCTCTACATAGAGCATTTATGGCTGACATTGCGATAAAGAATGCAGAAAGAATGGAAGCAGTATTAAACAAACTATAACAGCTAATTGAGCAGTCCAGAATGAGATTTAAGGCTAAAAACTCAAGAAGCGCACCTATCAGAAAGGTAAACAATGTCATAATAATATTAATGACAAAGTAGGAGTGGTATTTATTGCAGAGGAATTGCGGATACAATTTACTGGCTAGGAGCTGTTAGTTCCTTCCTGGGTAGACTGTTAGTCTTCGTTTAATTTTTCCCAGCACAAGTTCCTGATAATGACAGGCACACAGAGGGCATTTCAAATTTAAGATGTCTCATGAAATGATTTAAAAATAAGTTTAAATAAGAAGAAAAAAAGAAAACTAGATATCACTTGAGAAAGTTCTTAGCATGTTTTTAAGGGGGTGAATGGAGGTGTAATGTTGTCGTTGCATGTTAACACTCGAACCCACATGTCGTGTTTGAGGCAGTTTGCAAAGGAAGAAAGGAAAGAAATTTGTTTCGGCTTTTTCAGTTAAAATGAAAGGCATTTATTCATGGTACTTTCCAAAATAACACATTGCCTCCTGTTTTAAAAGTCTCTTAGTTTATCTCGTCTGCCATGTAATTAACAAAACCCTGCCTCTATACAGTCTTAAAAGTCTCTCGTCATCACAGGCCACACATTCATCTTCTGCTGGCACATGCTTTTTCCCTGTTCTTGCCACGTGGTGCATTTTTTCTCTCCGTTTTGTTCTTTTTTTCCCCTTCTCTTCCTCTGTTGTGACATAACATCGTCACCAGCTTTGTTATTTGCATGTGTGTCATGTAACTGCTGCTACTAACACATTTCAGCGGTTCTTTTACAGAGGTAGATCAGTGAACTGGGACTTTTATCTTCATCTTCGAAGTTAATGAAAATGATAAATTAATGTAGCAAGAGGCAGTCATGTCAAATGGCTAGCTGCACACATTGGTTGCATTTCAACACGTTCCTGTGAAGTTGTGGGGATGAAACTTTGATGCCGCTGCGTAGCTTAATTGCCATATGTTCATACTTTAAACCCTATTCAAGTACTGAGCACTGTCGAAGTAAATACTGAAAATCTATTGACAATGGATTATATTACCTTATAATATTATATATATATACATGGAATAATAATATATATATTTATATATTCCTGTTTCTCATTACACAGCTGCTGTCATCTAGGCTTCAGCTTCTGTCCCATCGATGAGATGTTGCATCCCTCTGCCTGTTCTACAAATACTTTAATGATGAATGCTCTGACGAACTGCAAACACTTGTACCTCCCCGACGTAACTACCCCCGACAAGCTACTAAGTCTCATCCCTTTACAGTAGAGATCCCTAGGTGCAAGAAAGCCTTTTACTCCAATAGTTTCTTCCCCAGAACTGCGGGTCTTTGGAACTCCCTTCCGGGATTCTGCTTTCCCAACTGCACTGATATGCAGAAGTTCAAGTGCAATGTTAACAAACATCTTTCTACTCATCTCCCTTCATAATGACCCCGCTAATTAAGTCCCTGATAGTAGCCCCCTGCTTCAAAGTGGCACTGTGCCTTGTTTGGGGCGAAAATTGAATTAAAAAAAAAAAAAAAAAAAAAATTAGGGTGCTGACACTATATTTGATCCCTGATTTCTAATTGGACCATAACAATACATCTTCTTTCTCCTTAAGCAACTTCATTCTCTTAATCTATAAAAAGTCACAAAAAAATTTGTGGATTTAATCAGATTAAATCCACAGATTTTTTTGTGATTGTTTTTATAGATTAAGAGAATTCACTTCAACATTTCTTCCGAATATACTGGGGAGCGAATTGGGAGGATAGAAGTAAAAACAAAGGAATTAATATGGTGTTGTGAGCACAATGAAAAAGTACATAGTTGTGATTCTCATTCAACCCCGAACAACGTCGGATCTTATTGCTAGTAAATTAATAAAGGTGGCTTATCAGTACACTTTACCCTAAATTCATAAATCATCTAATCATTGGATGTTCTAAAAAAACAAGGCCGATAGCCATTAGTTGCGTGCTCTGAAGGATGAATTGAATGACCTTAAGAATGACTTGAATGCTTAAAAAATAACTGGAATCCTTCAAATCCTTGAATGATCTGGAGAATGACTTGAATGGCTTTGAGACTGACTAGTTGTAAAGTGGGTGATCATTTTACATTAAATTAATACAGAAAAGTGATCTCCCACTTTATATCACAATAAGTACAGCATGTAGTAAGAATAGATGGTATTTATTTGCTCCCCCACTGAGCAAATTAGGCACAAGGCCGTTTTTAATGTGAGGTAAAAACCAGCTCCCCTAAAAGGGGTCACTCTGGTTACCAAAAATAATAATTGTCCCAGTATAGAGGGTTTCCCCTCCATTGACTGGTACAAATTATCTTAAGTGCAGTATCTGTCGGAACAGATACTACACTTTGATCTTTGCACCCCCCGTGCCGCCGAAGCGTTTGCATGTAGTAAGAATAGATACTACACTTTGATCTTGGCCAAAAGGCCAAGCACAAAAGTGTTACGGACCGACGGAGTGACTTATAGAGTCGCTTGCACACGACTAAAAACACATTTATTATTGATTAAGCCAGAACCTGGTGGAAAGCTACTCATCCTCTCCACACACACACACACACACACACACACACACACACACACACACACACACTGATCTCTATAACCATTCAAATGGCTCATTTAATAGCTAAAAAAAACATTCTGCTTCAAATAAAGTAAAAGTAAAATTAAAAGAATTTCTGAAAGAAGGATTTTTTTTTACACACAAAACACAAATATGTGAATTCCATATAAAAACGTTGATTTAATTTGAATAAAATAAAATATGCATCAAGTGCACTTGAAAGCCAAATCACAACGTAATGTTAGCTCCAAAATATATTTGTGATAAATTTCAAACAAGTAAAATATTTGTTTATTTTCCTAATATTACGTTGTGATTTAGCTTTTAAGCGCACTTGATGCATATTTTATTTTACATTCAATGTTACTGAATAATTAGTAGGCTAGTATCTGAAGTTTTGACGCATTTGTCACTAACTCACTGGAAATATTTTTTTTTTGTTTTCATTTTTACAATAGCTATCTTCTCTATATATAAAAGCGAAAATGTGTGTATGTATGCTCGCTTTTTGTGTATGTCCAAGAAAGGCTTTTTTCAGAGAAGAGGTCGGTCGGCTCGCAACTTAAAACTTTTTATATCACATACAAATCATATCTACGAGTTAACAACAGAAGTCGCCTGTCTATTTAATTTGCTCGACTTTGGAAAGATAAATATTCAATATTTGTCACTCGCCACATGTGGATTATGCTTTTTCCTATAATAAAAGCGACACTTATTCTGGCGGTATTTTTCCGGTGGCGATCGCCGGAAATGTGTGGAAATATTTTCCTTATATCAAACAACTGCTATTCAATTTGGACCCCACCAACATCTTGGGAAAATAAAAATAAAAAAAGCGTTCCCGCAGTAAATGAAATACTATCCCGCAGTCAAAGTTGACCTCATTAAGTCATTAAAATGTGCACCTGCCAAATCTAAGTAATTAAATAAATTCAAACGTGTTTCCGTTAGTATCTCGTGGTGGGCCAATGGTTAACGTTGCACGCTTTTTTTTGACACTTTAATTTCCAACTTTGCCTCAAGGGTTCGGGTTCGATCCTCATCGAATTTTGATTTACCTCCAAACACCCGGGCAACGCCAGGTACCCCCCCCCGCCGCTATCTATTATCTAAATCTCAAGTGTCTGTTTAAATGTATGTATGTATGCCTCGTAAAAACTTTCGACAGAGTTGACGGATCCTAACAAGATTGCTATCATTTTGAAGCTTGACATCTCGGACAACAAATATCAAAAAATTGGCCAAAACATTAATTCCTTCACCCTAAACTTGCCAGTTTTGTACAAGGAGGAGGTCGATTTTTTTGCAAGCTACTTTTGCAAGTCATCATGTCGGTTGGGTTGACTTTGCCTAACTTTAACGTTCCAAACTTCCGGACGCGTCATGGAGCATTGGTAAGACATCAGATTTTCTTTCACTTTCTTTTCCGTCTTCGCGTCACAGGTTCGAGCCTGACTACCACATTTAAAAAAAAAAAAAAAATTTTTTTTAAATATTTGTATGGTTGATAACAAAATAGCTCTAACTAAACATGTAAGAATTTTTATTTATAACCAGATTTTCAATTAAAAAAAAAATCGATTTGGAATAAAAAATAAACAACAAAAACAAAACGTCTGTTTATGCCATGTTATCGCTGCTGCTCTGCTGCTACTATCTACTATGTACTACAGAAGTTTTGATTCAAATTCATAACGATTTTTTCGGATATTATGTTTTTAAATTGCTACGTACCACTAGAGAAAACACTGTTCAATCATCTTTTTAACAAATAAACATAGTAAAAAGATTTTTTTATTTAATAGTGAGTGTCTGAAGAAAATTCTTTTCAAAATTTTCAATACTCATCATTTTGAAATCTTTTTTTAACACAACAAAAAAACAAGTCGTCAAATGAATTTCGGACACTCGAAATTATTAAAAATGACATCTCGTTTGGCTAATTTTCAAATTTCATTAAAAAATTCTTCACAGAAACACGGTACGAATATTTAGAAATCAGGGAGGGTCGTTACAAAATCTTACCGAAAATTCCGTTTTATGATGTTCACATTTTTATCACTTTATTTGCTTAAAACTCTAAAAATATATAATATATGTTATTATTTACTAATTCATTTGAAATTATATTTATTTCTGAACAAAACGGTGGTATTTTGAAGACTTAAAGTGTTTTGGTTTTTAAAATATAACTATTTTAGCAGAAACTCCTTGAAATCTGTGATCATCCAAAGCGTTTTAACGGCCATGTGTATTGCTACTACTATTGTTTTGATCCCCTCACTACTACAACTTTTTTTTTAACACCTCTCTCCATGCGGACTTCCTACTGTTATTTTCAGCTGATTACAATATGGTTGTATTCAAGTCCAATGTAAACAAGTTCTTGTTGATCCATCCCTTAAATAATCAAATTATACCAAACTTCCACCACTAACAATTACTACACTGTTGTCCTGGTGACTACTGTACACTCATTAATCCTTAATCTCCAATGACCTTCCAGACTTGATAAATGGTAACTCCCTTGGGTAAAAAAAAAAAAATTACAGAAAAATGTTTTTATTATACAAATAAGTGATTTACTTAAAATAATATTTTTGGTATTTATAATTACAATACAATTTTAGGCATATTACCCCACGGCTCGCATATATAATATAATATAGAGGTCCACACATCCCTACACATTAAATTAAGCTGGATTTCGGCAAAAATGCATAGAATGTTGTCTTCCAAGTGGTCTATTGTGTCTTGTTTATCAACATGGGATGTTACATATTCGCAAAGAAAATAATCTAATGGGGTTATGAACGAGGTGACCAATTGACAGGCCCATTTCGTATAATTATTTATTCATGTAATGTTTTTCTCAGTAAATTGATACTTATGATAGCAGGATGTGTGGCATGTGACTCCATTTTGCTGAAACCACATGATGAATTGCCAAACGAAGCTGAACTCAAAATAACCGATAGTTGCCAGCTCTGCAATTAAAGATAGAGTTGTCACTTTAAAATTTGCCACCTCTAAGAAAAAAAAGTTATAATAAACTCTATATAAGAGAAGCATTTTATTTAATTTTTTAGTTCTTTGTCTATTAACATTATTTTGTTGTTAAAGTTTTTGTTTGTTAATTTCTTTTAAGTTTTAAACCCCATTTAATATATTTTAATAAATTTAATAAATAAAGAAATGTATTTTTAATTTTTTTTTTTTTTTCTACAAAAATGATGAAAAAATAGGTGGGATTGGTGATCTTTTAAACTAACGCATGAAAATTATGAAAAATTACTCAGCTGTAGATGTGCTAGATGTATTTCTAACAAAAAATCATCGATAATCACAGATTTTGTGTTTAAAAATAGCGAACTTTTAATTTAAGTCAATTTTAGTCAAGGGCGATAAGTGAGTTTGCCATAATGAATTAGTTGCACAGCTCCTGCTCCTCCACATTTAAAATATGATAAAACTCAATTTCTATTTTTACTTTTACGTTATTTTATTTATTTATTTATTTTTCAAAATTGGAATTACCTTTTTGTCAGATTTTATTAGGAAATAAAATTGAGTTGTCTGAATTCTGCTAATAGGACAAAGTTTCTTGGCTCAGTATTCTGAGATATATTTTGGTAAGGATCTGATGAATAATCGCACATAATGAAAATATTCAAGGGCAGTAACTCTAGTTATCGCATGAATTTCAAGGTTACTTCCCTTTGTGAATGTATTCTCGTCACATAAATATAGAAACAACCGGCTTTGATCACCAATCTCTACATTAATAAATTTGTGACTCTACCAGTCTATTCGCTTCTGGTTTCCGAGTCAGTTGGATGACTTGATTTTAGGATTCGGCTAGAAGTAAAGCACTGAATAGTTAACAGTAAAAAATTTGTAAACATAAAAACAAAATGATTTATAGGAGGCATGGCCAAAAAATGAAAAAAAAAAATAGTTTTTTTTTTTTTTTAAAATGAATTAAAATCTATTATAATCCATTATTCTTGAACAACTTTTTTTTTTCTCCAGAGAGATAAAAGCCTGGATTTTATCATATAAAAAGCAGAATAATATAAAACTTTTTCAACTATTTTTAATAGAATTTTAAATTTTCCAAAACCACACCATTAACCGCCATTTTTGTTTCGGATAAAACATTTAAATATTTTTTTTAAAAAGGTTCTTCAACTTGAACTTCTTCTTCTCATCATCATCTAAATAAGATTTAGGATTATTTTACTACGAGAATATGCAAAAATGTTATAATAGTACCTGAATTTCAAATAATTCCAACTTTTTATATCCCTATAACCTTTGCGTGGCGGTATTAAAAAAAAAAAAAAAAAAAAAAAAAAAACACAACAAAACACAACAAAATTTAAAGATAGTTTAAAATAAACTAAAGCCTTGATAGGACTAAAAAATAAATTCAGTTAGCTACATATTTTTTAACGTTTGATTTGACGACTAAGTGAAGGGAAGGGTTTAATTCTTTTTTCATAAGCTATATATATATATATATATATATATGTTGCCTACATAACCTCCGAAGTTAAGCAATGACGAGATTGGTCAGTGCTAGATGGGTGACTATTTTGGGAATGCTAGGCATCGTATGTGTTGAAAACAACTCCTGCATCTAGTATCACGCTTGGTCTACCATACGTGAATTAACAAAAATGGTTAAATATAGTTTTAGTTAGTCCCCTCCAGGCCTCCATACATAATTTTAAACTTTAATTAAATTTTGTCTTTTATTAATTTTGCTACTAAAAATAGAAGTTTTATATTATTGTGCTTTTCATATGATAAAATTCAGGCTTTTATCTTTTTGGAAAAGCAAAAGTTGCTCAAGAATAAAAGATTTTAATTCATTAAAAAAAATAAATAAAAAAACAACTTGGTTTTTCTTTCAGTTTTTGGAATGCTATTCATGAAACCTGGTTTTATTTTAGAACAATTCATTTTGAACTGTATAAAATTTTAATTTTTGGCACCTTGCAACACTGGAACCCCATGTTCCAGTGATAGTAACAACAGCAGCAGGGAACGATCTCTAGAATGTTAAATGTTTATTGGTTGGAATGCTTAATATTGATTGGTCAATTTTATCAAAAGATTATCTTGATTGGTTGAAATCTGAAATCGTCAACCAATCAGAAAGATTCGCCCCTAGGAGCTAAGCACTTGTTGGCATTAACAACATCGCAGTCCTCAGTAAGAAACTCAATTTGCCAAACATGCCATTATCAAATGACAAAGGAAATCTGGCTGTGTACGTTAGGCTACTGGCATCTCAGCAAACAACACTAGTCATAGTCATGAACTACAACAGCAACTTATACACAAGTCTCACTTACACACGTGCAAAGGCAACAATTTGTTTATCCAAACTATGGCCTGCAGGCCAGATTTGGCCCACCAAAGTCTGTAATTTGGCCCATGAAGTTCTTATGGAAAACGTAAACATATTCAGGAAAAATTTAAAAAAAATGAAAATGCCTGAAAATAGTGTGGTAGTTTTTCTTTTTGTTCAAAAACTGATTAAAAGAATGAGGTTTCGGAGAACAAATTTCAATAAAAAGCAAAGCTAATGAACAAAGAGTTTAAGACAGGTCCAGGTCATTTTTTATTTAATTTTTTATTTTATCCTCTGTAGCTCTAAAAAGTCAGCACTATGGCCCCCTGTTCGAAAGGTTTGGTGACCCTTGGTCTAGACTGTTTCAACTAATTCTTTACTTTTGATTCAATGTTATTAAAATAAAGTAGTCTTTTGTGAGTGGTAAGACACAAATATGAACACAAACTGGATGAAAACGATGCTATGTGTATCAACAATAATAGGTATTTATTATACTAGCAGGACCCATTAACTGCTGTTGCCCAGTGGAAGCATGACAATTCTACCTTCAAAACAAACTACGGTTGTTGTTGGTGACCACTGCTATCCCTGGAAAATAGCAGACACTGGCGGGTGTGGCCCAAATGAAATAATCTGGCTTCCACTGTTGGGCATTGTTTTCCAGTGGCAGCTAGTGGAAGCCACTGTCTGTGATTGTCAGCACTGTTGGTTAGTGTTGGTTTGGGGCGATAACCTGCAGGTACTGGCAGATTCTAAAAAAGCATTTGAGGGAAAAATATCATTACATACTTATTTATTATGCCGAAATCAGAAATAACTTTAAAAAATTCAAGCAGTTGCTTGAACTTGACATGATGCTCTGTAATGAAATGAAAGAGAAGACGAAAGAAAAGTATATGGAGAGATTCAAACTGATCCTTAAATTTCAACCAAATCTTAGGAACCTGTTCAGTCATTAATTCATCGGCTGTTGCTGTAATTTAGTACGGTGCGGCTTTTGTAGGAAGAACACAGGAGGAAATGAAACAGCTGGATAGAGACACATGGAAATTATTAGTCATAGTCATATGAAAGACTGTCCATACTTTTTTTTTTTTTTTTTTTTTTTTTTTTTTTTTTTTTTGGCAGGAATTAATCCCTATTTTAGTCACATAAATTTGTTTGACATGCAAGTTGTGTTCATGTTTGACAAAACGTTTGCTGGTTCTCAAAATAGAGAAAGAAAGAAAAAAATGGTCAGTACTCTTAACTCTCAACGTGGTACTTAAGAGGCTTTTTCTCTTCCACCACTTGTTTGCTTCTTCTTGCCCAATCAGCTGTCATATTTTTCTTTTCATCCTCTTCCCAACCGACAGCAACCTCATGTGCAGGAGATAAATATCACTCCCATGAAACAAATGTCCTTTCATACTGACACCTCAAACTACGATAGCGCCTAAATTTGCATGTATCTTATTTTTCATATCGGACAGGTTTCTGGTTCAAGTACCAGCACTTCTCTACAGAGGGCATGCACCAACCGTGAGCGCTTACTGCTGTGGATCTCCACACCGTTATTACAAGTATGGAACACTTCACCCAAATTTTAATGATTAGGCTGTACATCACAAAGGAGGAAGAGGACTAATTGGGATTGAAAAATATGTCTAGGGAGAGCTTAGAAATGTTCACCACTACTTGGCTAAGTCATGAAGTATTACTTGCAGCAGTGTTTTTTTTTGGGGGGGGGGTTACACAGTGATCACCACTTATCAAGGGTCGGAAGCCACTCAGGGACAAGGGTTATTGCAAGTACATTACGTTAGTGTGGAGATTTGATGAAGTGTTTACTTAAGGGGGCGATTCATTAGGAATTAACGTTGGACTTGAAGACATCCAAGTTGTAGTCCGGTGGGAAGCAGGCAGACGGAACAGTTCCACAGGCGTGCAGTTCTAAGAAAGAAGTTTTGTTCATGGAATCCGCGTTTTGATTCAGGCACAGATATAGAGTGGGGGAAATTTTTCACAGTGGATTCAGCTAGACGGGTGTTTTTCGTGAAAGATTGGCGAGGAGGGACCAGAGATTGGAGTTCAGACGAGCACTTGCTATGGAAATAACGATAAAACAAGGATAGGCTTGCAACGTCTCTTCTGTGTGAGAGAGGTTGCAGGGTACAGAAAAGGGCATCCTCCACTAAGCCACGAAGTCTATTTTGTACTCTGTCAAGGCAGGATAGGCTGTTTTTAGCAGCTCCTGCCCAGATATGGCAACAGTATTCCATCCTTGGACGTACTTGGCTTTTATATAGATAGAGAATTGCATCAGTAATGAGATATCTTCTGGAGCGGTAGAAGGATCCCACCATCTTTCCAGCGACCTTGGCAACAGACTTGATGTACATGTTCCATTTCAGATCAGGAGTAAAGGTCAAACCCAGAAGCTTGTCAAAACACGGGGCCTCACCCAGACGAGAGCCATCCATCACAATTGATGCCAGATGGGGATCAGAGCGTTGATGATGTAAGGATAGGAGTTTGGTTTTGGATGCATTAAAGGTGGTGAAAGAAAGAGCTAGATAAAGAATCATTGAAATATTAGCAAAATTACAAGAAAAGAATCGAAGCAGAAAAGTTTAGAGTTGGAAAAAAAATGAAACTTTATGGTTAGTTTGAGATACTAAGGCACTAAAATGTCAGGACATGTAGGATTTTCTGTCTAAAAGTGACTTGAAAAGAGACATAAAATTTTATATTTGCTGCTCAGAAACTGGCACTAAATACTAATGCAATCAATAGAAACATCTATGGGAACGACTTCTGATAAGAGCAGGCTAAGTGGTGTGACTCCTGAAACAGTGTCATACATTGTTAGTGCATGTTCTACACTAGCTCAAAGAGTACAAATGATGCCATGATAAAGTATGCACAAATCTGCATTGGAGTTTGTGCCAAAAGTTTAGAATATAAGTGATTCTAACATCACTCAAATGTGGTAGTGGAAAATGAGAAAGTTAAGATTCTTTGGGATTTGATGGTTCAGTGTGACTGTGAGATAACTAACAGGAAACCGGATATTGTGGTTGTGAATAAAAAGACAAATGAATGTCAAATTATTGATGTGGCTTGCCCAAGCGACATCAACTTAACAGGCAAAAAGAATGAGAAACTACGGAACTATCAAAAACTGAGGGTGGAGATTGCTAGGTTGTGGAACAAGAAAACTTCCATCGTGCCAACCATTATAGGTGCACTTGGCTCATTTCCAGATGATCCTGAGGAACAATTGAATTCCTTGGGAATCAAGTACAACAAATTCTAGAAGTCGGTTCTACTTCGCATAGCAAACATCTTACATCAGGTGCATTTCATCTAATTGACTCTTTAAATATGCTCACTAGTTTGGGTGTAAAAACCTGCTCTTGAGTTAAAAATTAAGCGGTGTAAAGCATTACAACATCATGAACGAACGCAATAATAAAATATCGTTAGCTTTTTTTACATTACTGAAAAAAATTGGGTACTTTAACAGTATCTGAACCAAACTTTTTTTTATTACCCTAACTTCTAAGCTCAGTTTTATGTTTGGTTCAAATTTTGTCGAAATACCAAAAATATTTAAAATATTTGGTCAATATGGCCTGGTTGTCCCATTGAAAACTTACCTGAAAAGAGTTGCATTTTAGGGGTATTACCCCAAACCTCCTCACATTAAGAATGGCTTTGGGAATAAACATCCGCAACCTCCCCACGTTAAGAATGGCTTTGGGAATAAACACCCTTTGCATGTAAGTCTTCAGTGGGACAACCAGGCCACATTGACCAAATATTTTTGTAAGCAACGTGCAATGTTGTATAATAAGATTACTTTCACCTTTGTCCTTAACAGCCAAAATATAAAACCTGATGATTTAAAGTATCAAAAGCACAAACAAAAACACTTGAACCGATAACAAAAGATAAACAATAAATAAAAATAAAAACAAGTTTAGGTGGTCCTACAGAATTTGAACTGACCCAGCAGAATCAACCTGGTTTTTGCCAAACTAAACCTAAATCTTAGTTTCAGGTTGGGTCAGAGTTAGTTTAGGGTCAAGTTAGGGTAATGGTTTAAAAAAACAAAAAAAACAGTTTAGTTAAAATTCTGTAGAAGTACCCAAATTTATACTTATACAATGCACTAATTATTTGAAATTATGACAATAGTTACGATTCCCTTAACTTAATGACCGAAATTAAAATCTGCAAATTCGAATTTTATCAGACAAAAACGTATTCCTATTTACTTGCCTCTCCATGAGGGCAAAGTTGGACACAAGGTCAATTTTTAATCTACAGAAAACCCAACTCCCCAAAAAGGGACACTCTGGATTAGGATAAAAATAAAAATTGCCCCAGTCAAGGATTTTTAACACTTACCAAGGGCAGAAAAGGTGTGGTTACTTTGCTTTTAAAGAAAAGGCCTACAAAATATTTAAAATTTTGATAAAAAGTATATCTTTTTATCTATTTATATATTTAAGATTTTCAAATGTTTTGAAATAAAAGTTCATCAATGGTCATATTAGCATTGTTACTTGTGTAAAATCTTACCCCAAGCTATTTCTAACTATAAACCTAAATTTCTATGAAATAAAATAAAAATTGATAATATTAAGAAAAATACAGTAGGTGTCACATTAACATTGTTACTTTATGTAAAATCTTAGAAATTTTTCATTTCTCTATTTCAGCATGCATACCCGTGATTCTAGATGAATAAAAGCTTATTAACTGGTTTTCATTCAGCTTCCATGTTCCAAATCATTACAATTCATTTATTTAGAATCTAATCTAAAATGGACCAATTTCTAAAGCTTTTCGATGGTAACCCTTCAGCGCGTGATACCACAGACGATTGGACACATTGGTTGCATACATTCAACAACTTCCTAAGGTCAATCGACTGTCCACCAACCAGCAAACTAGACTTTCTTTGCAATTACATCGCCCCTCCAGTGCACAAATTAATAAATCGCAACTCATATAAACCAGCCATCGCTAAACTTCAGTTTCTTTTCATAAAGCCCTCTAACATTGTTCATTCTAGACATCTTTTGGCAACCTCTAGGCAGGAGCCAAGTGAAACAATTGATTTTTTGCATAAGTTAGATTCGCTTACTGCGGATTGTTGTTTTGAGGCAGTAGCAACCAAAGAACATTGTGACCAAGCAGTTCGTGATATCCTCATAAGCATTTATGCTCATATAATTCAACAACTCTAAGAAAAGGTCACTCAATTTGAAAGATGCTCCCGACGTAGCTCGTTCTCTAGAAACATCCCAGAAACAAGTCGAATCTTATATCAACCTCACACCATGTAGCGTCACCATCAATGACTTGTGAGGTTTCTCATACTTCCGAAAATGTTTCAGCTGCAGTGGGGAAAAATTTTTTCTTCTACAGTAATTGACAACACCCACGAATTAAATGCCCCACCCATATGGGCCCATGATGCAGTCTGTGGAAGCTGTGGCAAGAGGGGACATTTCCAACTAGTCTGCTGATCAAATCGCTCCCCTAAGGTGACTTTTGCTTGTGAATTACCAATCGCATTCGTTGTAACTGCTGCATCACTTGATTGTCTGTCAAAAGCCATAGTTAAACTTTCAGTGAATGGAGTAATCCTGGAGGCTCTGGTGGATATTGTTAGCTCAGAAAGCTATATATCATCGAACATCATCCATAAGTACAACTGGCCAACACAAACTTCTCGTAGGAGATATCAATGGCGTCCACAGCTTTATCAAGCAGTACGTTAGGTCACTGATATGCAACATCTATATATAGAAAAGGCAAAATGTGTGTGCACATTTTATGTATGTTTGGCAAAGGCTTCTTTCGCCGGACTTCTCGGGGGGGGGGGGGGGTTACTATTTCTTAGAATTTTTTATGTACCGTCTAAATCATAATATCTAGGATATGTGAATGCGCATCGCGTTTAGATTTATTTAGATTGACTTTTATAAAAGTTGCGCTATTTCGCTGTGTCGGCTGTTTGTTCGGCTTTTTAGTATAAATAAAGTGAAACTAAATTGAAACGGTGCGTGTTCTCAACTTCCATGCCAGAACGTACAGAAAGCAATCAGCTTTTGATCAGTGCGGTAAAAACCGTCATACCAGAAAATTGCTTTCATTTGGACACCCCCATTTTTTATGGGGAGCTGGTTTTCAACCCAACATCTTGATAAAACAAAACCAAAGCAAACTTGACTGCGGGATTGCTGTTTGACCTTATTCACTTTTTAGTTAAGTCATCACGCTTTTTTCACTTTCGCCTCAAGGATTCGGGTTCAAGCATACCTCCCCTCCCCCAAATTTTTTATTTTTCAAATACCCGGGCACTGCCGGACTGTACTTACTGCATCACGTTCGTTTTTGTAATTGTTTTTTTTTCCCGATTTTTTTTTTGAAGTTTTAACATTTTTTTTTTTTTTTAATAATATTTAAACAGGTTATGACTTCGCTTTGTTTTGATTTACCCCCCCCCCACACCACCACCATGCACACCTCTAAACACCCGGGCAACGCCGAGTACCCCCGCTAGTAAGCATATAAAGGGTTTACCTACCCGCGCTTCAAACTTTAAGTCCTTTCTTCTTTGCTCAGATGTCTTACTTAGCCACAACTTTCTCAAACTACACTCCAAGGTACAAATACCCTTTGGGGGTCACAAAGATCCCTTCTCTGTATGTGCCGTAATGGCGTCTCATCTTGTTTCTCCGCCACTATTCAAACATTTATCGCCTGGTTGCAAGCCTATTGCTACAAAATCCAGAAGACACTTAGCGATCCATCAGCAGTTTATACAATCCGAAATTCATGACCTTCTAAAAGATGGTGTTATCGAACCCTTTCACTCTCCCTAGAGAGCACAGGTTCTAGTAACCACTAATAATTGACACAAGAAGTGTCTTATCAGACTTTCAACCAGTTCACGTATCTTGATGCTTATCCTTTATTAAGAATTGATGAAAAATGCTCGCTATTCCGTTTTTACTACCCTGGACTTGCAGAATGCGTATCATCAAATACCCATACAAGAAGAGAAATCCACAGCTTTCGAAGCCTAAGGAAATCCATATCAATTCTGCCATATTCCATTTGGCATAACAAATGGTGTATCATATTTCTAATGATCAATAGACAAGCTAATAAAACCCGAGAAGGTTGCGGACACTATATGCGACCATAATATGATGGAACACGATGAAAACCTTAATCGTTTCTTAGATGTTGCCAGGAAGTACGGCATAAGTTTCAATGAGAACAAGAGTATTATGCGAACTGAGAGAGTCACCCTCTTAGGATATAAAGTATCATTTGGAGTTGTAAAACTAGATCCTGAACACTTCCATGCTTTAAGATATCTACCCCCACCACAAGATGCTAAATCACAAGTTGTTGGAATGTTTTTATATTATGCTAAATAGATTCCTCATTTCTCAGATAAAATTTGACAGCTAGCACAGAACCAATGTTCCCTATATCAAGATCCTGCTTAGCGGATTTCACCAACCTCAAAGAAGAAGTCGAGCATGCTTCACCTACGACTGTTGATCCCAACATACCCCTTATCGTAGAAACCAACGCTTCGGACATTGCCCTGGCTGCCACTCTCAATCAGAACAGTCACCCAGTTGCTTCTTTTCCCAATCTCTTTTAGTCAGTGAGCAACATTACTCTTCAGTCAAAAAAGAAGCACATGTCATCATCGAAGCAGTGCATAAATGATCGTCATCTTTCCGCCTTTGAACTCATTACAAACCAATGCTCTGTGGCTTTCATGTTCAAGCAAAATAAAGAATGAGAAGGTAGAATGCTGGAGAATCGAACTATCAGCCTTTACATTTAATTTAATATACCGTCCTGGGAAAGATAATGCAGCTGTAGACACATTCTCGAGCGGTTTGCTCCTCTAATTCAACCAGTCTAAGAAGCCTACATGTTTTATTGTGTCATCCAGGCATCACACAAATTTCTCATTTTGTACGGCTGTGTAACCTCCATCGAGGATGTTTGACTAAGATTTTTTCTTATTCTTGCGGTGCGCTCAACACTACTTGTTTTTCGAACAGAATAAACATTTTACATTAAATAAAAAGGTAAAACTTGCAGAGAACGCTCTGTTTTACGGTTGTTTTAAAAAGGGAACGGAAATTTAAATTTCGTTCCGTTTTAACCAAAAGTAATAATAACCTTCAACAATTGTACTTTTTATATAAAAAAAAACCCGAAAGATTTTATTTTTATAAAAATAAAATTTTATTAACAAAAACGAAATAATTTCATTTTTAAACGAAAAAGGTCAATTTGGTATACCTTTTTTGATATTTTTTTTTTCTTTTTACAGAAGTTCAACTCACTGTTCACATTCTAAATGTTGACTTTTACAGGTTTTCAGGTATGCTTGCAATGAATACCCCCCCCCACACCTCCCCATGTTAAGAACGGCTTTCGGAATTTGGTACTTCGAACATATGACTATTTTGGGCAATACTCCATGTTCAATGAGAAACCTACTTAAATCTTCTTGTTCCCAAAATTTTACTATTGCATAAAAGTTCTTATATTTGCAACTTGTGCACATATCAAGGGTTATGTTACCATTTTTTTTAACTTAATTTTTATTATTTTATTTAAAAAAATTTTTTAATTCAATTTTCACTTCAAACAAGGTACAGTGCCACTTTGAAGTAGGGGGCTACTATCGGGGACATAATTTGTGGGGGCATTATGAAGAGAAATGAGTAGCAAGATGTTTGTTCACATTACACTTGAACTTCTGCATATCAGTACAGTTGAGACTTGCAGTTCTGGGGAAGAAACTATCGGAGTAAAAGGCTTTCTTACACCTAGGGATCTCTACTGTAAAAGGGTGGGATTAGTTGCTTGTTGGGTTTGTCGGGGGTAGTCACGTTGAGGAGGTACAAGTGCTTGCAGTTCGTCAGAGCATTCACCATTACAGTATTTGTAGAACAGGCAGAGAGATGCAACATTTCGTCGATGGGACAGAGGCTGAAGCCTTGATGACAGTTCAGGACCTATCAGGTTGGCAACTCTCTTTTGAACCCTGTCCAGGAGTGAGAGACAAGCAGCAGATGCACTAGCCCAAATGTGACAACAGTACTCCATACATGAGATACATGATACTTTCAGGCATAAGTAATTTTCTAGCACGGTAGAGAGAGAGAGCCCACCTTCTTTGCAGCAGTCTTGGCAATACTCTCAATGTATCTATTCCAGTTCATGTTCCCAGTAAACATTAGGCCGAGGAGTTTAAAAGAAGTACTTTCAGGCAATGTGTTCTTGGCCATTCCTATTGGTGGTAGAGAAGGTTTCTTGTAGTCATTGAAGGAAACAAGCTTAGTCTTGGCAGCATTGAATGTGAGCATCCATTTTTGTCCTTATTCCACTACAGATTGGAGGTTATCCTCTAGTATTACTGACATTTCCTTAGATATGTGTTCATTTGTTTTCCCCCTCATGCCTGTTAATATGGAGAATGGTGTTATTGGCAAATATACCCATCTCTGAAACAATTTTATCAGGGAGGTTATTTATGAATATCAGGAATAATAAAGGTCCAAGCATAGATCCCTGAGGTACTCCCACATTTATATCATATTGTTTAGATGTACGACTGTCGAGGACAACTTGGATTTTTCTCTTACTTAAGGAGTTAATTACATTATGTATTCTTCCAGTGATACCATATGATCTAATTTTCTTTAGAAGATCATCGTGCCATACCCTGTCAAAAGCCTTAGATATATCAAGGGCTACCGCTCTACCCTCCCCTGTTTTGTCCAGTGAACAGTATATACGTTCAGGGACTACAGTTAAGATATCTGCTGTTGAACGGGCTTGCCTAAATCCATATTGTTTGTTGGTCAGGAGTTTAGCAGCTGTTAGGTGTTGGACTAGGGCTTGATTAACTAAGGACTCAAATATTTTGACAAAAAGTGGGAAGAGGCTAATGGGGCGATAATTTAGTGGGTTAGTTCTTTCACCAGAATTCTTGAAGACTGGTACCACAGAAGCGTTTTTCCAGCAGTCGGGAAAGCAAGATTTGCTAAGGCATCTATTGTAAAGTTGGGAGAGAACTGAAGCAACCTCAGCAGAGCATTTTTTTAATAGCACAGCCGGGATGATGAGATCTGGTCCAAATGCTTTTTTTTTTTTTCATTTTCGAGTTTTTGAGCACATGTGTAATTTAAAAAATGATTAAAAGGGAATGAAATTTAAATTTCCATTCCATTTTCAAAACAACCGTAAAGCAGAGCGTTCTCCACAAGTTTTATCAAAATGGGTTATATATATATATATATATATATATATATATATATGATGGCAGCAAATTCGTTTTTGAACATTGCCATTGCTTGATATAGCACAAAAAAAAAAAAAATAGAAAAGATAAAAGATATACAGAAACACGAACACAAATCAGTGATGGACCGCACAAAGGTGGCTTTTAAGCCCTGCCAAACACTGGCATTCTTTGGCACACATTGTGCAGACATGTGTGCCACTAGCAGCACGTTCTTGATGGTCACTTCTATGTATAATCACATGCCTCTTCAAACCACCTGTTTTGTACGTCCACCCACAGTTGACACAGGTTAAATCTGGTATATATATATATATAACTACTTAATTTACTCACATAAAATTAATATACGAAAGTATAGATTTATGCATACACTTTAAGTATTTACTTCAACAAAAGTGCTCAATACGTAGGTAGAGCTAGTTAGTAAGTTATAAAATATATATGGCGATTAAACTACACTGAATATTCCGCGTTTCATCCACTAAGAATCCTAGAGTGGATGAAACGCGGAATATTCAGTGTAGCTTAATCGCCATATACATTTTATAACTTTATATATATATATATATATATACACACACGGACACATTTATTTTTATTTCTTTAAAGATGATGACTATATTTTCTGGTCGAATTATTTTGGCATTTTACGTGTATGATAAAAGTCTACATTGGCAACGCGAAGTTGGGTAAGAAATTTAGGTGCTAATGCAGAGAGTGATCCGCGCTATTTTTTAAATTGTATTTCCATGTTTAATTAAAGTCTTATGTTTTTTTTATTCAAGTATAGAATAGGTACAAAACACCCTCGCTTCCCCATGTTAAGAATGCCTTTTTAAATAATAACGTTTAATGTTATTATTTCAGCACGGACCACTCCTTGCATGAGTACTGAAATTTATAACGCAACGCATTGTGCAAAACGATGCTTACTAAAAAAGTTATATATATATATATATATATATATATATATATATATTAGGTACCTTCAAACCGTTGTGTAAAATGTCATCATTATACACAATAAGTTGTGACGTCACCATTTCGTGTGTTTGGGTCAATTTCTATGGGAGATCATTTATGCAGAAATTTATGAATAAATAAAATGTACAATAAAAAAAAATGGATAAAAAACAATATAAGACTTACTTTTTATAAAACAAATAGATTTGTAATAACGAACTACACAGATGATTAAATTAATTTTAACCTGTTCTTTTGATACATGTATCTAAAGATGCTGTGCTTACACGCGTCCATACTTTTTTGGAAAAACGGCACAAAATTGGAATATCACCCTCTGTCATTTTTAATAATCAAATCCAAACGAATTTTTTTAGTCGATTTTGCTTTTGTAATTTTTATTATCTCAAGAGTCATATATTCTATTATATGAATATATTTTTTTTATTATTGGAAACATATATATAAAAGCTGTTTAAACGTCATATTGCGTAATATTTGAATTTAATATCATTTAAAGCTTTTTTAAAATAATTATTTTTTAGAATGCTGCTTTTTGTTGTAATTCAAATAATTATATTGCCGAGAAAAAAAAAAAATCAAGAAAAATTGTTTATTTTTTTTAACATAATAATATTGATTTTATGTCCAATTTTATTTACAACTTTAAGGTAAGTGAAAAAAAGACGGGATTTTATATATAACTATTTTTTAATTATTTGATCTTTTCAGCTTTAAAAATGTTGAAAGTTTTATCAACCTACATTTATTTTTTTAGTTTTCGTAACATGAAATATGAAGGGAGGGGGGGTAGAGCATCTAAATAAATAAATATTTCCTCTAATATATTTAACGAAACCTACTTTTATTATGTAAGTGTATTTAATAATGAATAAATATGGGAAATTTCAGGAAAATATGACTTATTTGATTTTTGCTAGATTTTTAAAACATGGGTGTGTCAACAGCTTAAAAAACGTTACTTCATAGGAACGTTATTTTAAAGCTTCGATAATGTAAACACGATTTTGTCTCGCATTTTCATTATTTTTGTATGCTGTAAAATTTTTTTACAAATATTAGCAGTTTATTTGAGGCTTCTTTTAAATGGTAAGAAGGTTAGGATAATATTAAATTACAGTTACATCGTATTACATACGGGTGGGTTAAAACTGGTGCGCGTTGGAGGTACCTAATGAGAGATCAAAAACATTTCATTAACCACACTGGACTTGGATTAGTGGGTTGGGTTAATGAACGAAAGGGCATCGTGCATCTGGTTTCGAAGCGCTTCTTCTGCCAAAATAAGTTGCTTTGGAATAATGCCGCAACCCATTTCGTTCCAATTACTTTACGTGATTATTCATTTTTATAGTAAGGAAAAAGATTTTTTTTTTTTTTTTTTTTTACCTGCACAACTTATCCCTGCCGGAGGTCTTCGCAACAAATTTAATATATTGTGTAGTAAAGTCCGGAGTTGTTGCGGCTACCGGCAATGTTATGGACTCCATCGTGCTAACCACAATACTTCCACCAATGTGTTGGATGTTATTATTTGTATCTTCCATTCTTCTTTTAGTTCTGGATGATGTTTATTTTAATAAACATCAAAAACATTAATCACGCCCAAAACAGCTTTAAAACTTTCGTTAAATAATATCATGTTACTCAACACCGGCTAATCCTCACATCAACTCGTCGTATTAACGGTGTTCGCGGCTTTTTGTCCCATCTGAAAATTTTTCCGGCATAAGTTTCGCTCCTTACGTTTTGTATTTCCTATTTTTCACAATGTTTTTGGCCGATATAATCCTCGCCCTTCTTCAGCTTCATTATTCGAATTTGGAATCTTCTAGTCGAACTCAGCAAGCTACTAGTTGATTTTTTTTTTTTTATAAACCTTTTAGTCGAACGTATAAACCTCACAGCGTGTAAGGACCGAGAGTGCCACGGCTGCCACGCCCCAATGCGTTTTTTTTTTTTTTTTTCCCACCTTTTTAAAAACTTTTTCTGACGATTATCATAGATTACATACTTAACTATCATATCAACAGAAAAACTGTTGATAAAAAATAAATTTAATGACTTTTAAGATGGGGTTATTTTCCTTGTTATGACGTTCTGCTTACTTGCTGCCTGACTTACTGTACATCTCTTTACCGACATGTCACGTGACCGGTGAGATTTGTTGAAGGTCCGATAACTCTTGTATCCCTATTACCTCCCTTTTCCCTGTACATATCCCATAATCCCTTTTGTTCTTCCCCTTTTTACAATAAAGAGTTCTCCTCATCAGTCAACACGTGTATCTATTTTCCTCCTTTGAATTCCTGTCCATTTTGTCTCTGTTTCACTTAAAATGCACCACTCAACAGGTTATGGGCCCAGAAGGGATAATGGAAACAGATGGAGCAGATTATCTTTCGACGGAGATGAAGCCAAATACGAAATTTGGGAAGTAAAATTCTTAGGCCATTTACGTACGCTCGGTCTAAAAGACGCCATCTTAGGCGTAAACTCATCAAATGAACACGACGATGAAAGAAATGAGGAAGCGTATGCCGAACTGGTACAGTTTCTAGATGATAAAAGCTTATCCCTGATAATGAGAGAAGCTGCAGACAACGGAAGAAAAGCTCTAAAAATATTACGCGAACATTACGCAGGAAAAGGGACGCCTAGAGTCATTTCTTTATACACCCAACTAACGTCTCTCAAAAAGAATAGCGATGAAAGTGTCACGGACTACGTTATAAGAACGGAAACCGTTCTAACAGCCCTCAGAAATGCCGGACAGACAGTGGACGATGCTTTAATCATCGCGATGATATTAAAGGGATTACCTAGCCAGTTCGACCCATTCTCTATATATGTGACTCATAGCAACAAAGAACTAACGTTCCCGGTATTTAAAACCGAGCTTCACAGCTTTGAAGAAACTCTGAAGCACAAAAACGAGTCTAGCAGCGACGACGTGATGAAACTAACTTCCTCCTTTTCGAGAACTGCTATAAGCAACAACGACCGCGACGAGCGAGACACTACATGCTACATGTGCGGCGGAAAAGGGCATATATCTACAGACTGTGCCAACAACAAACGAAAAATGTGGTGCAACTATTGCAAAGCCACCACTCATAAAAGAGAGTCTTGCCGCTACAAACGTAGGGACACAATGAAAAAGGCAGCGGACATTGAAGAAGAACACACGTTCACATTCAAGATGGAGGACTACCACGTGCGGAAGACGACGTCACCCACGGGTTTGCTTGTCGACGCTGGTGCCACTTCTCACATCATTCGAGATGAGAAGAAATTCAAAAATTTCGACCAAACATTCCAGCCAGAAAACCACTACATGGAGTTAGCGGACGGAACAAAAACCAGCGGCGTCGCATTAAAAAGAGGAGACACAGAAATACACTTAGTAGACGAAAATGGAAACCGCGTCACAGTTACTTTAAAAATGGCGTTATTGATACCTTCCTACCCACAAGACATTTTCTCCGTAAAAACTGCTACTAAAAACGGAGCAACAGTCATTTTTAAAGAAAATAAAAATGAACTCATACATAAAAGACTGTACTATTTAACGACCACACAGAATGAAAGCACCGAAGACAGCTGCCATCAATGCTATGACGTCGACACGTGGCATAAAATACTCGGCCACTGTAACTACGATGACGTAACGAAACTACCCGCTGTAGTTCGTGGAATGCAAATAAAACCAAAAAACGCAAACAATAGAAATTGCAATATTTGCATTCAAGGAAAATTCCCTCAAAGCAGAAACAAACACCCGGATGAACGAGCAACCAGCATACTACATCTAGTTCACTCGGACTTAGCCGGCCCTATAAACCCGGCAGACCTAAACGGAAACCGATACGCTGTCTCGTTCACCGATGATTTCTCCGGTGCTGTATTTGTATATTTTATTAAAAATAAAAGTGACACCACACTCGCCGCCGAAAAATTCATTGCGGATATCTCACCCTACGGCGAAATAAAAATACTGAGGACAGATAACGGCTCAGAATTTAAGTCGAACGATTTCCAGAAATTAGTCCGCAAAAACAAAATTAAACATGAGACCTCAGCACCGTACTCACCTCACCAGAATGGAACAGCCGAAAGAAATTGGCGGACACTGTTCGAAATGGCGAGATGCATGATCATAGAGAGTGGATTACCCAAAACCCTGTGGACCTATGCTGTCATGACATCCGCAGTTATACAAAACAGGTGTTTCAACAACCGCCTGAAACAGACTCCATATTACGAAATAACCAGGAGGAAACCTGACCTCTCGAAAATGCACATCTTCGGTTCGGTGTGCTACACCTACTCCAACACAAGAGGGAAACTGGACCCAAAATGCCAGAGAGGGATATTTATCGGATACGACAGAAACAGCCCAGCATACCTAATCTACCCCCCCCCCGAAAGTGAGAAAGTGTACCAACACAGACAAGTAAAATTCGTCAACAATTCTGACGTACAACAAAACCAAACTTCTCCACTAAGCAATAATGATGAGGACTTCCTCCAAAGAGATTTGACAAAAAATCTAAAACCGAAAGAAGACAGAGAACAGCCTAGTGTTAATGAACCACTCAATATCATAGAAGAAAGCAGTTATACACGCAGATACCCAGAGCGGGAACACAAGATGCCCAGCTACTTAGAGGACTATGTAACGACAGTTCAAGACGAGAGTGGTCACACACTTGTCAATCTCGACTACTGCTACAAAGTCGCACATGGTGTACCACACACCTATAAAGCAGCTACGACCTCCCCAGTAGCACACCATTGGATCAAAGCAATGCAGGAGGAAATCAATTCCTTGAAAGAAAACGACGTGTACAAGCTGACACTTCTACCCAAAGGCAAAACAACAATCAGCGGTAGATGGGTATACAAAATTAAAGAAAACCCTGACGGATCCCCGAAATAAAAAGCAAGATTTGTTGCAAAGGGTTACAACCAAACCAAGGGGGTAGATTATACACTTTCTCCCCAACAGCTGACATCACATCAATCCGCATACTAATGCAAGTAGCTATCCAATACGATCTCATCGTACACCAAATGGACGTCAAAACGGCGTACCTCCATGCCCCAATTGACCATGAGATTTACATGGAGCAACCAGAGGGATTTGAAGTGAGATGGAAAACGGGCGAGAAACCAGTCTGCATGTTAAACAAATCTCTATATGGACTGAAACAATCGGGCAGAAATTGGAATCAAACCCTGCACGACCACCTCACCAAAAATGGTTTCATTCAGAATAGAGTGGATCATTGTGTCCACATGCGACACAACAGTGAGGAACGAATCACCATCATCTCATGGGTCGACGATTTAATTATCGCAGCCAATAATAATGATTCGCTCAACACCACCAAGCAGATGTTGATGTCCGAATTTCAGATGAAGGACCTTGGAAAACTCCGGCACTTCTTAGGGATAGACTTCGACATAACTCAAAGTCGTATACTGATGAGCCAGGAACGGTACATCACAAAAATACTGGAAAGATTTGATATGACCAATTGCAAACCCAGGACAACTCCATGTGAACTAAAGTGTGATCTAACCGAAAATGACTCTGACCTCATCGACCCCAGAAAGTACTGTGAAGTCGTCGGCAGCCTAATCTATCTGATGATCTGTACCAGACCAGATATAAGCTATATCGTTGGCAAGCTGTCCCAACACTTATCAAAACCGCATGAGCAGCACTGGACGGCAGCCAAACATGTACTTAGGTACATAAAAGGTACTATGCAACACCAACTATGCTATACAAGATCAAACGATCAGCTCCAGTTATTCGCGTACAGTGATGCCGATTGGGCATCAAACCAATACGACAGACACAGTATATCTGGATACTGTTTCAGCCTAACAAAAGGCGGTCCACCCATTTCCTGGAAGTCAAAAAGACAACCCACGGTAGCGTTATCCACATGCGAAGCCGAATATGTGGCATTAGCAAAAACAACCCAAGAAGGTATGTACCTCACACAATTATTAAAAGAAATGGACTGGTATAAGGAATACACACCTATCAAAATATTCGATGACAGTCAAAGCGCTATAGCACTTTCTAGAGACCCAGTGCATCGACAAAGATGCAAACACATAGACATAAAATACCATTTCATCAGGGACGCTTTGAACAACGGCAACATAAAAATTATATATTGCCCCACAACAGACATGCTCGCAGACATCATGACCAAACCCCCAACCCGAGCAAAACTAGAAAAATTCAAACCACTTTTATTCGGGCTTTAAATTCGTTTTTTTTGCCGATGTGATGCTCTTATATATACGCGTATTCTTTCTTTGTAAACAAAAAAAAAAAATAAAAATAAAAAATAATAATAATAATAATAAACAAATAAGTAAATAAATCAAAAAAAAAAAAAAAAAAAAAAAAATACGCTCACACTCTAAGAGCAAGTGGGGGTGTTGAAGGTCCGATAACTCTTGTATCCCTATTACCTCCCTTTTTCCTGTACATATCCCATAATCCCTTTTGTTCTTCCCCTTTTTACAATAAAGAGTTCTCCTCATCAGTCAACAAATTAAAATGCACCACTCAACAAGATTTTCTGTGTGTTTGTAGTTCTCGTGTCTATGTAACTTTGATAATTAATAAAAATAAAAAATAAATGAATTTAAAAAAAAAAAGACGGCGTATTGATCCCATATTAAAAGATGTGTAGCAACTGCTATGCACGGCTGGAACAAATCCCCGGATCCCTGCTTTAACACCCACACGTAAGAATATGACGTTGTGATGCGTCGCGACCACCACACAAATAAAACAAAAGGAACTATGTTATACTTTCTCGCGTAGAAATACAGTAAACAGGCTGGAACGTTCGAAAAGGCCTATATATAAAGATTTGCCCATGAAAATCAAATGAGTTTTTTTCCTCTGGATTTCTCAAGAACAGCACATGTTCAGAATAACTCCATCACTTGGAGATGTTAAAATCCTCCGTCTTGGATTTACGTGCCATGCACATGAACTGATCATTGAATATTTGAGTTACAAAAAAAGAAGAATGATTTTCAGATTGCTAAGTTTGCTGCATCAACACACACATAACAAAAATCCTTCCTGTTCCTTTTTCAACATTATTGCAAACAAGCCTTCTTCAACTGACATCAGATTGCAAAGTACACCATACCGACATCGAGCTGACAAGAAAAAGAAATCGTCCTCCACTGAAGAAATGCTGGCTTTTTATATTGTCAAACGCGACCACGTCTCAATTTGCATAAAATACATTTTTGTCAGGTTTCTACTTTTTCTCTTTCTTATCTTAAACGAATGACACCTGCACTAATCTTACACACTACAATTTTCCCTACACTCCCTCCTGATCTCATGATCACGAACAGGGCAAGGAGGTAGTGTCCGTTTTTGTCAGGTACTCCTTACCAGAAGTGGAGCTACACGGCTAGATACAGCTAGCCCATTCTACACAGCCAGACACAGCTAGCTGATGCTACACGGCCAGACACAGCTAGCTTACACTACACGGCCAGACACAGCTAGCTTACACTACACAGCCAGACACAGCTTACACTACACGGCCAAACACAGCTTACACTACACGGCCAAACACAGCTAGCCGACATTACACAGCTAGACACAGCTAGCTGATGCTACACGGCCAGACACAGCTAGCTTACACTACACGGCCAAACACAGCTAGCCGACATTATACAGCTAGACACAGCTAGCCCTCACTAAACAGCTAAGCACACAGCTGGGCCTCACTACACGGCTAAACTTGAAGCATACCCAGGCTGTCCAGTGGAAGTCTTCAGTGAGGTATTTACAGCTTGGGGGGATTCAGTGGACAGAGAGCGAGAGGAGAATGGTCCGTGTTCTTTGATGGTCGGAACTCACCTGCTGGCGCCTGGATTGTTCCAGGCAGGAGTAAATAGTCCATTAAGGGACACATAGGATTAATGCGCGCTGGTAGCTGATTGGTCAGTGTGTGACTGGATGAGTCAGCAAGGGGCATTAATCCACAAGAAAATAGTCTATAATGGTAACTGCGACAAGTTTCTGTTCCTTGACGAGAGTGAATAGTTCGGATCGGGTGAGATCTTTGTAGTCCTCAGTTGATTTCTAGTTGTTATATTTTGTTTCTAAACCGTCTGAATTGAACTTGCTGCATACTCTGACACCAGTGTTATGTGTTGACTTTTGATACCAGTCGTTGCAAACACAAATGACACCAGTATGATATTGTAACTATCTAGCAGCAATTGTACTGGATACTTCTGATGCCAGTGTCATATTGTATGCTATGAGGTATTGTATCTCAATACCCAATAACGACCGTTACAATAACAAAAATAGTGTATGCTGTCGCAATTTTACTCTTGTAGTAACTGGCATGATCATCAAAATCGAGATGAAGTCACATAACTCCGGCTCATTGTAATAAATTGAAATATGTATAGGTCGGCATGATGAAGTCACGTAAACTCTGTCTTGGTTAAAATACATTAGACTGGTTGCTGAAGAGAGCGTAAATCCAGTTACTGAAATAATGTTATAAGTTGATGCAGAATAAATTAAAAAATTAAATTGGATTAGGACCTCTGAAGACCGAGGTTTAACTAAATTCATATAGGTCGGCGTGATGAGATCACGTAACCCTGACTTATCTAAAATACATTAATACTGGTTGCGGAAGAGAGCATAAATCCAGTTACTGAAATGATAACTTGAAATACATATAGATCGGCATGATGAGGTCACGTAACCCTGACTTATTTAAAATACATTAATACTGGTTGCTGAAGAGAGCGTAAATCCAGTTACTGAAATAATGTTATATGGGGAGGTTGAAATTCCTCCGTCATTTTTTTTTCTGTTTCGATGGAGAGCGAGGATGATTATTCTCCCTGGTATTTGAAGCAGTATACCAGCCGACCAGAGGCCTGGCGGAAAAAAATAAATTACTTCACTGAGTTCCTAATGGAACGAAGGGGATGGGGACATTGATCGCAGACGGCTGGTTGAAGCGCCATCCACAGAAAATTAGGGACTTCTGAAATTTATGAATACTCGTAAATTTCAGAGTGCATAGGGTGGGATATGGCACTATATTGTAGTGCCATGGTGCTGGTAGTTGCTTACTACTGCATGGCTAGGTGGTGATTTGGCCGTAGGCGGAGAAATACACAGAAATGCAACCCAATAATTCCCTTTCTTCTATCGACCTCTTTTGTCTGGACCGTCATGAGGTGAGCACGCATATTTCTGTCTCTCAGTAAATGAGGGGGGGGGACATCCCCCTTCCCTCAACATTAGTTAGGGTAGGTTAGTTAGTTTTGAAGAGCCTATTGTTTAGTTTTAATTGTAAAAATTAATTATAATTAGTATATTTTATTGTAATGTATGTTTTTGTAAAATAAATAGTCAAGGTTATATAATATATGTGTGTCATTTTTTTGTGTCTGGCATAAATTTCTTAAGTCGAATGAGGCGGCACTGAAGACGAAGGAAGAAGATTCCAGCCAGAATGCCACCAGAGTGATCTTGAGAAAATGAAGGAGCCACACACTTACATCCAACATCTCAGGTATGATTTTCCTATGGATACTCGAGCCCTAATGACTAACCCATCATCACATCATTATGGGACCGTTTCTAAGATATTTAGTGTAACATGTGTGTCGGTCACACACCAGTGACCGGCTGATTGTGTTATAATGTTAGCCAGAAAGACAGAAAGAATATTAAATTACACAATTATTGATGAAACGTATTGAATGAAAAATCGTCTTGACGATAAGAAAGTTCTGAAAAGTTCAGACTGGAGTTAATTAGAAGTGTCTTTTGCTGAAAAAAGGTGTTTGGAGAAGAAAATATAGAAAGGTCCTGCAGCATCAATTAAAAGTGTTCTTTGTTGACAAAAAAGTTTTAGTTAATAATGAAGACAACGAAACGAAGTCTCATTTTTACATTTAATAAACAACTTTATTTCTCATCTTCGTTAGTAGCGTGCACACGAGAGAAACGGGTTAGTAGGTGGGAGTGTTCTCATGTAAAGATAGATTTAATATATCGCCGGCTTGTGGAGGAGAGAATAGTTCCATTTACACGTGTTTATAGCTAGTAGTCGCTGGAACAAAGGAAGCTGATTAAAGGAGAAAGAAAGGGCAAAGTTTTCAGTGTGTTTGTGTATGTAGGAGCGTATGTTTGATAGTAGAGACAGAGCAAAGGGTTAGTGTCTCGTAATAAGAAAGCAAGTTTTCACGATATCCATGTTAGCTTGTCGTACTTACGTTCGGCCTGGGGCCAAAGCACCAGACTAATGTCAGGAGGAAAGAGAAAGAAAGGTTTGTGATTTCACCTTTTATATACTCAATCACGTGATTGAGAGCTGGCTTGTGATTGGACAAGCCAGGGAGAAAATGAATTGCAAATCTCAAGCCACGAAAATTAGCTCCTGCCTGTGATTGTAACAAGTTTTGGCTGCTACAGTTCCAAGAAGAGAATTAGAAAAATCCTTTAATTGTGAAGTTTGTTGCCGGCATTGTGTGATCGGCTTGTGCTGCTATGAGAAAGAAAGGGTGAAGGCTTTTGCGTTATTTGTTGACACCGCTGTAAGAGAAAGAAAGGAGGAAGACGTTCATGTGAGCTGCTGCTGTGTTACTAAAATGAGAAGGAAAGTAATTATGCGAGATGTAGGGTAACCCCCACCACTAAACTGCTACTGATAATCGATGATGCAGCCTTTATATATTAGCGGAGCAGATGTAGCACTAAACACTGGCTTGCACCACAATCGAAGAGATGCTTTGTTTGCTGCTGTGTTTTGTTGTCTTGATTATCCATTGTTATTAGGGAATACTTGTTTCCCTGAATCTGTTTTGTTGTTTCCATTTAAACCTGGTGTGTCTGTGAGAGAATTTAGATTAAGTTTGTCACTAGTAGTCTTTTTGTAGATATTTTACCACATATTTCTGTATTTAATCTGTCAGAATTTTTCGTACCACATTTCTATTAGTGTAGCTAATGTGCTTTGCCCGATAATTCTATATTTTAATGAACTGTTTATCGTAGTGGAAGGATGGATACAAAAAACAGTTTCTGACAACTTAATGTATCGTTAGCAGTTGATTAAATGTCTAAGTGAAACACAAGTCGGCCACATCTTTACTTATGTGTTGTCATTGTTATTATTATTGGCTGCTCCTGCTGTTTGGGCGTCTTGGCTCCTGCTGATGTAAGCTGTACTTTGTTTATGTTGTTATTATAGGCTTCATGAAGATCTTGTATTTCATGAGATAACAAATGGAACCATTTAGTTAATCCATTGAGGTAGCTTGCTCATGTTCCATAAGCCATGACCAGGTAGAAGTCTTAATTAATTTGTAATTGTATTCTTGGTATTGTACACAGAAGACTGTCACTAGTCCACATTGTAAGATTGAAAGCCCGTAAGTAATAAGTATTAATAAACCTTAAAGACTATACATCCAAAGCAATTTGCCACCACCACCATGTTTTTATTTCCATCTACAGCTAGCAGCAGCAACAATACATCCAGTTGGAATAAATGACAGACAGGAACTTTTCCACAGCGATCACCGGTTTGAAACACTTATGTGTTATTAAAAATGTGTAGGAACATAACGTCGTGATGTGACCACATGCATACATAAAAGCAAAGGAACTATGTTTATGCTCCCTCATGCTTGAATACAGTGATTAGTCCCAAAGCAAAAAGCACTATAAGGGGATTTATCTGCCAAAATCAAAATAGTTTCTCTCCAAATTCTCAAGTGCAGCACATGTTCAAGGAAGCTCCGTCTTTGTGAAACATGAAAACACCCGCCATGGTTTTACATGGGCCGCAAATTAAATACTATACCCATCGTGGAAATTCATCACATCCAGTGAGAACTCAAACCTCCTTTTAAACATTTGTATCCCATAAGTTGCTAGAATCTGTGGTAAATAGAGAAGTAGTCAACCACCTCAGCAAAATTAACCTCCTCAGTGACATGCAATAAGGTTTCCGTTCTACTAGATCTACAGCTGATGTGTTAACAGCTATATCTCATAGGATTAGCGAATCTCTTTCTTTCTAAGACAATTGCTCTTGACATATCAAAGGCTTTTGATAGGATGTGGCATAAAGGTCTACTCCACAAAATCTCCAGCTAGAGTATAGCTGGAAACGTCTTCTAAATTATTAAAACATTTCTCTCTGATAGGTTCATAAGAGTAGTGGTTATTGGATAAAAATCAGAAGCTCACAGAATTAATGCTGGAGTCCCTCAGGAGTCCATCCTGGGCCCAACTCTCTTTCTGATCTAAATTAATGATCTCCCAAAACACATTCTAAGATCATTTGTAGGCATTTATGTTGATGACACTACCATCTATGGCAACTGTGGGGAAAATAGAAACGGACATACACATGACCTACCTGTTAAGCACCCACGTGTCTGCTTGTCATGCACGTTGGATAGGAAAAAGAAAAAGCAAGATGGCGTCTGTGATATTTAACAGAAACGGTCTCGTGTAATCTCGCGGAATTCACATGAATGAATGTGATATAAAGCAGGTCGCTTTGAGGGGTTGGGAGAGTTTTTTTTTGGCTGTTCAGATGACATTAAAAGACAGACGGTTACTTAGTGCATTGAGACGACTGAAGGAGGTTCCAGTTCAAACACTTCAAAGGCCGTAAATGACCAAGTTCTCTCTGATTCTCTCTCCTCTGATCTTGAGCACATGGTGCAATGGGGAAAGACGTGGCTGGTTAATTTTAATGCATCTAAGGCAAAACTTCTATCTTTCCATCATCAATGCTCTGATCTCCATCTGGCATCAATCGAAATGAATGGCTCTCATCTTGAGGAGGCTCCATATTTTGACAAACTTCAACGTCTGACCTTTACTCCTGATCTGAGATGGAACACGTACCTCAAATCAATTGCCAGGGCTGCTGGGAAAATGGTGGGATCGTTCTACCACTCCAGTAGATATCTCACTGCTAATGCAATTCTCTACCTGTATAAGAGCCAAGTGTGTCCAAGGATGGAGTATTGTTGCCACAATATTATCCTTCCTTGACAAAGTTCAAAATAGACTTTGTAGTGGAGGATGCCGTTTTCTCTTCCCTAGACCCTCTTTCCCACAGAAGAGACGTCACAAGCCTGTCTCTGTTTTATCGTTATTTTCATGGCAAGTGCTCGTCTGAGTTTCAATCTATGGTCCTCCCTGGCCTGACTTTCATGAAAAACACTCGTCTAGCTGGAACCACTATCAATAATTTCCCCCACTCTTTATCTGTGCCTAAACCTAAACATAGATTCCATGAACAAAGCTTCTTTCTTAGAACTGCACGCCTGTGGAACTCTGTTCCGTTCTCCTGCTTTCCAATACGTACAATATTGTACTGCTACAATGACGTGAACAAATTCTTTATGAGCCATCCCCTTAAGTAATCCAATTTACCAAATTTTCACCATTAATGATTACTACAGCATGTTACCCTTGACCACTGTACACCCATTAACCCTTATCTTCGAGTGGCCCCCGGGCCTTGATAAGTGGTGACTCCTTTGTCAAAAAAAAAAGCAAACAAACCATTGTTCTTACAATACACACACACACACACACACACACACACACACACACACACACACACACACACACACACTCTTATGTGGATTATGGACTTATAGTGGAAAAGAACTTTAAAAGAAATTAAATTCCTCGGCCCCAAACAAAATAATGATAAAAAAAGAAATAAAACACAATGACACCTTCTTCTCGTTTAAAATGCGCTGCATTTATTTTTCAACTAAATAACAAGATGAACAACCAAAGTCCGATCGGTAAATGAAAATGTGAAATCATTAAGGTTAGAATATTCAAATTAGGTGAAAATCCTTTGTGGACTTACTAAGATTAAAAAGTCATGTTAGATGGAAGTCCTTCGTTAAAATAATAAGATTGGAAGGTGAAAGTCTTTTGTGAAAATAATGTCCTTATTTCAGGGTTTGTGAAGTTCGCCTTATTCGAAAGTCTCATGAGGAAAATAGTCCGTTAATAATTCTTATAAAAAATGTACAGAATGGGTGCGTGTGTTCATAAGTGTGATTTTTTTTTTTTTTTTTTTTGGATGCCCGCATGGTGTGTGTAATTATGGTTTCGACAGATTTGAAAACGACGATGAGATGAAAACAAGAGACATGTTCATGTGTCAAGTTATAGCGAAAAGAGAGAGAAAAAAAATGCTTGTTGTGTTTAAATACTTTTTAAATCAGATTCCAGCACAAGATTGCTGCTGGTGCTATTTGGTTTGGAAAAGCGTTAAAAAACAATCTTCTAAAATTTCTCATTGGTCGATATTGTCATGTGGTATTGTCTTCTCCTACGTCCACCAGAAATATGTTCATTTTGCTTTTGTTGTTGTGAGAAAAGCGCGTGGGCGTATTTGAAATTATGTCGTTGCTAGAACTTATTTTTGCAAATTCGTGGGGAAAATCAATGAACGTTCGTTGATTTGCGCGCGTGTGTGAGAGTGAGTCACAGCACAGACTGTTTCCACCAGGAAATAATCCACATTGACTTCAAGCCCTCTTGCTGCACACTTATCATAAAAAATCAGTACTTTCAAGCCTTGTGCCATAAAATCCACACGCCAATAATCATTCATTTAAAATGTTGAAACACAAGAAAACACTTTTGTTGGAAAACTTTATTTTAACACATCTTTTATGTAAACAAATGTTATTTATTTTATATAAACTCAGCGATTCCGTGTTCTTTATCGAGTGTCGTTTTTTCTGACTTTATATTTATTTCTTTATGTAAGGGTGTAAATTGGCGACCCTGCTAAATTTATCATTAAGAATCTCGAAAATGCATTCTATACCTCTACCACTAGCAGCAGTTCTGATTCTGCTTGCATTTATTTCTTATATCAGCCAAGATACGATTTTGCTTAAAATAATCTCAGTGGTTTAAATTAATTTTTTAAAATTATTTACAAGAAATATTTACGGTCTGTGAAAAATGAGACACCCCAAATTCAAATAACAAAGCAAAGGAAAGCTTAGCTAAAGCAAATAATATACAAGATAAATAAATAATAAATTTGAATATTAAGTACGAAACTAACACTACTATTTAGTGAACTAAGTTTTTTCTTTTTCTGAATCGGCGGCTACAAAATCTAGTTTATCGTTTTACACCGGTTTATTCAAATTGAATACGAAATAACTAAAGAATAATTTCATGTCTGTTATTAAAAGCTGCAGTAATCATGGATGCGGATACGATTCAACAAAGTTTACAGCTTTATACAATGCAGGTAGACAATCACTCGCCTAAATATAATATCTTATAATGATTTATCGCCATATTGGCGTATGATCAAAGGGAATTGGGTTGTTTGTTTGGATCGCTAAATGAGCCTGACAGGATGACTTTGTTTACTTTTTTCTTTTTTTTTTTTTTTTTCAGAAATAAATTTATTTAATTTTTAGCAGTAACATTTTCTTTCGTAATAATTTTTTTGTTTTTATTGATTATTATCAGCGGTCAATCATTTCTCGTTTGACTAAAACAAGAGTAAACAAGATTAAAGGTGGAGGAAACTTGTTTACAATTAATAATTGTAGTACTTCTGCAGTTTACGAACTGTGCTGAAATAACATTACATTTTATAAACCCATTCTTAACATAAGGAAGGGGGATTCATTAGCTATTCTGAATTTTCACATAACAGTTAAAGAAAAAAAAATGTAAAAATTGAATTTAACTTAAAAATCCTAACCCTAGAAAAATAACGCGATCCGTAAACTGCACAAGTATCGTAATTTTGTTCATCACTTTCATTTATCCAATCACCATAACATCACATTTACTCCATGGGCTACCGTACTTAAAATATCTAGCAGAAGAGGAATACAGTAAGAGGATAACGTATATTTTATTTATTTATTTTTATAAAAGTCGCTTCAGGCAAGGCATGAAGCCACTGATGTAAGAAGTTGGGTTTGTATTACTGTACACATAGATTCGAAAAAGTTGTCAAAAAACAAATATATAACAAATAAATGTTATCAAAGGCAAGATAAGTTACTTTTCTACCTAACTGGATATATTTTTTGCGTTTTTATTCAATGTAACATATTTATTCAGCTCGAAAAACATAGTGTTTACCGATGTATTGGAAAATTCAAGATGGCGTCTCACACCCTCTTTAACACCGTAAGTTTGGGAAAAGGTGTTATAAATAAAAAACTAGACAAAATACTATTAAAAACCTGCCGAATATATGTCAACCTATGTCACGGTAACATATATTGAGCGAGTTTTTAACAGTATTTTAACCGGTTTTTTATTCATAACACCTTTTCCCAAACTTACCGTGTTCAAGAGAGAATCAGACGCCATCTTGAATGTTCCAATACATCGGTAAACACTGTATGGTTTTCGAGCTGAATAAACATGTTACATTGAATAAAAACACGAAAAATATATCCAGTTTGGTAGAAAAGTAACGTATCTTGCCTTTGATAACAATTTTTTGTTATATATTTGTTTTTTTGACGACTTTTTCGAATTTGTGTACAGTAATACAAACCCAAGAAGTTAATTATATATAGCGAACGTAGTGATCCTGGACCTGGATAGAGTAGTGGAAGTGTCCCTGAAGATTTGCATATGTCGGATAAAAGAAGAGTAGAGCAAAGAGAGGGAGAGAAATCTCCAAGTGATCTGTGAGCCGCATTATTTTTGACTGAGGCAACAAATCGATTAATTTTATTTAATTCAGTGAGTTAAAGTGAAAGTGTCACCGTTTCTCAAGTCTCAAAGGCTACTTGAGGACAAGAATTAATGAGATTGTCAGTTGATAGCTATTAGGTTGGTGCAAAAATGTCATTTTTTGACATGGAGTTGAACGCCCCCCCCCCCAAAAAAAAAACATTATTTTGCACCAACTTAATATCAATCATCTGTAGGGATGATTAATAAAAGATAAAGAAACTATATCTGCCTTATATTCTCATTCCAGAGAACTCACCATGATGGAAATAGGTTTCCTAAGGAAACAATACAAATGGGACAAGTATTACTCATTCATTCATACATGCACATATGACATATTACGTCGGATTACAATGGTTGTCCCTGACATACATCAATGAACATATTGATGTTTATATAATCAATTAGATGTAAACAATTGTACTCAAAGAAAGATAAATACAGCAATAATGACACAGAAATTGATATGTAATAATAAATATTAATAAAAACAATAAAAAATCGAGTTGTATTCACTACCTAGATAAATGCTAACATACGGGATGCATGCAAGGAGGAGGTAGGGACAGAAGCAAAGCTACCACACACACACACACACACACACACACACAATATGGTAACTAAAAAGGGGCAAGATTATACACAATTAAAAACATTGAATGAACTTATTAAATGCTTAATATTTAAGTCTTACTGTAATGAAAAGGATGAATAAAAAATAAAGAATAAAATTGTAAGCATTAAGCATTTGGATCCACTTGGGTAGCTAAAAAAACATTCTGACACCTACTGATGGCATGACAGTTTTTGAAATCATATCTCAAAAATATCGTCCTATCTTAGAGTGTAAATATATTATCATATTTTAATGCATTTGTATCTCAAGGTATTACTATATTGCATTCCACATATGGGAAGTTCTTGGAAAGAAGCTTTATTCATGGTAGTTCTATTTAGCTTTAAGTATACAGAGAAAGAAAGAAAAATTCTTTACGGTGATTAAAGCTGCCATGAAAATGTCAATAGAGTGGAGAAAGATTAGCAACATTTTCTCTGCAGAGAAGATCTGTGGTGTAGCTGCATGAACGCTGGTAGGTTTTTGTCAGCCGGAGACAACTCATAACACAAAATTTGTTTGTTATAGGAAATATAAAAATATTATTTTATCCTTTGCCTAGTGTGTGCGCGTCTAACCTATAGAGAGTGTGAGCAGAATGAGGTGAATTGAACAGCGAGCTCGTCTAATGTTACTTTCTGTCTGAACCTCCTGGTCTCAAACTAACTCTATCTCCGATCAAATCTGACTGACTACCAAACTCCGACTCCAAATCTGACATGTCCAAAAATATCCCATATCAGGGTGTATATGTAGGGATGGTAACTCCTGTTAACCGATCTACACTCAAAATGGACCGACCCACTTTCTAGCAACACAGGTGCATGTTTTGTCAATGAGTTTGATATGTGTCACCAGCAACCCCTTGACCTCTCTGCACATCTGACATAAG
This sequence comes from Euprymna scolopes, assembly GCF_053919585.1. Taxonomy (NCBI): domain Eukaryota; kingdom Metazoa; phylum Mollusca; class Cephalopoda; order Sepiida; family Sepiolidae; genus Euprymna; species Euprymna scolopes. Next base: position 87,029,288 of record NC_136500.1, read on the forward strand.
TAAGTTGGGTACAAATCAGTGCTGTGTTATCTGCATTACTGACACACAACATGAGAAAGAGACTGTAGGGAAAGAACAAAATCAAAGTTGATTTTGTATTCTGTCAACAAAGTGATAGTGCTCTAATTGGCATAAGTCTAGATGGTGGGGACAACAGTCCATCTGTTTCTTGTATAAGTAGAGCATTGCATTCAAAGCAACGTCTTTTCTGAAGCTGTTGAAAGATCTAACCATTTTCCCACAGCCTTCACAATGGATTTTATGTGACTCTTCCATTTCAGGTCTGGAGTGAAAGTCAATTCATGGAACTTATCAAATAAGACAACTATTTCATGAATTGAGCCATTTATTTCAACTTGGAAAAAAAACGAGGATAATTTTTTGGATCAAGGTCAACGAAACATACAATGATTGTTGTGTCATACACACAGAAACCAAGTTCATTTGCTGCCCATACTTCTTGTACATGTTTTTCCTGTGATCCTTTCAGACCACGAATAAATGCTAGTCCTGTAATTAAGGTTTCTTATTTATATCTTCAAAAAAGACTAACTAAAAGCAAATTTGCATGGAAGAAAGTGAGTTATTTATTTGACGTGATCTTTGTTCCAAATCACTTTTGTCAGCCTATGTTATTATACATCTAATGCTTTGCATACTTCCAAACGGTTTGTTGCTTGCTATCACTCTCTCTCCTTAAACCATGTGATGTCATATGTATTTTTAATACATTACCATAGCCTAAGTAATTTTTTACTTGTATTTAGTGACTTCACTTCTCTCGAGCTATTTCCTGCTATTCTCAACTAATTGTGTATATATATATATATATATATATATTATATATTAGGATATCTATTTGTTCAATATCTAACATGAGGATTCATTAAAATTTACTTAAGCTCGGAAATGCAAAAACTGTATATTTCATTTTTAATTGTTTTATTTCCAGTTAAATCAGGTCGAAACGGCGATTCAAGCATCTGTTCCTGATGAAAACTTAATCAAGTTAAGAGCAGATTTAAAAGAATTAATTAGCTTAACAGAAGGTAATTTAAATTTTTAAATTTTTTTGTTAAATTGTTATTTTCTTATTTATTAATTCTCCTGACCCAGCATTGCCAGGGACAAAAAACATAATTGACTTGTTTATTCAGAAGTGGACAGTAATTTTGGTGACTTGAATTTTGTAATAAAACTAATAATGTTAAAAGATATGTTTTTTTTTAATATTCATTTTGTTGATGAAGTCATGGGAAATAATGCATGACCTGATTACTTTTTATTTGTAAGAATATTTGTTGAGTAAAGGAAAAATTGTTTAAAAATATGACATGTTTCTAGATATTTATTTCTTGCAGCAAGCAAAATAATCAATGATGAGGTTATTTCCCTTTAAAGTAGAAGCATGGATACCTTAAATTGTAGGAAGATTGGCAGGCCAAGGAAAACTTGGAAGCAAGTTATTAAGACAAGATTGTACGGAGTGAAATTTGGAGATGGTTGACCAATGAGAAGTGGAGAGTGAGTGTGCGTAATATCAGAAAACGCCTGATCCCTGAACAAGGGAAAAGTTACATTAAATGAATAGAAGATGAACAAGAAGAAATGTGTACGAATATTCAATGAGTAAAGAAAGTCTTCACTCTTAAAGTTTTCTTTCTAGACTAAGTATTTTTTGAAAAAAACTAATGCAAAATAAATATGTTTGGACCAATAACATAATGAAATGAAGTAATAGGCTAGTTTTAATCAAGTATCGATATGTCAGACAGAATGCTATTTGAGTCTGACTTTTAAAATTCAACAAGATAGATGTATATGTTATATTAATAAAAGTACTCAATATTAATAAGGTGTCAATTTTTATTGAATTAATTTTTAATTTCATTTTATTGATTTTGATTCTTTGGAAATTTTTATGTATTTTATAAATTTAATGTAACATTAGGTTGGTGCAAAAATGCCATTTTTTTTGTCATATAAAAAACGACATTATTTTTGCACCTACATAATATAACAGTTAGATAGATTTGGTATGTGCTATATGATGTGACTTCAATAATTGTTGCTACAGTAATTACAAAGTAAAAATTAAAAGCTCAGTGCAAACATGTATTGCTGTTTTTTTTTTCTTTCCCTTCTATTCCAATTTGATTGTTCTTCTTTATCGTTCTGCATCTGACTACCAAACCAAGACACCCAGTTCTGTTCACATCAAAGTGGAGATTACATATTTTTCAATAGGCAACTAACTCACATTACTGGTATACTATGTGAATGTATATGTGCAAACCTTGGACGACAACCAAAACTGAAGCATGGCTTATTTTAAATACATGTTTATTGATCATCACCAAAAGTAAAACTGAAAAACAATGAAAACATTGTTTCAGAAATACAGGGTCAGGCCAAATGATTGGACACCTTTGTATGTTTAATAAAAGACAAAGAAACAAAAAAGTGTTTTTATTTTCGAAAAGTACATATAATGCCATTCTGTTTCATTATGTTTTCAAAATAAAATCAGTTACATGGGATCCATTATTGTCCACACACTGTCAAAAGCATTCGCAGAAGTTGCCTCTAGCTCAGCGGATCATTTCATGAAGAATGGCAGTAATTTCTTGACGAATTGCATCTTTAAGTTGTTCAATAGGTCGAGGCTGATGAATGTATACCTTTTACTTGAGGTATCCCCAGAGAAAAAAATTGCACAAATTTAAATTAGGTGAATGAGCGGGCCAACCGATATCACCACGCAATGAGATCAAATGACCAGGGAACATCTCCCTCAAAATCCCCATCGCATGTCGAAAAGTGTGGGCTGTTGCCTCATCCTGTTGAAATCAAACATTGTCCATATTGTGGAGTATATTCAACTTTGGTCTGAGAAAACTCTCTAGCATCTCACAATATCAATCAGTTCACAGTCAATGTAATGTCTTCTTCAAAAACATATGGATACCATATACCGAATTCTGCCACAGCACACCATACAGTCATTCAAGGACTTTGTAAAGGGCGTTCATGCAACTTATGAGGGTTGTTCTCAGCCCGGTATCTGAAGTTTTGCTTATTCACTGCACCCGCAGGTGAAAATGTGCTTCGTCACTGAACAACACAACTGCTGCATGAAATGATATTTCCTATTCATGTTGATGAATTTTCAAACAATGCTCTGCGAGTTTCAGTGTCTCTTTCGCTGAATTCTTGTGCCAACATCATTTTGTATGGATGCATTTGAAAATCAGTGAAGAATTCTTTGCAAACTTCTTTTGGAAAGCCTAAGAGTGTTGGCGCATTTAAATGTTGAATGGCATGGAGACTGTTGAATTGAAGCTCTTACCGCTGTGACATTTTCTGGAATTCTGGTGGTGTGAAGCTAGCTGGTTGATTTTCGTTTCAATGCAGATCAAGTAGCTCTGAAGTTGGTAACCCATAACAAGATCATGTTTCGAGTTGGTACGGGATCATGTTTACCAAGATTGAAGTGCAAACGGAACGCTCATTGTGTTGCAGTTACAGATTTGTTTGTTTTGATAAACGTTTCCACAATGAAAGCATGATGCTCACCAGTCCAATTCATGTCAGCAACTGAAAAAGAAACGAAAAACAATGGCACTATATGAAAAAAAAAAAAATGACCTTGTATAAAAAAAACTGGTATAATATGAAAAAAAAACTGGTATAATATGAAAAAAAACTGGTATAATATGAAAAAAAAAACTGGTATAATATGAAAAAAAATGGCATATGAAAAAAAAATGACATATGTACTTTTTGAAAATACAAACACTTGGAAATATTAAGCTTATTCTTCTAACGTCAGCCATGACCAGGTAGAAATCTTAAGTAATTCATAATTGTGTTTTTAGTGTTGCCTGTACAGAGAATTGAATCTTTAATCTCCAGAAGCATGTCGCTTAGAACTGATTATAATTTAGCACTTTTATTTGTGTCATTACTGGATTTCTCCTCCTCCAGTAGAGAACAAAGCAGGTACTGTGCTTTTCTGGCCTGAAGGCCAGAAAAGTGTATTTTAGTTCGAGCTTCACACCAAAGGCTGATGAAAAAAAACAGTTGAGACATTATAACAAACCGAACTGAGAGAACCAGTCCGATTACAAATAATGTGAATAAAAGTTTCTTATCTAAAAAATTCAGAAATATGCTGTTCTTAAGCATGTTTTTTGTGTCACAATCTAATTATAGATTCAATTCTTTTTTTCTGTCTTTTGTAGAAAGTCTTTTGGATCTGCGCAAACGGCAATTACTTTCTGAACTAGATGCTGCAAATGATGAACAACCAACTTTTAGCTCCGAGGCAAAGTCTTCTGAGGCAAAGGACATAGACGCCGAATATGCAGCATTCAAGGTCAGTTTGTAAAATGCTATAATTGTAACGTATTGACCCCACAATCTTTTGCGATAGGGGTGAGTGTGTCTAATGCGAATGTCTGTAAAGTTTCTTTGAGTGATTAGGTGTTATATTGCTTGTAATGATTATGTGTCAGTTTAACAGCCCTTTTACATGTCGGCATGTGTTGGATGGCTTTAAAAAATCAACTTCCATAGCAAACTATTTCTGGTCAGGTCTTTATTTATCCCTCTTTCTCTCTAATCCACCCTTATCACTTACTCCCATGTTTTCCTTAGCCTTTGCTGACTGTATCAGCAGAACTGACTAGTCCTTAGGATAATTTCTTTGCTGTGCAAATGTAGTTCTTACAGCAGCTTCGTTCCAAGAACTGTTTTCCTGTTAACCCTTTATCGTCAGAATTTTTTTATGCAATAAAATCGCAACTGCAAAGTGGCACACCCACACGTGACAGATGTTAGCATGCAACTGATGCACGAACATAAACAAACCCCTCCTTCACTTGTTGAACCATGCATAGACCTGTACTTTGAAGACCAGTTGGGCTGACAAGCCATAAGAGTAAGAAATATTTCCTATACAGGTGTTTTTTTGAAAGGCGACTTGAAAGTACAATTTGGTGGTAATCGGTTAACTGTTTCTCTCCTACGTCTTGGTCTTTTTAAGAATAAGGCCAGTAGGCATCTCCTGTCTTTGCAATAATCATTTTTCGTTCTTATTAGCTCCTTACATTAAGTGGCTTCACACTGTCTGGAGCAACTTCCATTTAAAGAAAAAAACTCCTTTTACTTAATGTGTTTGGTTTGGTTTGGTCAAGTTTCATATTAGGGGTCCATCTAATCATAGGTCATCATTGCACTGTAGTTGGGTCACAGAAGGTGCAGCTGCTAGACATCTCACACTAATCAATGTTTCCCAAAGTAGATGGGACACAGCCCTCCTGGAGGGGGTGCTTTGATATTAGGGGTAGGGGGCAGTAACGCCAGAAGAAGTAGTTAGGAAGTGGTAATTAAAAGATATATACACAAACATATAGAGAGAGAAAATAGGCAAAGGTTTTTATGCTAAAGAATACACATTTATGAAAGTGGCTGTATGTAGGTTATACATACATATATATATATATATATATATATATATATTGTGTGTGTGCATTTTGTGAGAATATAGTGATTATTATTTTTGAAAAGGAAATTTTGTGCTTAATATTATTTTCAATTTGAAAAAAAAATGTTTGATGTGATTATTAAGGGTTATTGCTAGAATCAAATAAAATGTTTACAAGCCGACAAAGTCGAGCTTCTGTACTATATCATTGTTTTTAAATACATATTTTGTTTATAATAATTGTTGTTTTCACTTAAAAAAAGTGTACATGTGTTTATGGGGTAGGGTGTGCTTATACTCTATTCTAGAAGCCAAGGAGGCATCAGCCTGAAAATGTTTGGGAAACCCTACACTAGATGCTTATGGTGTTATCAGACGGAACAGCTCACAAATAATCTCATTTAAATTTGGCAGGAACAAGTAGTTTTTGAGATATAAAGACCTGTATTATGCACTGTAATTCAGTGGCCACCAGATTTGTATGCACGCATGGTAAACAAATCTACTTCTCTCTGAAAGACACTACCACTCCTCAATTTTTTTTGGTTCATAGTATTTGCGGGTGGGTATGCTGACAACGAATATCAAGGTTCAATTTGGGGCAGATATTTTAACCCCCCCCCTTATAAAATAGTGTCTATTCCAAAAGCCGTTCTTAACATGGTGAGGTTGGGGGTTTTAATTCTGAAAGCCATTCTTAACTTGTGGAGGTTGGGGATGTCTATTTTGAAAGCGATTCTTAACATTAACCTTAGTTTAATTTTTTACAAATAGGGGACATGCTTCCACCAGGCAATGCTGGTTAACAGGATCTGCTAATATATATATATATATATATATATATTAAATTGTAATTCAATGAATTTCAAAAAACTCTCATTGAAATGAAATGAAGTGGTTGAGTTTCATATCAAAGAATTTTTATTATTCTAAGCAAGACAAAGAATGCTTTAGAAAATTAATCTCCTTAACCTATAGGGTTTCGATGTCTACCATCTCATCGGATATCTACACAGCTATGCGGATTACCCAATATAGAACTTGGACCTTATTACCAAACGGATGTAGAGAACGTATAATATGGATTTTACCAAGCAAGCTGGATCTTAAAAAAACATTCATATCCTTTTTCTGCAAATCCTCCTACTGCAGGACTTCTGATAAATGTATTATTTTGACTTTGACTTTCCATGTCTCACTGACTTTAGCAAATAGGGTGCATACCTTTATAAGTATTTGCTAATATTTTCTCTCCTCTGATGAGATGGTAGACATCGAAACCCTATAGGTTAAGGAGATTAATTTTCTAAAGCATTCTTTGTCTTGCTTAGAATAATAAAAATTCTTTGATATGAAACTCAACCACTTCATTTCATTTCAATGAGAGTTTTTTGAAATTCATCGAATTACAATTTAATTTATTTGCTCTATCTTGCATATCGAGCAATTCTTGTTTAGATGGGATAACTTATAGAATATTACTGCCAGTAATATTTTGTAAACCTACAATCTTACGTTTCCATGACAACTGATTGTTAAATAAAAACTATTCTGAAGTATATATATATATATATCAGATAATTTCTATATATAATATTATAATAGTAATATATATATATACATATATATATACTAGCAAAAGTACCCGTCGTTGACTGGGTTCAAAAACAGCCTACAGAAAATGAACTCTGATTTATGAAAGTATGATAGGTTATGAAAAGGAAGAGTTGTAAAGAGGTAGCTTCGAATTTGGTGGTATCAAAACCAAAGCAAAATATGATGAAAGTAAAAATAAAATAGATAAACCCCATCATTTATTATACCATACCTGTTCACACTGAAACACTTATCACAATATTCTGTGGATCTATATTAAAAAACCTTGTTAAACTTTGTGACATATTTCCATTCTATGGAGGTCAGGCGCGAACGAACACCCCATAATTTTATTATACCATATTTCTTCAAACTGAAACATAATTATCAAAGTATACTTATGCAGATTGATATGAAAATTCTTTATTAAAGTTTGTGCCTATTTCCATTCTATTTTACTATACCATCCCCATTTAAGTTCAAACATACTTATCAAAGTATTATGTACATCTATATCAAAAACACTTGTAAACGTTTTTTTTTTTTTTTTATTTCCATACTTTGTGGACCAGGCGCGTACGCAGACCCCACAATTTTAATGAATCCATATCAGATCAAACATACCCATTCCTGTGTCTCGATACATCTATCATTATATGTGATCAGTTTTCTATAATAGTCAACCATAAAGGAGCCTATTCATGACTAGACACACAGACGTTCAGTTTCATATATATATATATATATATATATCAGATAATTTCTATTTTCACAGGCTTTAATTGATGCTGACAATGGTGAATCAACATCTTGCACCACTGAAAAGAGATCTCAGAATGAACGTGACCAAATAGCCGAGTGTTCCATTAAAAATGAAAGAGGGGAAGATGAGCGCATAAATTCTAGTGAAGAGGAAGACGAGGAGGAGGAGGAAGAAAACAGACGTTTAAAAGAAGGTTTAAAGAATTTGATTGGACAGAAATGCAGAGCCCCTTTCAACACAGAATGGACCAAGTATGGTGTGCACAATGCTATCATCACAGACGTTCTTGATTTTAATCCTTCTCATCCAGCCCAGGTAAATTGCATCCTATTTTGTTTCTTGCTTTTTTTTTATTATTATTTTTTCTGTCATCACTACTCTGTCCCGGTCCAAGAAGACTGAGCACGATTTTGCCAGTGGAGGGCTGCACTCTTACTTTCTTTGGAGATGGTGAGTCCAAGTGCTTCCAGCATTTTACGAGGTCATATAATGAGTCACCATTACTATATGTTTCTTTCATTTTATCAAATGTCTCCTGTGGTGTGCATCCTTTCAAATACAAAGACCAGATCACTGCCTGACACTCAACAAACTCTGTTGCACACCTGACTCAGTTCAAACACCTGTAAATCAGAAACCACAATTAGTTCAGAGTTATAATTTGCCACATAACCCATAGAGATATAAATCATTGTACATGCAAAATTTCAGCTAGATCAGATAACTGGGAGTGGGTCAGGGGCATTACTTATTGAACACTTCTTGTATATTGAATAAAAATAAAGTAAAAATTCACTTGTCTGATATTTTTAAAAATTTATTTACATACAAGTCATCACTTATCAAGGCCAAAAGTTACTCAAGGATAAAGGTTAGTGAAATAGAATTAGTTGAATAATGAAAAATATAAGAGGATTGAAAATAAATGGAGAAATAAATGAGGACGATTTATGACAAGCATCTATGGTGGACAAGGAGGGAGGTGCCTTTAAACGAAAAAGGGAGATTAACAAAGGACAAAATGAAAAAAGAATTAAAAAAGGACATAGAAACTCTATAAAATAAGTGAAAAAAACTAAAATATTTATCTAGGTATTTTTTCTGCCCATGTTTCAAAAATAATCTTGTCAAATTTTGACAAACTTTAAGCAGTGAGTGAAGTTATTTCCCCTGGCGCCCCCCTCCTAGTCCTCGAAGATGCCGTGACATGGTCAATCTCATTGAAATTTGATTTTCCTCTGTAAAAAAACTACTTGATCAAATGAAGTGTTTTTTTTTAATTAAAAATTTTATTCCATAACAAGTACGTACAATATGATTTTTTTCAATATTTTCATTTTTAATGTCTTGATTAAACTAAACAAGTACCTTGAATTTTGCTATTATAAAGAAGCGACAAAATGTATCTTGACAAGGGAGGTAATTTTAAATCACAAAAAAAAACCTGATTTACATCTGCAGTGCCGTTCCTGGTTATGAGTAGTGTATTTTGGGGACAGTAACGTCTTTGGAAAATGCCAAAAACAACACTAACAATTAATATAGATGTAGTTAAATTGGTGTATGAAAAAGATGGATAAAAACATTAATGTTATAAATAGGTCGCAAATTAGAAAGTGCTAAACTAACAGCAAGAATTTTGGAATTAAATGAGAAAACATGAATTAACGAACAAAATATATTCATATATCAACCATTTTACATAGATGTAAAATATACTTTGAACAACTAAAATTTGTTGAAGTTTTAAAGTCCTTGAATGAGAACTAGGCAAGAGTATCAGAAAGATTATTCCAAAGTTCTGTTGTATGTATGTGTGTGAGTTTACCTTTTGGGTGGCTGAGTTCACTGCATATATATCAGCAAGCTGGGTTTTACTAAATATGTACAGCTAAAAATGATGTACGACTATTGTATGACTAATTGCCACTGCTGCTGAGTAAAGCAGCTTTGACGCAGGCGATCGACTAGGTCGATCAGCGTAAAATATCGTAAAGTAGTTTGTCCAAGTAGAAGTTGCTTTAATAGCAAAACAGCAGCTGAGTGAAAATAATCATACAATTTAGTCAGACAATTTTAGTAAATCCCCTTATGTACGATCAAAATCCAGCACGACTAAATTGTCCGATTTGGCTCTTGCTAAATAAAGCAACTTTACACATTGTTTCTTTATGACAAACAGCAGGAGCAGTCAGTCGTACAATGATCGAGAATAATTTTGGTTGTACATATTTAGTAAAACTATTAGGAAGCTTAAAGGAATTTCTGCATCGAACATTCCAGTCTTCTAAAATGGGCATTGTTGACGTTGAGAGTTGAGGCACGTTGCAGATTTCAACACGGAAGGACTGATTTGAGTTGACGATGCCAGTGTGTTAAAGGTTTGGTTAATTTTACATAGGACTATTTTGATTTGGTTTGAAAGAAGTGAAAAGGAAAGAAGAGGAGAGAGTAAGCTGAACAAAGAAAGAAAAGAAGTAACTTTTATCAGCTTGTCAACTTTTCTATGCTTGTTCATCTCCCACATCAATTTCTATCCCATCATGCATCTACCAGTTTTGAAATTACATCACGTACGTCTTACTCTCATGACTTTTTTTTCCCCAAATTTAATTGAAACAAATTTCAAGTTGGTGAATTTTTCTATAATGATCGCTTCTGTTTTAAATAATACTCCTTTAAAGATTAATTGAAATTAAAAAAAAAATTTTCTTCCAATTTTTTTCCACAGGTTTTAGTGATGTTTAGTAATCCAACTCATAGAGCAATGGTGCCATGCCAATATTTCTTAAATGGAATGTGCAAATTTTCTGATGAGAAATGCAAGTAAGTTCTTAGATTTTAGTATTATTTTTATTAATCTCCATCTTTATAAGGTTTAGTATTTTTATATGTTTATGCAGTTGCATGTGCAGGATTAACCCCTAAACCGACTAACTGATATTTATGAATTTTGGAACAAAAAAAATTCTGTAGTTTTATTTAAATAAAAAAAAAAATTTTTACAGTTAAATGATGAATGATGATCTCTCAATGCCATTTTGTAGGACAAGTGAGATAATTCCAAATAATTTAAACTTGCGAGATTTTAGAAAGCTATTCTTAACATGGGAGGGGTGCATACCTACAAATGTCCATTAATTGCTTAAATATGATTTTGTGTATGAAAATAATGATTGATGAATTTGTGATTTTTGGAATATGATATTTTTGTTCCATCATGAATGCATACATCATAAATATTTTTCTTTGTTTTTGTTTTTTCACGACGGAAGAGGGAGTTATGAACTAGAACCATTCGTTCTTTTTTTTCTTACTATTAAAAAAAGATTTAAAAAAAAAAAGCTGACTTATTTACAAAGAAGCCCAAATGTATTCTTTTATATTTAATTTCATAAAATATTACATTTCTGAATTTTTGAGATGAGGATTGGTTATTCGTATTATTTGGATTATTTGGACCCGTGGTGCAGTGATCATAGTACTCTGAAAAATCAATTGTAAAAGTGATATTCTCCTGAAGATTTAAGGTTTAATTCTTACTGTAGGCGACCGAAAAATACAATAGCGAATTACTTAGAAATTCTATTCAGTCATGGCTGATGAAACAAGAGCATGCTACTCTTATGAAGTAAATAAAAGATTCCGTTCCAAATTCTGTGCAGATTCCCGAGTTCGACAGAAACATTCCCAAGTTTGACAAGGTACACCTGAAGAAGGTCAAAGGTTACATTGTGCAAATGACACTCAAGATAAGAACAGTAGTCTGAAGAATTCATGAATTATATTTTTGAATTGGATTTAAAAAATTTTGTTTTTATATTATTTTTGATTCCAGTAAAAGTCATGTTGCTACGAAAAAAACACATGAAGTTATAAATATGTTACATTTTCATAAACAAAACAAACATTAAACAAAGGGACGTACATGAGAAGCACATGCATTTTACAACAAATGCGTACTTGTGCACCCGTCGATTATCACCAGTGAGTAATATAATTAGTAATTTCTTTTTGATACATACATGTGTCTGGTTTTCACCTCTTGATTGTTGCTTTTTTTTTTTTTTAACTGTTGAACTCAAGACGAATAAAATTAATGCATGAGATCACATTGAGACTTGTTGGTGGTTTTAAAGGTTTTATTGGAGAGAGAGAGAGTCAATCAGAAGGAGAGAGACCAAAATTTTCTTTTCAAGATGAGCTAAAATTTATTTCTTCTTATTTAATTTCCTTACATAATTAAAAATTTGTCAACAAATGGAGAGTCTCAAGGAGATTCACTTAGATCCGGACATTGTGTGTACGTCTGGAATGGTTGCTTCCTCACCACCAACTGCCCGAAACTCTGTTGCCATCCTCGAACATATGATCATTTCTTATGTAATCTTGACACCTGTTTCTAGCGTGTTTTGCATAAGGAGCTGAACTTTAAACCTTTGCATCAATCATGCTAGGTGCACTAGGCCCATCTTCATTTGCTACTAGGTTGTCCTGACATCTACTTGATGTAACACTCGAAATTCATACTAGTTGACATAATCTCCACCTACCAGTCTAGGGTCTTAATATATAACATGTTATGTTTTAATATATCATGCATGGAAAACACAAGGAAACTTGTTGGTGGTGTTTAAGGTTTTATTGGGAAAAGCGGTTTGTTTACAAGAGGAAAGGCCAAAATTAATTTCTTATTTATAAAATTATATTATTATAAAAGAAAGGCTAAAAAACTTAATTCCTTGTTTAATTTTCTTACTTAGCCTAAAAAAAATGGTCAACAAATGAACAGTACCAATAAAATATTAAAATATTTACATTGTGTGGACACATCTGGTGTGGCTGCTTCTTCGCCACAAACTGCTTGAAACTCTGTGTTAAACACATGATGCAGTTTCTATCTAACATTTCGACACATGCCTCTAGCATGTTTTGTCTTGGGAGCTAACCTTTGAACCTTCGCATGAATCATGCTAAGTGCATTTAGCCCATCTCCATTCACTACCAGGTTCTCCTGACATCTACTTAATGAAATACTAGTTGACATAATATTTACTTGCTAGCAGAGGGTCCTAATATATAAGAAAAAATAGAGATTTAAGACATATTTGTTAGTTTAAATGCTTTCTAAAATCTTTTTTTTTTCAAATATTTTTTTTCAGCTTTTCCCATGGACATATAGTAATGTTGGATGACATAAAAGCATACGAAGAACCAGATTACAGGTAAGGTCAAATCTTAGAATTTAGTATATCCCCTTCTCTTTCTCTTTTTCACTCTCTCTGTTTTCTCTCTTTCCCTCTCAGCTATCGGTTGAATAGTATTACTCCCTGTGATGGTATTCTCTTTTGTTAATAATAAACTTTTCCAATCTTTTTCTTTTTTCTTTTCTTTATTACCTTCGACTGTTAATAAACAGAGAGAGAGAAAGAGAGAGAGAGAGACGGCGAAGAAGAAACGAATGATAGATATCACCTATAATATAAATCTCACCTGTCTGTTTAAATGTATGTATGAATGTATGTATGTATGTATGTTTGTATGCCTTGCAAAAACTTTCAACAGAGACAACGGATTTTCACGAGATTGATACCATTTTGAAGCTCACCCCTTCGAATGACAAATATCGAAAAATTGGCCAAAAACATTAATTCCTTCACCCTCAACTGCCCACTTTTCTACAGGGAGAGATCACTTTTTTTGCCGATATTTTCAAAAGTCATTGCCTCTTTTTGATTATTTAGCCTTAATTTAAACCTACGTCACTTCCAGTTTGGTGATGGGTGCAACAGCTAACATGTCACTTTTTTTTTTTTCGCTTTCTTTTTCTCCTTCGGTACGGGTTCGAGCCTGCCTGCCTACTTTCACTATTTTTTTTTTTGCTCAACCAACACCCTTACACATACCTCCACTTTCTTTCCTCCTTTGCGTCACGAGTTGGAGCCTGCCTACCTACTACTACTTTTGCTCAACACACACACCTTCAAACACCCGGGAAATGCCGGGCACTCAGGCTAGTATAAATAAGAGCAGGATCAAATAAAATAGTAAAAGAGGGTGAGTTTGATAGAAACTTAGTAAGAGATAGGTCAGTCAGTGAGTTAATTGCAAATTACAGCTAATTTGAATAAATAAAATGTAATTTTTTTTCAAACATAGCTCAATCCCTAAAATAAGAAACATTTTAGCAGGTATTATATGTGATAAAAATATATATGGAAAAAAAAAGCCTCCGGGGTGGGGGATACATTTCGATTAACTTTGCTGTAGTATATTAATTGAGTCTCGTCGTGACCATCGTCATAGATGGCCTGTCAGCTGAAAAATGATGTCATCGCCATAGGTCCTAGCAAGCAAGATAAGTGGAACATAGACTGTTGATAATGAGCAGACATTTTTTACAGAAAGCGTTAGAAAACTAAAAAATTGGATTAAAAAAGATAAACATGATACTTTGTACTGAAACTCATCCAATATTAATAATAAAAATATTAATAATAAAAAACGGATTGAAAGGGAGAAAAGTTGTTAAAAAGTTTAAAAAGAAAAGGAATACGATTTGATTTGTATGAAACTGAAGTTTATTCAATAGAAATAAATAAAAATGAACAATAAATATTTTTTAAATCAGAAAAACAATATTTTAAAAATCAAAACTGAAAAACAAACGATAAATTAGTTTAACTGAAATACGAACAATAAATTAGTTTAACTGAAAAACGAACAATAAATTTGTTTAACTGAATAATGAACAATTAATTAGTTTAACTGAATAACAAACAATAAGTTAAAAATTAAATTCAAACAAATGTTAGTATAAACAAAGTTACTAAGGCAGAAATATTTCAAACATTGAATATTAAAACTTTTCAAAAATCTGTTGTAGAATTTAATTAAAAGTTTGAATTTTTCTTTTTCTGATATTTTTTTTTACTAATATTGTCATTCTCTTTGCAACAAAAATTGTTTATAAGGGAATTCTATGAACTCTATATCAACATTTTTTCAATTTGCTGAATAGTGTGACCCTCATCACAAGAGTCAACATGAAATAATCGATTTTGATCAGCCAAAATATTTAAAGTTATGTACATGGCTAATTTACTCTGATGAATCAAATGTAAAAAAGAATCACATTTTGTAAGTTTGTTTATAACTATATAATTATATAAGACAAAATTATTAGTATATCATTTGGGTATAGCAGAGAACCTCTGTTAATACCCTGAAAGTAGCTGTTTAATTCAGCTATTTCTTCAACAGCCTCTCTCCCGGATATTAAATTTTTGCAGTTATTGCATTTCAGCTTTCTGAAAACTGCATGACAGTAATAACCTGCTAAGTATAATATAACAGGAAGTACTTCCTTGCATTGATTAACATCATCTTCTGTTACATCTATGTTAAATGTATAAAAATGTAACTCTTGCTCCCTTGTCATTTCATCCCAGTCAGTTTCCTTTAAATTTTTCAATTCAATAGTTCGATCATCATATCTTATCGCAGTAGAAATTAACCCATCACATGGCGGTGCTGCCTGCCTCCCTAAGGTCCCGGTTTGAGCAATCAGGACCCAACCGGCAGTCCTCCCCAAGGTGGTGCATCACCTGTACCTCTCCACATGGACACAAAGGTGAGGTGTACAGGCCCCACCTGCGGAGATTGTCTTTTGTTTTGCCCACCTTGGCTCTGGCTCTATTTAGAGTCATCCAATTTTTTCTACCAAGGTTTGAACCCTGGTGGAGTGTTTCTTTTGGGTCTGGTAGGGCTTCATTTCCACCCCTGCTGTTACAGTTATAACCGAACTATTATTTTTAAAAAGAAGTATAGTTTGATTATTAATTGGTAAACTCAATTTTAAAACTGACAATATTCTGAGTTTTTTTTCACATTCATACACCTGACGTATCGATATATTATACTGATCTCTACTAAGTTGTCGATACTGGCCAAACCTTGCCTCAAGGTTATCTGTCTGAAACTTTCCTGGTAATATATACACCATGTTCAGTACATTTATACAACATTTAGTCAATTCTGAAATTGCCTAAGTAGTATGGTGCAAAGCAGTATATGTTTCCTTTGTTAACTTACCAGTTCTTCCATGAATGCTATTCCAAGTTTCTAACCAGTCACAGAACACATTTAGGAAACTATAATTATCACTATTTAATGTAAGTGGATTAGCATATTTATTACGAAGTCGACAACCTTTATATGGTGTTTTCACATTCAGTATTGTTCACCAAATATAAAATATTTGAATGTATTCTGCGATTTTTGCATAATTTGGCAAGCATTCCTGTTTTCCTAAGGTTAGCAAACCTTGAATAGTATATTTGTTGAAAATTTGCAAAACCAAATTAACATTTTGCCTTTCAAAAGTAGTTGGAGAAAGAGCTTTTGAAGTCAACTTATAGCAATATTTCACAAGGGATTGAGATTCTAAGGCATAAAGTTTATGTAAACTAGAAAATGGAGCACTTTGGATGTTATCTAATTCATGATTTCCATTATAACAAAACTTTGGGAACATCGTGCATTTACGTTCATCTTTTTGGCCAAGCCAATTGTTTCTAATGCATTTTAATATATGCACTGAGTCGAATAAGAAGAAAAGAGGGCTAGACGTTCTAACTGGATGGGGATATACAATTGAAAGCTTTGATGGGCTACAAAAGAAAGACATAGCTTTTGTTATTTATTGCATTATTATCTGTTATAACAGATAATACCTTAAACTCTATATCTTCTAAGCCAATTATTACACGTTTAATTATGTCAAATAAGTTCTCAGCTAGAAGATATATAGTTGGCATAACATGCACAACATCCTTATATTGTGAGAATACACTGCTAAGCATAAAAGCAAATGTACTTGTGGCAGGTTCATTGTTGTTAGCTAAGCCAACAGTATTACCACCTTTATAATCAAGATAAGGTTTGAGATGTATTTCATCAACAAGTAAAGATACTGTGATGTCATTCTGCATTAGTAACTTGAACTTACTTTTAATATACATGAAAAAATTGTTATCGTGTTGTTCAATGATAGGATTCATAGAAGCTGATAAGGTTAATCTTCGAATGGTTGAATAGCATGGTAAAATTACAATTTAGTGTCTCTTAACAGTCTGTTCCCTCTAGGAGAGCAGGTATATAATAAGGAAGAAAATACTATCATTTTACTCAAATAATTAACCTTATTCATTGTCATTATGTTAATTTGTTCATATATGAACTTAATGGCATTAAAATATTTAAATGATTCATCTTGCACTAATAGCAAAAATGATAAGATTAATTTTAATAAAGAACTTATATTAGAAGTTTTCATTTCCTGTTCTTCGATCTCCATTTTTTTCATGTTTTCCATCAAAATCTGCAGAGTATTTTCCTCTGTTACATGTTTAGGAATTCTATACTCCCCTATAGCACTCATTTCCACATCACTACAGAATACTCTAACGGCCAAGTCTGGTTCAATCACCATAGACATTTTTATTTTTGGGTATGGGTATCTCTTTATATGGCATATAATGATGGTATTGTCTTGCCTAATAGAAGTCCAATAATTTTTATCTATAAACGTTAATTTTTTTTCTAAATCATCAATATTATGGAAAGTTTTACGTTTCCATAACTCTAACTCGTCAGCAACACTTTCACATAATGCACGCTAAAGAGCAGAATTTTCTCAACGCATTTTCTTTGCGTTAGGAGACTCTCTAAAAGTGGTTGATGACGATAAATAGGAGGGACAGTTTGGTAATATTCGAGGAATAGCACCATCCTTAAAATAGGGATTTTTTAATTTAACACTAATTGTCTTTCCAGTCCTTTCATCAAATGCTGATGCCTCTTGCTGTATGTCTTCAGGTCGAAAATGAAGTTCACATACCTAAAGAAATAATTTAAAAGAAAATCGTACCATGTTTGACTTAATACAAAAAAAAAAAAAAAAGAAAATTACATGACAAAAAAACGATAAAATAAAAAAATAAGGTAAATGTGCAGAATTAGTTCACCCTTGAAAAATCCTTTTAAGTTACCACTTTTATAGGTTTTCGGGGTTGATGAAAACGAAAATAACGTTTAAAATTACAACAAACTAGTAGTTTCCAAGATATAAAGAGATGATAGTTAAAAAAAAAAAAGGGGGGAGGGGATAATTTGACCTAAAACGACCACCCACTTTATGGCTAATTTTTTTTTTTTTTTTTAAATTACATTTTCGCCTCAAACAAGGCGAAGTGCCTCTTTGATGTAGGAATGAACACAACTAAATGTAAAATGAGCACCTGCAGTTGACCCCCTCTCCCCGACATAAAATTCTGTTTACACTTTTTGAAAGGGGGTGCTCATTTTACGTTAAACTGTGTTCATTGTACGTTGACTCCAAACCCCCAACATAAAGGTGGCCATACTCATTTTTCTTTGCTTTTATTTGTTAAAGAAAGCACCCTAAAAAAAAAACGATGGCCATAAAGTGGGTGCTCTTTTTACATTAAATTTTTATAGAAAAGTGATCCCATATTTTTTTAAAACTAACATTTCTTCATATCTTGGAAACTACTCGTTTGCTGTGATTGTAAACGTTATTTTCGTTTACAGCACCACTAGCAGTATCAGAATTTTGGGGAAATTTTTGACAACCCTTACATAAAACTGCGAATAAGATATACAAAACTCGTAATTTCTCCATTGAAAGTGGGTTGTTTATTTTCTTTATGGAATATACTTCCAAAATAAACTATTAAAATTGTTTAAAACATAATGGAAATATTATTTTTTTATTGCCGGCATTTTGTAAACCCTTTTTTTAAATAAAAAATAATATTTCTATTATTTTTTTAAACAATTTTAATAGTTTATTTTGGAAGTATATTTTCCAAAATTCTGACACCTACAGGGTCACGACATTTATCACAAATAATTAATAAGCTTTTGGGATAACAAAAACGGTCATAAACTTAAAAAGAAAAGTTTAATCTATTTCACGCTGATATAAATATTGCACAGTAAAATAGTTGAACTAAAAAGATAAATGATTTTTCTTATTTAGAATTATTTAAACAAGGAATTCCGTTTTTACGTTATCGCTTTTATTAAATTGTTAGGTGAAAGTACATAATATTTTCACCATACTCCCCATTTTAAATAAGTTTCTAAATAATAATTTATTTCAGCACATAACTTAAATTACATGTAAAATTCATTTTTTATATACCTACTTTAATTTTTATTTTAAAATACGTTCTAAAAAAATAAATTAAAATAAAAAAGGCGCATTTTTTTTTTAAATATCTTAAACATTTTAACACTTACTCTGCTATATTTAGATGGAGTAAAATCCTTTCTTTTTATTACATTAATCCACTGGTAAATTATTTCCCTTTTTTTTGGGAAATGAAAACACAGTAACTTTTGGTCCATTTTTGTAGTTACCTCGGCATTTTGGAACTATACATCTCGACAGCATGTTTAAATTTATTTAACCCTCCAAAACTTTAAACCAACTTCCGGTTTAGTCATGAGACACGTGACCAAATTTCAACAGACCGATGTTCATGACGTCACCAGACTAAATTATAGTCGTCGCTAGGCCATCATATTACGGTAGCCACCGTCTCGTAGGAACGGCCCAGTTTTTTTCAGTTGTAAGTTATTTTGGCCATTTCTCTTATTAAAAAAATTTCATTAAATAAATGTTTGTAGAAATTTGTATTATGGCATATCAACCCTTTTTGTGTTAATGCTGAATTTATATAGCATAATCACGTTGACACACCGGTTCTTGCTGGATCACCGAAGTTAAGCAACGTTGAACCTGGTCAGTACTAAATGGGTGACCATTTGGAACTTCCAGATGCTGTATGTGCTCTCCGCTTATCTCGGCATTGTTTCCAGTTGTCTGGACTTTTCCTTGCCACTGGACACAAGCAGTGCCGATTCAGGAAAGGTGTGGTTGGAGATTGCGCAACCCTTGCCTCATAATTACACGTCCAGCTGCCCCTAGAAGAGGTATCCTTTATCTTTCGAGATTGAACAGAGGCATCTGAATGCAGAATCCAGTCATTTTCATCAAAAGGGCTTATGCTTTAAGTTCTTTATATCTTCAATGGTATTTGGATTAGTTGCTTTATAGATGAAAATTGTTTTTATTTTTGGCTTTGCAGAACATGATTGAGTTTTGCAAAAGGAGAGGAAAAAACCCACTAACATCAATGTTTGATGTATTTTAGCTCAGGAAGCCGTTTGCATTCATAATTTATGCATGTCGTTACCTTCTTTTATTATTCTGTTTTGGTTCATTTGACATAACGGTAAAAATGTTCACTGATGGCTCAGGAAATAGAGGTTCAATCTTTGGTGCAGAAGACATAGCAAAGACTCAAAAATTGTACTCAATACCTCTCTTACTCAGCAGTATAAGGTAAGGTGAGGATTAGTGGAGTAATTCAGGAAAAAAAATGTCAACAATGAAAATGGAGCCTTTGGTTTGCCCTCAATATGATTGATCCATTTATCTATTTATAATAAAAAGAAAAAACAGCTTTTCCTCACTTTCATCTATTTTTTTTTAACTTAGTTTTAAACAGGGCTCTACATTGCAAGTGAAACAGTCGCATTTGCGAGTGATTTTTCAAAGTGGCGACTAGAAATAATAAAACGTTTATCTTTTGGCGATTGCAATTCTTTCACTGACATTGTTCCAAAGCTCACTACTGAGTGAAAAATATCTTTTCAACTTTTTTTTTTAATAAAACGAACAAAGTTAAATTATTTAAACTATAAAAGTTTAATAGAGCAATATACTTTTTTTTAACGAAGGCTGTTTTAAAAAAACACCTGAAGAAATTAGAATGTTTATACCTTCAAGTATCAACATCAAATTTGTTGTATATTTAGAATTACACTTATTAAAAAAAATACAGAAAAATCCTTATTATGTACATGCTTGTCATATAACGAAGATGTCATATTCTAAAAATCATGTGGGTTTGGCTAGTAACTTTTCTATTTGACTTGTAAATGAAAATATTTAGTTCTCAAAGGTCAATTAAAGATAAATTTCTCCATAGAGCCCTGTTAAATCAACTGTAGTCTGAAATGCTAACAAAGGCAAAATGCATTCCTTTTCTGTGATTAAACACTTAAAAAATTAGGTGCAAACCTGTTTTTGTGCAGCCTGTAGAGTCTTGTGCAGACAAAAAGAATGAAGAAAAAATAAAAAATGGCTGGCTTTTCTCTTTATATGCTTGTGATATTGTCACTTAATATGCAAATGAGATGCTTCTGGTTAGACATAAAAAGCCTGATTTTTCAGAGACTGGGTAGATTTGAGATTTAAATATTGGAGTAGCAAGTGTTGTCAACAGTGCATCGTGTTTTAGAGTTGAGTTTTGAGGTTTAGCTTTGACAGCAGAGCATCAAGATTTGGAGTAGTAAGTTTTTGGTAGCAGCGTGTCGAATTTAATTACAAGAGCATAAACCTGAATTGTTATTTTCTGAAATGTTAACGCCTCGATTATATTTTGCTCATCAACAGAGTCCATGAAATCGCAGCAGCCAACGTCATTTAAGAAAACATTTATTTGTAATCACTGGTTTATTATTAAAGAAACTAAATATTTATCTTGATTAGATCCAATTATAAAAAAGAAAAAAATCATTAAAAAAATAAAATCATGTAAACATAAAAAAAAATTCTTTGTTTGCTATCAGTTGTTTGTTATTCAAAACATAAATATTTTTTCATGAAACTTACTTTACAATGAGTTTTTTTTTTAATTTGAATTTGAATTTTTTTTATATTTTGTAAAAAATGTCCAATAATTATTATTTGCTTTGTAACAAGAAAAATATAATTTTCAATATTAAATTTCAAACAAAACCCTTTATTTAATCTATGGGATATCAAATCCAATTATAAATTACGCTCTTATAGAGTGTGGATGTCACTAAAAATACAATTTTTGATTATTTAGGACTTATACCAGTTATGGCTGATGAACCGAATGCATGTCCAATAATTATTATTGATTGTATTTTTTTATAGCAACAAAAGGAATATTGTTTTCATTTTTGAATTAATTTTTCATTGAAATTATCTTTGTAAGAACAAAAATATATTTTTTATTATAAAAATTGGTCAGTGTTTGTGCAAAAGAAAAATAATCACAAAACTTCATTTGCACCTTCTAGCACTTTATGTAAACTGGCTCAAAAATTTTGATGATAGCACAATCCTTATTCTGCATAAGTACTCTAATTCTTTTGAGGACCACCCACTTTTTTGTGGTCCACCTGCCTCCATTAAGACAAATTTCCTTGGATATTTTGGAGAAATACTTTGCACATAATCGGGTTAATTTAATCTTCCACTTTTGATAACTTCCTCAGTTCAAATTACTAGGTGGAACGATAAGAGTGTTGTCTTAAATAAAACAGCAATATAGCTTTATTTAAAAACTTTTCTTGAAAAAAATCAATTCAGGTAACTTCATTATGTAGTAGAACTGACATCTATTCAATGTAGCCGCCTTCAGCATCGATCACTGCCTTGATACCGGAATTGGGAACGTGCCTTTTTGACGGATGGTGGCAATAAGACTGGCTTTGATGTTGTGGGAGGTCATGTTGGTGATGTTCTCGATGTATGACAAAACAAAGTAGTCCAGCAGGTTCAGATTGGGGGGAAGAGAGGGGCTAGTGAGAGAAGTGTACAAAGCTGTAGCACTCGTTCTGAAACCAAGCCATGGTCTCTTTGGACTTGTAGGCTGGCGCTGAATCCTGCTGCCATACCCAGACTTTGCCAGCGGCCACCTGATTGCACCAAGGGATCATCAAACTCTTCAGCATATTCAGGTACATGTTGGTGTTGACTTTCAAGCCAACTTTGAAGATGTGAGGTGGCATGATGTGGCTCTCACTTGAAACCACACCAAAGACCATAAGCGTATCCAGAAACTTTGTTTTTATCACCCTGAGCATGTCCATGTTATTCTTGGCAATCTAGCGATGCATTTTGAGGGTGCTGTCAATGGTTCTGTTGTCATAACTGGATCTGTAGAGAGCATGAGTTGTACACTAGTGCATGTCTGATCTTGCTTGTTGAAGATTGTGTCACTTTCAGAAATAATTGAAGGCTCCTATTGCTCTTGAGATTTGTATACAACTGGCCAACTAGTAGATGGTCTACAACAAAAAATGAAAACTGGTTTTCATCAAACAGAAATGGAATCAAGTCGTCTTTTCTAGGGCTACAGTTTAATCAATCCACCCTATATAACACCTTGAGTTAAAACAATAAAACAATTATTCTTGATTTTAAAGACGAAAATAAAAATGTTTAACATTACTTGTATGAAACATATTTTGACAAATGGAGAAACATCATGTATAAAGTATTGAACAATTATTACTTTTTTGCTCCTCTTTCGGGAGTTGAAATTCACAAATGCCTACAGCATTTTGGGAGTTATATTAAATGCCTATTGCATTTTGGGAGTTGTATTAAATGTTTTCTTGTAATTATTTATGTGTTGTCTCGTTTTATCCAGGCTATGAAATCAGAATCCATTGTCCATGGTATGCATACAAAAAAAAAACGGTCCTCTCATCTTACTTTTTATCTGCTTCTGACACAACAGCTTCGCCATGAAGTTGAAAAATTATAATATCGTTTTCCTTTTTCCAGCTCTTTGCAGGTAAACGGGACTTGCTTGGCACGCTTTTCAGATAAACTCTGGTATCGAGCTAAAGTGGAAAGTATAGAAGAAGACGGACGCTTTGTTGTCTCCTTTGAAGTTAAGAACGATGTCTTGGTCGTTAACCACGAAGAAATAATGCCTCTTGGTAAGAATCAGTTTATAACATTGAATAATGAATCTGTCAAATCATAACTACACTATAGTGTATAGTAATTGTTTGCCAAATAAGCACAATATGACAGTTTGTGTATCTTTCTCCCTCTTTCTCCGATCCCGCATTTTGCTAATTCCTACCCTCTGATAAGGAAAGTATTTCTTCGAAACTCCGCGGATTAAGGACTATCCACTTATCTAGTGTTTCCTTTTCAGATTAAATATGTTTTTAACTCATTTCAAAGTATTTTTTAACATGTTTTATTAACTGCTTGCTCGTATATATATATATATATATATATATATTAGCAGGCCGACCAGTGTTGCCCGGTCGTCATATATGCTTAAATATGATATTTTCATTTATGCAAATTTTGTATTATTATAGAGCCAATTCTCTATCAATTATTATCTTGTACCTAATATATATTAGTAATTTCAAAAGTAAAAAAAAAAATAACTTGTGTGCCATCAGCTAGACTCAAAACCAAAACATTTAGCTTTCCAGCCTTATTTGTCAGCATATGATCTAAATCCATACTCATACAAAAACTGCAAAAAATAACATTGTTTAACTTACAGCTTTAAATTAGCACATGCACAGAAAAAAATGGGCATAGTCAACTTATTTCAGTACAAGGTCAACTTTTTATTTTCAATTTTGACCCCTTAACAGCTATTTTACTGGCTAAAAACCAAATCGAAAGTGTGCTACAGGTCCAAATACCCTATATATCAAATTTCAACTCTGTAGACCAAATATTCAGAGGTGTTTGGTAGAGACTTTTCATGCACACAGCATCTAGGTCACTTTTATATATATGTATACTTATATAGACATAAATATTTCCATGTGGCAGAACATTTTCATCTTAATATCTACGCAATTATGCAGAATGTAGAAACTATGCATAAATAGAATCTGGCGTAATAGTGAAATGAAACCAATCATCCAATAAGAAAACAAAAAATAAATAAGTAATTAACGCTCGTTTTTCAAAATGATATGCAAATTAGATAATCTTCATGCAGTCACTTGCATATCCATGACTGAGTATATTAAGAAGTTGATTTTAATAATTTTTAAATGGAAAAGTAGGCTTTTATTATCAGTGTCAGAGTGAAAAAAAATACCTCTCAACTTTATAGGCATGTAGTTATATATGATAAACTGAAGTGAAATGGGCCACTTTTTGGTGTTTTCTTTTTTTGGCATCTGATGAATTCCCTAAGATTGCATACATGAAGGAATCAGTCTCAATCACCACCTTGATACAGGTTCGGAACTGGGAGTACACCTTTGTCACAAGCACCAGCAGGGGCTCGACAAGATAGCGGCGATCAGGCTGGCTTTGGTGTTGTGAGAGGTCATGTTGGTGATGTTCTCGATGTATGACCAAACAAAGTATTCTAGCTGGTTCAGGTCGGGTGAGGAGATGGGGCAAGTGGGAGAAAGGTACAAAGTCGTAGCACTCCTTCTGAAGCTAAGCCTGGGTCTCTTTGGACGTGGGCTGGCGCTGAATCCTGCTGCCACATCCAGGGTCAGTAATCACCTGATTGCACGAGGGGATTACCACACTCTTCAGCACATCCAGATACACTTTGGTGTTGACTTTCAAGCCAACTTCGAAGATGTGAGGTGTCATGATGTGGCCCTCACTTGAAACCACACCAAAGACCATAACTGTGAACAAAGACTTTGTTGAGCTGTGTGTTAAACCATCCAGATTTGTATTTTGAGGGTGCTGGCAATGGTCCTGTTGTCATAACTTGGATCGGTAGAGAGCAGTGTTGCATTTCTGATCTTGCTTGTTGAACATTGTATCATCTTCAGACAGGCTCCTATCACTTTTGGGATTTGTACACACCTGGCCAACTAGTAGATGGTCTGCCACAGAAAAATAAAACCGGTTTTCATCAAATGGAAATGGAATCATGTCTTTTCTAAGGTGACAATTTTATCGTTCTACTCTGTATATCTCGGAAAAAATATTACCAGCATACATAGGGCCACCTATATTAAAGAGTTTAAAAATCACTATAAAAAAGAACATTAAAAATTTTTGGTATTTGTACAGTTTAATCAAGACATTACAAAATGAAAATATTGAAAAAAGGTTATATTGTACATATCCATTTTGAACTGAAGATCTAAAAAAAAAATTCACTTCTTTTGATCGAGTACTTTTTTTTTTTACAGCAGGAAAACACGTTTTTATG
Source organism: Euprymna scolopes (assembly GCF_053919585.1). Taxonomy (NCBI): domain Eukaryota; kingdom Metazoa; phylum Mollusca; class Cephalopoda; order Sepiida; family Sepiolidae; genus Euprymna; species Euprymna scolopes. Next base: position 87,055,224 of record NC_136500.1, read on the forward strand.
ACAGTGCGTTGAAGGCAGACATTTTGGAATTTTTTGAACACGCCATGGGGAGATAACTCAATTTAAAGCGCCGATACTCCCTCCCCATCTTTAATACTAGCTTTTCTTCCTAAAAATCGAACCTTTTGCTCTGTATCATAACAAATTGTTTTTGCGCTGTAAAAAAAAAACCTACTTGATAAAATTAACTGAAACTTTTTTTCGGAGAACAACTTCATTCCATAACGGATACGTACAATTTAAACTTTTTACAATATTTTCATTTTTTAATGTCTTGATTAAACTGTACAAGTACCAATTTTTTTCATCAACATCTGTATATTAGATGAAGTTATTTTATACTTGCATAGATTTTTTTTTCAATAAACGTTTTCTCTTCAAGATTAGTATCAATTGATAACATGCAAGGCACACAAACTCGTCACAGACGTCACATATCGACCGACTCATATCGTAAGGTCACAAATAGGAAACAAACATAAAATGAATGGATACAATGTTTAGATGCAATGACACCTAGAATATTACAAAACTCTGCATTGACAGAGTTTTGGTTTGGAATGAGAATCAATCTGTACTTTTGAAAGTATATGCCATTCTCCTGCTAGATTCAATATAGAAAAATGCAAGATTGATACAGTTTCAGTGGCCATATCATAAAAACAATACTTAGTGCAATCCATAATGAAAGCATAAAACTCTTGGAAAAAATTAAGTTAGAAGAAAATAGGATGATCATTTGTGGCCAAGTTCATTCTGGATTATAATATAATTTTCATTGGATTTTGCAGTGGGTGTGGAAACCTGTTTTTATTTAGCCGTTATGTACTTCTAAAGTTATATACCACTCTTCAATCAAGAGATTTAAAAAAGATTTTACAATTATACTTATATGGTATTCTCACTTCAAGAATATCATACACTAAAGTTCTGAAATGATAAAAATAGAAATAAGCAAAAGGGAAAAAGTAAGATTGTGCCGTTCAAACTTCTTTCTTCATCAAAATGCAGAGTAAAACAAATGGCAGTTTCCATGACCATGTCATAAAAACAATACTTAATGCAATCTATATATATAAAAGCGAAAAAAAGTCCATAATAAAAGCATAAAATTTTGGGAAAAATTAATTTGGGAGAAAATAGGATGATCATTTGTGGTTCACTTAATTCCGGATTATACTATGATTTTCATTGGATTTTTCAGTGGGTGTGGAAACTTGTTTTTATTTAAAAAACAAAAACAAAAAAACGCAACCAAAACAAACAAAATTAATTTGTGTTAGAAATGACTTGTATCAACGGGTGTAATATTTGTGCAATACAAAGTAAACATTTATTTTTGTTGGATTTTTTAATAGGTATGGAAACTTGTTTATATTTAAAAAGAAAAGAAACAGTGGAAAACTACTTCTCACATCTTGTTGGCCGGCAGTTTCAACTTGTTATTGACTATCTTGCTTGTTGCTGCATTTCAACATTTTGAACCGAGAAAGGGATTTAGCTGTTGTACAAAACTATATCTCTACTGATCTGCACATGGATACCATTTTGCCGATGATCCTAACATCGCTTTTCTGATTGAAGACGTTGCAATCATCATATATATTATTAAGCTCCATTTAAGTTGAGAGCTCTGAGAAAAAATATAATATAAGATTTAAATTTAGCAACACTGAGTTCTCTCCCTTGAGTAGATAGCCCACTCTGTTTTTCTTACTATGTTTATAAACAAAAGTATAAGGCTTATTTTTGTCACATAAATCATTCGACCAGCAGTACAGTTACATGATCCACACTGATGATTATTAGTGAGCATGAAACATATATGTCTATGGATATTAAAATATAAATTTATTAAAAACGTAATTATTTAATCATTATCTAATAAATACAAAAGTTTTTTTTTCCCCAGTGAACTATATTCACAATAAAACAGATTATATTTATTTATTTGCGGACTGTTATCCATATCTTCATATTATTGTTATTTCACCATGTTTCGGGGCACGTGGCGCAGTGGATAGAAGCATTGAATCTCTAGGTGTGCATTCTAGGTGTGCATTGTCTGAAAATAACGGTTTCAATCCTACCCAAGGCCAAAGCGTGTTGAGACGACAGCAACTATGGAAGGCAGTAATTACTGAAGATACAGTTAGGAGACTCAGCATTCCTATTCTGTTGCAGTTAACCACCTGAAGAAGGCCAGAGGATGAGTTGGACAACTATGCAGATAAGGATAAGGGTCTGCAAATAAATAAATAAATATACAAATTACTCATCTCAAAGGATTTTAAAAAAATAATATATAAAACAGATTATACTTATTTCATTCTGTAATACAACATAATAGTTTGAAATGCTGTAGATATAGAAATATGCAAATACCCATAAACAACTTTAAGTATTGATAATTTGCATATTTATTTAAAAGGGTTTTCAGATGGAATAATAATAAAAGCACAACTTCCCATTCGAAAATTCAAATATTTCTAAATATGACGTTTAGTATGATTATATTTTGCTTTTTTTTTTTTTGTACAAGGTGGTCACCACTTATCAAGGCCCGGAAGCCACTCATGGATAAGGGTTATTGTAAGTACAGTACGTTAGTGTGGATATTTTAGAGTGTCTACTTAAGAGGGGCGGTTCATCAGGAATTTGTTTACGTTGGACTTGAAGATATCCAAGTTGTAGTCAGCAGGGAAGCAGGCTGACGGAACAGTTCCACAGGCGTGCAGTTCTAGGAAAGAAGCTTTGTTCATTGAATCTATGTTTTGATTTAGGCATAGATAAAAAGTGGGGAAAGTTTTCGACAGTGGATTCAGCTAGACGGGTGTTTTTTGTAAAAGATTGGCGAGGGGGGACCAGAAAGGGAATAAAGGAAGTGCTGCAAAACTGTTCTGTTTGTGGAATTAATTTTACCTGTCCTAGAACAGGTATTCTTATTAGTTGCTGTATAAAGTAATGAGTTGTAATGGTGACAATATTAGCAAATTTTCAATGTAATAATTATAATTTCAGGTGAACAGTCCGAAAAGAGTGAACCAGATTTAACGTCATCAGAATCGGACTCGGGTGAGGATGAAAATGCTTCCAAAGTCATCAAGTACATTGTTCCTAAAACTACAGATGCTATGGGCCAATGGGAAGCACACACAAAGGTCAGTACAACTAATCTCTTCTGTTTGTTGAAAAAGGAAAAATGCAATCATTAATAAAAATTCACAATCCTTTCTGCAATCTAAACAGTGATTTTTCGTTATAATAGCGAAAATCAAATATAAAGTTTCACATGGGTTCAAATAGCCTATATATTAAGTTTCATGTCTGTAGACTAAAAAGTGACAGGAGAGTTTAGTAGGCAAAATTTTTTAAACAAATATATGCATACATAAATATATACAGAAAGAGTTCTGTGTTTACTATAGCCTTTTTACGCAAATGTTACACAAGTATAAATCATGTAGAATATTTGCATGAATATAATTACACGTAATAGTTAACTAAAGATGATCATCCCATTAGAAAACCGAAAAAAACTAATAGGGAATTATTTAAAATGAATGCTTAAAAGAATTAGCTAGATCGTTTGCAGATGAATGCAATTCCACTAGCCATACATAACAAAGTTGTATTTTCTTTTTAAATAAATAGAAAAAAAGGATTTTTTATATGAATATCAATACACAAAAAAAAAAAAACCCAGATTTATAAGAGTATAGATTTACAGAGTGTTTATACGTACTGGTTTTTTTCATTCTTTTCATCGTCACTATCTTTTGTTGTCACCATTTCATGAATATCCTTTTGTCTCATGGTTGCCAATCGCCTCGTCTGTTTAACTTGAATGAATAAAACTGTTTAAGCATAAAAGAAACAAGGGACACATTCACTGAGTTTCTTCAAGGTTTTATTGGAGTTTTATTGGCAGAGAAAGAGAGACTTAATAACTAAACAATAGTTTCTTTTTTTAGAAAATTTCTAACTTAGAAATCCACGATGTAGAGGGACAGACATTGATAACATTTGCCTTACATTATTCTACATTATTGGCATGTCTCGTTCGTATGGCTTCCTGGAGAGAACTGAACTGAAAACCTTTGTTTCTCTCACTCACAAACGTGACGTTATGTCATCGTTTGACTCCCGTTTTGTCTGTGGTATTTGACCTCTTGCTCTTGCCTTATCATCACCTTTCATTCAACCATGAAAACGATTCTGCTTTGCAGATCTGGGTTATACTGATATGCACTAAGAGTGATCCTTGTCAAAATTCACACTAGCTAACATAATCGTTACTGACATAGGGTCCCTAATATGCAAGATGAGTCCCTAACCTAACCATCAATATATGATAGCGCCTATGGCAAAAAAAATATCCATATTATTTTTTAATAAAGTACTAACCTTCAGATGGTATGTGTCAAAATTTTTGACCAATCAGGTTATTACATAACAAATTAGTGTTATTTAATTGAAGGTACTGTATCAAATCTTCAAAGCAATGTAAAAATCTGAATTCCATTGTTTTGAAAATTAGCAACGAATGAAATGAAAATAAAGCGTTGCTTTCTGATGCAAAAAAATACTGTTCAAGCAAAGGCAATGTCTTGATAAGTGTTTTTCAGATTTTGCTCTGTCGGGAATATTCATCAAGCGATTATATGCTAACTTTTAACACAGTTGAATGGACAAACATCAGATGAACAGACAAACATCAAACGAACGCTCAGATGACCTGAATGCATCTGTTGTCCTGGAAAAACATTCAAGTTAACAAACTCGTTTTCTATATTATTTTAATTGGAATTCATGATGAGTATTATTTATTAATTTATTTATTGCAGACTTATTATCCTTATCTTTATTAGATGTTGTTTCACGACATTTCGGCCAACTATTCCTCTGGCCTTCGTCAGGTGGTAGTTGCGACGGGATAGAAACTCTGAATCTCTTAACTGCATCCTCAGCAATTACTGCCATCCATAGTTGTTGTTGTCTCACCACGTTTTGGTCAAGTAAGCCTCTGGCTGGTTTTGGGTAGGATTGAAACCGCTATCTTCAGACAATTCTTACCTGGAACCGTAGAGATTCAACATCTCTATCCACTGTGCCATGGGCTCCGAAGGGCAAGAGGAATAGTTGGCCGAAACGTTGTGAAGCAACAATTAAGAAAGATGAGGATAATAGTTTGCAATAAATAAATTAATAAACTCGTTTTGGTCAATCATGAATTGAAGTTGCATGCGATGGAGGGATTGAGGATGTTAGAAGGCAGTGTATTCACCGTTTTGCATGAACATTTATCAATGGGAAAACTATGTTCAAAGTGAATGTTGTATTTGCAAAAACAGCAAAGTGCCAATAAATCAGAGCATTGTTTGTAGCTGTTTTTGCATCAATATATGATGGTGGACGAAACCTGGATCCACCACTTGATTTCAGAGTCAAATTCATAGTAAACGGAATGGACAGCAGCATTTCAAATTGTTTAATGGACAAAGACGCAGACAAGGTCTCCTTATTTTGGGATTTGCAAGGTATTTTGTTCATAGATTACCCTGAGAAGGAAGAACCATCAATAGTGAGTATTAATTACACTGGTGCATTATAATGGAGAAATTACCAAAACAAAAAAAAAAATGGCCACTGATGCTCTTTTATCAAGACAATGTACTGTGTCACAAGTCAATCACAACAATGGTAAAACTACATGAATGGTATTTCAAATTGCTTCCATTCTCACATTATTCGCCAAATCTCATCCCTACAACTACTGACTGCTTGCAAACCTCAAAAGAAAGCTCCAGAGAAAGAAATTTGGCTCCAATGAAGAAATGATATTGGAAAGTGAGGTGTATTTTAAATTAAAACTTAAATTGACTTGTTAGAGAAGTATTGGAATGAGCATATCAGCTAAGAAGAAAAAACAATGTCGATGAATAAAGTTGAATTTTGCATAAAAGTTGTTAGTTAAACCTTGGACTTATTGAGTGATGTATTACGTCTGACTTGCCCACCAAGTTTCACTCATGAATGTTCAGCAGTTTTTGTTTTATTGCCGTTCAATAATAAACACACCTGGATACGACATGAAAATTTGTCAATAACTCTGACAGACCTTTTCTTTTGGCACGACCTTCATTTGGATTATGATGGCTCTCTTCAGTACATGAATAGTTTGGAAATTTATATAAGGCATTATCTTCAAGATAACTCTCATCAATAAAAATCTGAAGGTTTAAGATTTGTTGAATGTGTAGCCCATTCAGGCTGACCTTTTCTACTGATGAGACGATCACCAAAGTATTCCTGCATATCATTCAATGGTGATAAAGCAAAGACTGAGCATTGATGATTGAAACTTGGTGAACAAGTGAGGCATAGATTGAAGTTTATTTGCATAAAATATGGATGGAATGAAGTTTATTTATGTGAAATATAGTTGGATAGAAGTTATTTTACGGTTGGATCGCAGAAAGGATTTTGAATTTTAGTAACAATTTCATGATCAGCATGTTTTTGGATTATATATGCCATACTCTTTGTCAGGTTGTTTAATCGTGGGCTACATTTTCCATCTTTCATGGTAAGATGTTACGTTTTTCTTAGAGTATGCTCTCTCGATTTTTTACGTTGCCCTCCTATCGATATTGTTAGTTACTTCCCTCCTTAAGTTAAACACAAGGTTAGCTTTTAGTCTTTTTCTTATTTAGTTTTTTTTTATTACATTTTCAACCCAAACAAGGCACATTGCCACTTTGATGCAGGGAGCTACTATCAGGGACATAAGCTACTGGGGTACTATCTAGGGAGTTGGGCAGCAAGATGTCAGTTATCATTACACTTGAACTTCTGTATGTCAGTACAGTTGGGGAAGCAGAAACCCGGAAGGGAATTCCAAAGTCTAGCAGTTCTGGGAAAGAAACTACTGGAGTAGAAGGCTCTCTTACATCTAGGGATCTCAACTGTGAAGGGGTGGGATTTTGCTGCTTGTTCGGTTTGTCACGTCGAGGGGGTACAAGTGCTTGCAGTTCGTCGGAGCATTCACCGTTAAAGAACAGGCAGAGGGATGCTACATTTCGTCGCTGGGACAGAGGCTGAAGCTTAGATGACAGTTCAGGACCTATCAGGTTGGCGACTCTCTTTTGAACCTTGTCTAGACCAGTAGCAGATGCACCAGCCCTAATATGACAACATACTCCATACATGGGCTAATGGTGGCCTTATAGAGGTACAGGATACTTTCGGGTGTTAGTAGCTTTCCAGCATGGTAGAGAGAACCTATCTTCTTTGCAGTGGTCCTGGCAATGCTCTCAATGTAATTGTTCCAAGTCATGTTTCCTGTGAACGTTAGGCCGAGGTATTTAAAAGATATACTCTCAGATAAAGTCTTTGGCCATTGCTATTGGTGGTAAAGAAGGTTTCTTGTAATTATTGAAGGAAACAAGTTTAGTCTTGGCAGTATTGAATGTGACCATCCATTTTTGTCCCCATTCCACTACAGATTGGAGGTCATCCTCTAGTGTTTCTGCCATTTCTTTAGATATGTGTTCATTTGTTTTCCTGTCGTGTCTGCTATAGAGTGTGGTGTCATCAGCATATATACCCATCTCACAGAAATTTTGTCAGGGAGGTTATTTATGAATATTAGGAATAATAGAGGTCCAAGGATAGACCCTTGAGGCACTCCCGGAATTTATATCATATTGTTTAGAGGTACGACCATCGAGGACAACCTGGATTTTTTCTTATCTAAGAAGGATTTAATTATGTTAAGTATTCTTCCAGTGATACCGTATGATCTGATTTTCCTGAGAAGACCTTCATGCCATACCCTGTCAAAAGCCTTAGATATATCTAGAGCTACCGTTCTACCCTCCCCTGTTTTGTCCAGTGAATGGTATATATGTTCAGAGGTTACAGTTAGGATGTCTGATGTGGAACGGGCTTGCCTAAATCCATATTGTTGGTCAGTCAGAAGTTTAGCATCTGTAAGGTGATGGACTAGAGCTTGGTTAATTATGGACTCAAATATTTTGGCGAAAAGAGGAGGCTAATGGGGCAATAATTTATTGGGTCAGTTCTTTTGCCAGAATTCTTGAAAACTGTAACCACAGAAGCAGTTTTCCAGCAAGCAGAAAAGCAAGATTCATTAAGGCATTTGGTGTAAAGTTTGGAAGGAACTGGAGCTACTTCGGCAGAGCGCTTTTTTAATAGCACAGCCGGGATGAGATCAGGTCCACATGCTTTTGAAGTGTCAAGATTTTTTATGATAGCATGCACCTGAGAAGGGGTGATTTTCAGATTGTCTAGTGTGGTGTCTGTCCACAAAGGAAAGTCAGGGAGGGGGTGGTTAGCAGGGTCCAGTGTGGAGTTGGAGGCAAACTGACTGGCAAGCATGTTAGCCTTCTCGGTTGCTGAGCAAACAACCTCATGATTGTTGAATAGTGGGAAATTGTTGATTGCCCATCATTTACTACACTGTTGTAGATTTTCCAGAAGTCGCGGGTTCCTAATTTCTGTGCTTCGATGCGTTTTTTGGTGGTTTCAGTAAATTCTCTATCAGCTGTCACTATTTCTTTATTCCAGTTACTTCTGGCTTCTATATACTTCTGTCTGTTTGAACCAAACTTATGTTGGTTAAATTTGTGGTACGCATGCTGCCTTTGCGCAATGGCAGCTGCACAAGTAGAAGTAAACCATTGGGGGGAGTGGAGCTTGCTATAAAATTTCCGCGTGGGAACATTGCCGTTTTGAACCATTCAGTGGCCTCATTTGCGCTCTGTTCAACAGGAAGTGAAAAGATATTTTGCCATGGGGCGTCTCTGATGAGATCCCTGATGGCTTTCCAGTCAGCTTTTTTATAATATCTTATTGTTTTGAACAATGGCTCTTCATTTTTGGCTCTAGAATTTAGGGTGATTTCAACCATTATCACTGCATGATCAGTGTTCCCAAGTGGGTGTGGGAATTCGTAATACAATCATCAAGAACTGTGGTCAGAAACAGATCTAGAAGTGATGCCTGTTCTTGCTGGTCTGGGAAATGGGTTGGAAATGTAACCGTAGTCTTGGGGAAAAATTAATCTAGTCAAAAAGGATTCCTTCTTCTTTGACTATGACAGAAGAGATACTACACTTTGAATTATTTATTTGCACAAAATCTAAATAAAATTTGAATATAAAACAAATTAGCCACAAGATACAAAGATTTGATTGGATTAAAATTGGGGTTGGTGATGGGAATGAACAGAAAACAAAAATGTGGTTAGTAAAACTTTCCTAATCTTTTCTAAATAATCTACTGCATACTGTTTTCTGGTTTGTTCAGAACCGAAAACAAACAGATCAATCTTTAAATGGGAGTGTGATCTAAGTGGAAGAAAAAAGAAAACAGGAATGAAAATTAGAGAGTGGGTGGTGTCCTTCCAAGATAAATGCAATTTGGTAAATGGTGAGGAAAAAATTGAAAGTGGAGTGTGAACATCTTAGAGGTACATCCGGGTCTGAAGTCAGTTTCAGTCTCTTTTTTAGAATTAAGTCCATTATTATTTTAAATGTTGGAAATGTAATCGATGGTGAATTGCCTTCCTTGAATTAGGTGAGTAAAAAATGAAAATCAAGTCAAGCATTCGATTTAGTCTGGAGTCTGGTGACTTATTGCAGAAATCAGCTCTACTTCTATTTTCATATTCAAAATATAAAAGTAAAGAATTACCTCCCCCAAACTAGCTTGAGATTGCTCTTATTACAGTGGGAAAGTAGCTTTCTGTCTTTTTTGTAATACTTTAATATCTGCCAGTTATATTATTTTCTGATAATGTAATTTGAAATTTGTAAAACTTAAGGCACAACCTAGGTGTGGTATTAGCCCTGGGCAAGCTATGCCAGCTTCCTCCAAAGGAGGAAGTTTAAAGGGAAGATTTTTAGTTCTCTCCCACTGCAAGAACTTAGACACCAGGGCCGGAAAGTAGGATTGAGAAGTCAGCACCCCTGAGGAGGGGCACTCTAACTTGCAAAAAGTGTCTGGGCAGACTCGTCGGCATTTCCCGGCAAGGAAACCTCAGGCGATTAGCAATAAACTCTCTTCTTAAAAAGAGAAAGCAAAGCCTGAGAGGGTGGACCTCCTAGAACTGCACAGAATTAACATCCCATCATAATCAGAAGGATTAGATCATTACAGAAATGCTCAAATCTGTTCATTTGGGGGCGAGGATAAAAATCTGAAGTTTACAGGGATATATCAAATTTGGAAGCGGTTTCTAGCCACATGTATATCCCAGTCATGGGAAGATGACATACAGTGCTTAGCATTCTCAAATGGTCACCCATCTGCTACTTGCCAGGTTCCAAGTCGCTTAATTTCTGTGATATAACGAGAACCAATGTTTCAACACTATTATGCTGGATGGCATAAAAAGGTAACTGTGAAATATAAGGGAGACAATCAGTGAATCTTGAATCATTAACTGAGATGAAAATCTGATAATGATGAACTTCTCTGATATTATGATGCATAGTTAAATTTCATAAATAAAAATTGAAATACTCTATCATTTTGCATAAGTTTTTGGTGTGCGATAATATACTTTTGAATATCAATTAAGGACTTCATAAAATTTAACTGGCATTTGAAGACTTTTTCTCTGCGTGTTAGTCAGTTACTCCCAAACTACTTTATAGATGTGTACAACATTTGGGATGAAGTATCCTTGAAATTATAAGTGTGTATTGGAGATGGGTCCCATTAGTGATATTTCTAACAAAAGGGGAAGAATTGTTGTTTTCCGAGTTGGAATCTATCCATCTAACATCTAGTTTTTGGCTTTAGAGTAAGTTTCTTTTTTTTTTTTTTTTTTAACTCCATACATCAAATGGCTTCATGTCTTGTCTGGGCGATTTCCATTTAAAAAACAAAAAAAAAAAAACAACACTTATAGACACTAGTGCATCGAATTTGAAAAACACCACCTTTGGCATGCCGGATATATCAATGCAAGAAAGAAAATAATAATGCTGCTACTTCTACTACTACTACTACTACTATTATAACTGCTGCTAATAATAGTAATTGTAATAACAAGAATAAACATTGACAGGTTAAATATTAAGGGAAAAATTCTACAAAATTTTGCATGAAACACTTTTGGCAAGCTGGATTTGTAATAAGTAGGACTAGGACAACAGCATATTCTTTTCATTGTTTTGACTCTCGAGTGTGTATCCCTTGATATCTTATATGCTTTTATATAGGGAGAGTCAAAACAAGGAAAAGAATATTCTGTTGTCATAGCCCTACTAATAAGTGAAGGAGGAATTATACTACTACTACTACTACTACTACTAGTAAGAATAAAAACTTATAAGTTCCAAACTAGTTTCAAATCTATACTCCTATAAATTTGAGTTTTTTATGTGTATTAATTAAAAAAAACTTTTTTTCTATTTATTTAAAAAGAAAATACAACTTTATTATATATGGGTTGTGGAATTGCATTCATCCGCAAAAGATTTAGCTAATTTGCATATTCTTTTTAACATTAATGTTAAATAATTCCCTATAGTGTTTAAAAAATTTTGCCTACCAAACTCCTCTGTCAGTTTTTGGTCTACAGATGTGAAGCTTAATATATAGGGTATTCGAATCCATGTGAAACTTTATATTTGGGTTTTAGCCGGGGAAAATTGATGCAAAAAGTGTGTGTAAAATGTTTTTGACTTCTAATGGGGGTAGTTTTTTTTTTTTTTTTTTTTTTTTTTTTTTACAAAGGCATCACCACATTATCAAGGCCAAGAGGCCACTCAAGGATAAAGGTTAAAGAGTGTACAGTAGAAATTGGACAATATAGTAATCATTAGTAATGAAAATTTGGTAAATTTGATAACTTATATGGAACGGCTCATCAAGAACTTATTTACGTTAGACTTGAAGACAACCATATTGTAGTCAGCCGGAAAGCAGGAAAACGGAAGACAATTCCACAGGCGTGCAGTTCTAAGAAAGAAGCTTTGTTCATGGAATCTACGTTTAGGTTTAGGCACAGATAAAGAGTGGGGGAATTATTGATAGTGTTTACAGCTAGACGAGTGTTTCTTGTGAAAGTTTGGCGAGGGGGGACCATAGATTGAAGCTCAGTCGAACACTTTCCATGAAAATAACGATACATCAGAGACAAACTCGCAACATCTCTTCTGTGAGATAGAGGTTGCAGCGAAGAGAAAAGGACATCTCCTACGAGGCTACGAAGTCTATTTTGAACTCTATCAAGGCAGGACAAGTCCTTTCTAGCAGCTCCTGCCCAGATGTGGCAACAGTATTCCATCCTTGGACGTACCTGGCTCTTATATAGATAGAGAATAGCATCAGCAGTGAGATATTTACCGGATCGATAGAAAGATCCCACCATTTTTCCAGCGGCCTTGGCAACAGATTTGATGTACGTGTTCCATTTAAGATCAGGAGTAATGGTCAAGCCCAGAAGCTTGTCAAAACTTGAGGCCTCCTGAAGACGAGAGCCATTCATTTCAATTGATGCCAGATGTGGATTAGAATGTTGATGATGTAAAGAGAGAAGCTTGGTTTTAGATGCATCAAAAGTAACCAGCCACTCCTTTCCCCATTGTACTACGTGCTCAAGATCAGAGGAGAGAGAATTGGAGAGAACTTGGTCGTTTACTGTCTTAGATGTGCTACCATAAATGGTAGTGTCGTCAGCATAAATGTCTACAAATGATGTAAGGATGTGATTTGGAAGATCATTAATGTAGATCAGGAAAAGAGTCGGGCCCAGGATGGACCCCTGAGGGACACCGGCATTAATACTGTGAGCTTCTGATTTTTGCCCCTCAACTACTACTCTTATGAATCTATCAGAAAGAAATAATTTAATAATTGAGAAGACTTCTCCAGCTATACCATAGCTAGCGATCTTATGAAGTAAACCTTTATGCCATACCCTATCAAAGGCTTTAGATATGTCAAGAGCAATTGCCCTAGAAAGATTGCCACCATTGAGAGATCTGCTAATCCTATGCGATATTACTGTAAGCACATCTGCTGTAGATCTAGCAGAACGGAAACCATATTGAGTGTCACTAAGAAGGTTATTTTTGTTGAGATGGTTGATTACTTCTGTATTTAACACAGATTCTAGCAACTTACTCATGACGCACAGGAGACTTATTAGCCTGTACTGAGAGGGGGATGAGCGATCACCTGAATTAGTTATTTAAATGCTGCCCACCTCAGCATTATGTGGCACAAGGCCGGAAAGTGGGAACCCCGCAGGTTCCCCTAAAGGAGGGGCACTCCTGCAATTTTAAAAAATTGTCTGAGTAACCCCGTCGGCATTCCCCGGTCAGGGCGCCTCAGGCAGCAAGCAATAAACTTGCCCCACTGGAAAGCCCGGTGGCAAGGCCTGGGAGGGTGGACCTCCTAGGTATTACCCAGGAGGTGTACCTCAGTCCAACAGGTGCTGGGCTGGTTCCCGGTCCCTCAACTGTTGGGCTGAGTGTCAAGTGACGAATACTTGACTGGTACTACCCTGTCTCCCTGCAGCCGAAGCCGCTAGGAGACACATCCCATCATAAGAGGCTTATAATGGGGTATGAGACAAATAAATTCGCCCATCATTTTTATAACCACCGGCTGTGCTAAACAACCAATGAGAACCTTCCAAAGTTAGTATAAAAGTTGTTGAATTTTAGATTCAATCAGTTTGCTGCTAAATGCGTCACGGACTGCATTTGATTCACTAACATAATGTTTCCAGTTTTTTTTTTTTTAAAAAAAAAGAAAGTCACTTGTTAAAAACTTGTAAATTTCCTTTTTTGTCAAATAATTTTTTTTTTGTATCTATTTTTTGGCAAACATTTGTTAAAAACAAAATGTATATTTGTGAATTTTTGTGCATCTGTTTATAAGTATTTGAAAAGTATTCTATTTATAAGTTTATATATATTTGAAAAGTGTTTATTTTTATATGTATCAAAAAAATAAAAATGGCTTCTTTTTGCATACATTATACCAATATATTAACAATTTCTTTTGACCAATGAGAAATAAGACAAATTCTCAAAAAAAAAAAAAAAAATTATTTTATTGGTTTATTTTTATTTGTTCATTTAGGTGTGTAAAATGTTTTTGACTCCTAATGGGGGTATGAGACGAATAAATTCGCCAATCATTTTTATAACCACCGGCTGTGCTAAAAAACCAATGAAAACCTTCCAAAGTTAGTATAAAAATTGTCGAATTTTGGATTCAATCAGTTCGCTGCTAAATACATCACGGACCGCATTTGATTCTTGGCCGCCATCTTGGTTACCGCCAATTACAGTCAGGACCTGATCTGAACTATGCCGCCATCTTTGTTCAACATAATGTCACAACACTTAACAGTGTGAAAATTTAAAAAGGAATTTGCCAGGTGAAGGTTGAACAGTGGCATTACGAATATGCATGTGTTATGTAATAGCTATTGGTTCATGTTTTAATTTTTAGCCTTGCAGCAAACATGTCTTCATAGCTAAGGCATTAATGTCAAAGGAAAAAGTAAATTGTAAACTAAACGTTTTGGTTTCGATTCTTGGTTGTGGCGCACTAGTCATTTTTTTGTTTTTTAAACTTTTTAAATCATTACTATGTATTGGGTCAAATATGATATAAGTAATAGTATCTGTTCTGTAATTTGTCCTTGGTCAATGTAGGGGAAACCCTTCATACTGAAACAATTACTATTTATTTGGATACTGCCAGAGTGCCCCCTTTTTTGAGGGAGTTGCTTTTTCCCCCCACATTAAAAACAACGCTATTTCTGCAAGTCATCTTTTTTATTGACTACATTAAAGTTAAACGCTTTGCCTACTATCACTTTTTTTTTGTTTTTCACACCTCCTAATACCTGGGCTATGCCAGGCACCCAGGCTAATCTATATATATAAGTGAAAATGTGTGTAGGTATGTATGTGTGTTCGCTTTTTGTGTATGTCTACAAAAGGCTTTTTTCGCCATGATTCTCGGTTGGCTCGCTCCTTCTTAAAACTTTTTATATGCTGTCTAAATAATAATATCTACGACTAAGGAGCTCTGGTCGCAGCTATCTTTAATTTACCCGACTTTTACAAGCTATGTTCGAGATATTTTTTGATCGCCGCGCAGCGGGGAAAACAGAAACTGGCTTCCAGCGCAAAACTAGGTCAAACATCACGCGACTTAACGTTCTTGCACCTGCTAATTTCGCTTTATAAACGTCAACTTAACACACTTATCAATTCATCTATTCCCATGGTCGAGATGGTTAGGTCGCAGGTTTTTTTTTCCATTTCCTTTCCACCTCCGCATCAAAGGTTCGGGGGTTCAAGCCTACCTTTCTACTAAAACTTTTTTTTCTTTTACACCTCCAAACACCCGGCCAACGTTTTTTTTTTTTTTTTTTTTTTTTTTTTAAACAGGATTGTTTTGATCTAACCCCCTCCCCCACAACACACACACACCTCCGAACACCCAGGCAACGCCGGGTAACCCCCCCCCGCTAGTATAATAATAAATACGAAATCTGCATTAATAAAAAATCATATTTAAGCATATTTTATGACCGGGCAGCCTGCTAGTTTTGCATAAAGTACTTTTGGCAGACATTGTGTAATAAGCATGATAGGAATCATAATACTACTATTATTACTACTACTACTAATAAATGTGGTTCAAAACTATTATCAAAAGTCAAACAAATTCTGCATGAAGTACCTTTGGCAAGATGTGTTTCAGAGATCTTTCTTCCTCTATGGAGGATAGGCAGGGGCTGGTGAGACTAGGCTATTGCTGCCTACTGTAAAGAAATACAGGGTAAGTCACGGGAAAGAAACTTTAGTGAAATTGGAGGTGAACTTTAGAAAGCAGCTTCAAATTTGTGCTTGTGAAAATGGCCATCATTTGTTAGACATAATTTTTCACTTCTAAATATTCCATAATGGCATAGTTTAGTAAATGTTTTTATGTACATTATAAAATTTTTGTTGAAATAGAGTTTTGTTTTCCTTAAAAACATCCATTTCCTGTGACTCACCCTATATAAGATACCAGCCTGGGTGCCCGGTGTTGCCTGGGCGTTTGGAGGTGTGTGTTGAGCAAAAAAAAAAAAAAAAAGTGGTAGTAGGCAGACAGGCTCGAACCTGTACAGCGAAGGAGGAAAAGAATGTGAAAAAAGTAACGTCTTCGCTGCTGCGCCCATCACCAAACCGGAAGTGGGGATGGTTTAAATTAAGGCTAGTCAATCAAAGAGGTGATGATTTTCGAAAATATTATTGAAAAAAGCGACTCTTCCCTGTAGAAAAGTGCCCAGTTGAGGGTAAAGGAATTAATGTTTTTAGCCAATTTTTCGATATTTGTCATCCGAAGGGTCGAGCTTCAAAACAATACTGATCTTATGAAAATCTGTCATCTCTGTTGAAAGTTTTAGGCAGACATACAAACATACATTTAAACAGACAGGTGAGATTTATATTATAGACTAGCTTGAGTGCCCGGTGTTGCCCGGGTGTGTTGAGCAAAAAAAAAAAGTTGTAGTAGACAGGCAGGCTCGATCGAACCCATCACACGAAGGCGGGAAAGAAAGTGGAGGTGTGTGTAAGAAAAAGAAAAATAGGAGTAGTAAGCAGGCTACAAACCTGTAAGGAAAAAGAGGTGAAAAAAAAACCAAACCGTCTTATTGATGCGCCTACCGCGGTTGTAACGTTACGGCCGGTCGAAATAACCCCTTTTTTTGCGATGTCGTTGACACAAGGTTTGAATGACTTGCAAAAAATGTCAGCGAAAAAACCGACCCTCCTTGTAGAAAATTGCCCAGTTTAGGGTAAAGGAGTTAATGTTTTTGGCCAATTTTTTTAATATTTGTCATCCGAAGAGTTGAGCTTCAAAAGCATACCAATCTTGTGAAAATCCATCGCCTGTCAAAAGTTTTAGGCATATATACAATCATACATAAATTTAAACAGACAAGTGAGATTTATATAATAGACTAGCGGGGGGTACCCGGCGATGCCCGGGGGTTTTGAGGTGTGTGTGGTTTTGGGTAAATCAAAACTCCGGGGGTGGGTGGGGGTTAAAATAAAAAAAAAGTTTTGGTAGGTGAGTATGAGGATCGAACCCGAACCCTTGAGGCAAAGTTGGAAATTAAAGTGTGAAAAAAAAAAAGTGCGACGTTAACCATTGGTTCACCGTAACATACAACGGAGACCCGTTTGAATTTATTTAAGTATTAAAAACAGGTGTCCGCAATAAAAGTTAACTCTGCTGCTTCCATTTGACCTAATTAAGGAGGTCAAATAGAAGTCACGCAGTTAACTTTTGCTGCGAGGCAGTGTTTGGGTTTGTTTACCCAACTTTGACTTTTTTTCCCCAACAGATGTTGGGAGGGGGAAACCAGCTCCCCATTGTCCAGATTGAATAGCAGTTGTCTGATATAAGAGGAGTAGTTTGTCCCCGCATTGATCAAAGCTGATTGCTTGTGGACGTTCCTGGCGCGATGCCGAGAACAACTTGTTAGCTTTTGATTTAGTTTCGCTTTTTATATGAAAAAGCCGAAGCAACACGTGAGAAGCCAAAATAGCAATAATTTTGTAAAAGTCGCCATGAATAAATCTAGACGCTACACATATTCCCAAATCCTAGATATTATTATCTAGGGGCTATATAAACAGTTGTAAGCGATCGTCCCCCCCCCCAGGAGCATGTGCGAAAGAAGCCTTTGCGAGACATACACGAAATGGTCACACACATTTTGCCTTTTATATATATAGACTAGCCTGGATGCCTGGTGTTGTCCGGGTGTTTGGAGGTGTGTGTTGAGCAAAAAAAAATAAAAGTGGTAGTAGGCAGGCAAGCTCGAACCTGTACCGCGAAGGAGGAAAAGAACATGAAAAAAAAAAAAAGTGGTAGTAGGCAAACTCGTACCACAAAGGAGGAAAAGAATGTAAAAAAAAAAAAAAAAGTGACGTCTTTGCTGTTGCGTCTATCGCCAAACTGGAAGTGACATAGGTTTAAATTAAGACTAGTCAATCGAAAAGAGGGGATGACTTTCAAAAATATCGGCAAAAAAGTGACCTCTCCCGGGAGAAAAGTGTTCAGTTGAGGGTGGAGGAATTAATGGTTTTAGCCAACTTTTTCTATATTTATTGTCCGAAGGGGCGAGCTTCAAAATGATACCAATCTCGTGAAAATCCGTCACCTCTGTCAAAAGTTTTAGGCAGACATACAAACATACATTCATGCAGACATACAAACATACTCACATACATTTAAACAGACAGGTGAGATTTATATTATAGATTACTAAAAATCTGTTCCTAGAACTTACTCTATCCATTCCTAATTTTTGCAATCACACTAGCACCTGCTCCACCCTGTGTTCCAATCGTATTATCAAGGTAACAAAACTTCTTGACAACCTCAATAGTTTCATCATTACTTTCACCACATCTGAGTTCTCATCCACCTCCATTGTCTTACACTTCTTGCACACAAACTAGTTATCCAATGCGCTTCTTGTGCACCCAAATGCTTACAGGTAACACAAAAATTGAGTGCACAAACAGAACAGGAGAACTTTCCTCTTTTTGGGAGCGTTCCAACACTACAACCAAGAATCGTCACTTTGGTCTTGGTAACATTAACTTTCAGAAATAAGAAATTCAGTTTGCAAACATGTTTCTCCTTTCAGGGTTTTGGCTCACGGATTATGGCAAAGATGGGCTACATTGTTGGACAAGGTTTGGGAAAAAATGGAGAAGGCAAAGCTGAACCTGTTCCAATTGAAATTCTTCCTGCTGGTAAGATTTGTTTTTGATATTGTGTGATTGTAGTATTCCTTATTTTATTTTTATTAATAGATTAAGATTGCTGAAGATTCGATCTGACAATATAAAACAGTTTCCACCCCAGAAACAGCATGTCAATACTGTAATGTGTAGCTTTTAAGTAAAATAGTTTATATTAGCTATTTTAGAACCTATGATCAAGCACTTTATTGTTGTTTTTAACTAATTTATGATATTAATGTTGGAATGGTTAATCGGAATTGGGAATCAGAAAAATCGGAACTTTTCAGGGTATCGGAATCGGAAAAAGTTACGTCTATTTTCTGATGCTCTAAAACGATTTCTTTAATTGTCCTTTTTTATTTGGTTTTGTTTCAAATGAAATCTTTCACCGCTACGAGTAATAATAAAATAATAAATATTTATTGATTTTGAACTTCCAGTAAAACTAAAAGGTACTTCTACACTATCAGAACAAAATTTTGTAGTCGATAAATAGTTTTCAGATAAAAAAACAATGGTTTCAATTGATTTTTTTTTTGTCAATTCTAATAAATTACAACGTTAGCTTCCAAATTATGCAGTTGAAATTACCTGAATATTACTGAATTATTAAAAAAAAAAAACTTTGTGTTAGCAGGTGAAAAATTACGGCCATCTTGTTTTTATAAAATAAATCGAAACAGAAAATTACCTCCCTTTTGAACTCTCCTGTGTCTTACATAAGCAAATATGATCGTTTTCTTCAAATTCTATTTATTTTCTTTAATAAATAATTTTCTACCTTATCGATTTTCGTACGTTTTGGATATAATTATCTTAAAGATACAAGAAATACGCAGGTACCATTGTTTTCATGTGAAATTCAGTATTAAAATTTCCAAAATTTCGTTACCTAAAATTTATAGATCATCATCTCCCCCACCACACATACAAATGTGTTTTTACATTGGAGAACATATATTTAGCAATAGACCTGAAAAAATTGAAATGGCTTAAAATATTCCAATATTGATATATATATATATATATATATATATATATATATATATATATATAGAAAGAGCTTGATGAGCTAAGAAAGCATCTTTTTAAATTTTAAAATCCAATTAAAATTAAGGAAGGTATGACTATTTTTGTGCCTCACATGTTTGGATATTTTTCCCTCCTTAAGACCATATGCGTTTTGTCACATTTTTTACACTACCTTTTCAGTAAAAATGCTATATCTTTGTTAAAACAGAAGATTAAGCAATGAAATGTATTCTTGTGCTAGTAATTAGAATATGCTACTGAAAATCTCCAAAAATTAATGGTTTCCAAATAATCTGCAGTAACTGCACATAAATATGCTGCAATTCCTTAAACAGACTATGTATCCATTAAAAGAAAAGAAATTATAGAACTCCAAGTTGAATTGTTGAACTTTTTTTTACTTTTTTATGTACAAAAAAACTGAAATCGAAATCTAGCACTGTTTAAAAATGAATATATTGCAATATATCTTTGGTTTTATTGTAGATTAATACCTTCAGTTATGCCCCCCCCCCTCCATCTGACCACCTCTCCAAAATATGTGATTCTACCTTTATAGACAACTAGCAGTTCCGCCTGGCTTTGCTCAGGCTCTATGTACTGTTCATAACTATATGTGCATATGTATATATCAAAAGGTGTGAATATGTATGGTAAGGCCTTTATATATAATAGGCTTCCTTAACTACCTTAGAAAAAAGTTGGTAGAGACTGCTGACATCAATTTTTTTAAAACTTTGACCTCAATTATGACTCCTTAACATTTATTGTTTAGGGCTCAAATCAAATTATAAAGTTAGATCCATGTTCAAGTAACCTATATCTAAAATTTCAAGTGTTTAGACACAAAATTGGCAGAGGAGTTTGGTAGAGTTCTTAACGGTCAAATCGTTGAACTTTGACCCCTTACCAAACAAATTTCTGTCTGAAAACCGATTAAACATTTTTTCCCGAATCTCAATACCCCTTATGTCAAATTTCGAGTCTGTAGACCCAAAATTGACAGTTATTTGGTAGGGAATTGTTTACTGACCGACATACCGACAGACAGACATTTTCATTTTTATAGATATATAGATTACGTGAATACCTTAAAAAATTTTGATAAAAGAAAAGCAAAACTTATTTTAGAATTTAATGTAAAATGATTTCCCATTTTGAACCATTTCAGCGTTTTAGGACAGTTAACCAATTTTTTTTTTCCATGGTAAATAAATCCTGGGTATTTTTTTTTTTCCTGAAAGGCGATTATGTGTGGTTTTAAGAGGGCTTTTGTGCAATTATGAGAAGGTGGGTAGGTTGCCACTCTGACTTTGGGTTAATGATAGACCTAAGTAAAATTACGTGTGAACATCCTAAAGACTTAGAAACAAAACAAAAATAATTTTAGAATTTAGAGTGGGGGTTGGTTTCACATAACTTTAATGCTAAATAATTCACCATTTCGAGATCATTCTAGCATTTTAGAACAGTTGACCAATTTATTTTTATGGGAGATTAATCATGCGCACTTTTCTTTAAAGAAAAGTCTTCTTTTTTTTTTTCTTTTTTTTTTTGTAGCTTACTAAGGAATTTTGTTTGGGGAGTTCTGCCACTTGTACTTAGCATTATTGTTAGGGCTAAAGATTTTAGGAGGAGGCTTGCAACTCATACCTAAGGTTAGACGTAAGATTAAGCAATTTTTTTTTTTCTGTTAAGAGGCTGTTGTGATACCCATTGTGAAATTTTACAAGAATTCAGACAAACAGACATAAATGTTATTTAAAACAAGTGACGTCACTAACAGAAAACATGGCGTTTGGAAAAGTCTCAAGTATTTTTTGTCCCACCTATTTGAATGCAAGAAAAAGAAACAAGTTTTTGCTAAAGCTGACATATTGTTAAAAATATTTGGAATTAATTTTATTTTGATTTTTTTAATTACACTTTATGTCTTTTTCTACCGTTTTTATTTCTTAATTGAGCACTCCTGCAAATATTTAAATATCGATTTTGCAGGGTTTTTTTTTTTTTTTTTTTTAATAATCGTGTAGCTTAGTTTCCATTCAATAATAAATCCACTGGAAACATTTTTAAAAAGACAAAAAAAATAGAAGTGTTGTACTGCACATACACGTAAACCAAAACAATCATATTTTACATCTTTGGATGTTTAGATATTTTAAAGGTTTGACTACTATCCAATTTTTAAAAAATATTTATATGGTTGATAACAAAATAGCTCTAACTAAACATGTAAGTAATTTTTTTCATTACCAGATTTTCAATTTTAAGAAAAAATTCGATCTGGAAAAAAAATCAACAATAAAAAATGCGCCTGTTTACGACATGTTATAGCTGCTGCTGATACTAATACTACATTAGTCTAGATTCAAATTCCGAACAATTTTTTTTTGGATATCCTGTTTTTAAATTGCTACCTATTATAAGAGACAGCAATGTACAATTATTTTTTTAATGGATAAACATTATAAAAAGATTGTTTTATTTAACAGTGGGTGGCCGAAGAAAATTTTTTTCAAAATTTTCCATACATCTTTTCTAGTTAATTTCCAAATTTCATAAAAAAATTCTTAACAGCAACGTGGTACAAGTGTTCATTACAAAATCTTACCGAAAATGCTGTTTTATGATGTCCATATTTTTATCACTTTATTTGCTTAAAGCTCTAAAATATATGATGCACATTATTATTTATTAATTCATTTAAAATGTCATTCATTTCTGAACAAAGCGGTTGTATTTTGAAAACTTAAAGTGCTTTGGTTTTTAAAATATGACTATTTTAGCAGAACTCCCTTGAAATCTGTGATTATCCAAAACGTTTTATCGTCCGTGTGTATTGCTAGATATATGCACATTTAACATGTGTTTTTATGAGTAAGCAGGAAAAAATAACTATTTCAGAGTAAAAAAAGAAAAAAAATGAGCTCTTCAAAAAAAAAAGCACAAAGGTTATAAGTTGAAAGCTCTCTAAAAAAGAAGGATAAAAAATGGATAAGTCGTATTTCGACCTTTTTGGAAAATCGGTCAAACATTACTGCAACTTTTATTAGCAATATATAGATAATTTAGATTTGGAGTTAATTTTGGGCATATTTCACTAGAACAGTAGATTGTGTTTGGGGGTGGGGGTTGATTTTACTAAACATCGAGTTTTCTAAAGCGTGTCTGTTGATAAGCTAATTTTTGTGTGCCGAAAAAAGTTTGCATAAGTATATTCACTGATCGACTAATTGTCACATGTCAGAGAAAGTTGAAGGGTTGAGACGGAGAGAGGGATTTCATGAAAAAGAAATGAGGAATAGAAATAGAGAGACTAGTTAATAAAGAGATTAGGAGTGGGGGGGTTGAACAGAGAGAGAAAAAACTGGAATCACATCTCTGATAAAGTATAAATCCCTACGTGCATACAGACCCATATATTTATATATATATACATCGAGACATACATATGTGTGTGTGTGTGTGTGTGTATATATATATATATATATATATATATATATATATATATATATAGGAGAACAATAGGAATGGGAAATGAAGTCACAAAAACTATATATTGGTAAATATAGATTGGTTCATTTAGTCAATAAGGGAATACAAACAATTAGCTGGGGGATAAAAGGGAGTCTTACAATTAGTTGGGTGGATAGAGGGGACTCTTTATGCCAAGGCATTTTGAAGCCTAATGCTTCTCATCAGAAGAGTAGAGAAGATGCTTGGTAACATAGTGGGGATGTGGCGTCTAGCGTGGGATTCATTAGAATGAACTGATGTCAGTATGGGAACTGTGCACACATTCATTCGTGAAGAACTTTTGGAAGTTTTGCGCAAAATTTGTCCCAAGGGTGCTCAGAGAAGATCAGAAAAAAAGATGTTGCCATGACAGAAGGAAGATGATCAAGCTGATCAATTCAGATCCTGTAGTTCTTGATGCTCTGGTGACCTGCGATGAAAGCTGGATCTACTGCTATGACCCAGAGACCAAAAGACAGAGTTCTCAGTGGAAGCATGCTGACTCTCTCAGACCCGGGAAGGCCAGACAGAGCAAATCCACCCAGAAACTTATGATGATTCCTTTTTTTGATAGCATGGGCATGATCTACATGTGCTGGGTTCCCACTGGAAAGACAGTTAACAAGAAATGCTATGTTGAGGTTTTAAGGGAGTTAAGGAAGAGATTCTGTTGGAAGAGGACAGCACTCTTCGAATTAGGTCAGTGGCATTTCTACCAGTTCATAACCATAACTCCATTCTTGTCACAGACTCTTTGACCAAGATGGGCATCAAGACAGTTCCTCACCCTCCCTCTAGTCCAGACCGTGCTCCCTATGACTTTTAGTTATTCCCTAAGCTCAAGGAAAACCTTAGAGGCTGTCATCATGAAACAATTGAGATGAAAGAGGCTGTGATGAAAGTCATTTACATGCTCCCGTAAGAGGACTTCCATGAGACCTTCCAGAAGTTGTTTGACCGGTACAACAAGTGCATTGCAGCCAGAGGAGATTACTTCGAAGGGGACTAGAGTTTCATGTGTGCACTATCAGTTCCCATACAAAAATGTCTGGAAGCTTATTGAAGGCACCTCGTACATATTGCAACACTCCACTTTGCCCTTTTGGTCTAGGTGACCAATCCGATCGGTTGACTGGTCACGTTAAGCCCCACCATATGAAACCTGCATGAGTCTACTAACAACAATTAATATTCTTATTCCAAACCCTACTAATTACTAATAATTACTCCCCAAAATATGGCGGATAGCAGTGGCTCAGGGTCAACTGATTATTCGAAGATATAAAGAACTTGTACTATATACAAACTTTTAGCAAAATGACTGGATTGCTGAATTAAATAAAAAAAGCTAAAAACGATTTCTCTTTCTTTACAATAAATTATTTACCTTAAAGAAATGAACAAGCTTTCTTTTTCAAATATTTTTTTTTTATCAATCATTTTTTTCGTCAGAGATATAAAAATCTCTCAAGGATGGAAGTCCATCAAAGTTTTGACTGTTGATGGTCTGACTCTCTTTGCTTGTACAATACATGGATTACGTAACATGCTTAAATAAAATAATATTGGTACTTTTGAGATATCGTTTGGAATTTGAGATATTAGAAATTTAAGAAAGTGAAGAATGATATAATTTTTTATTTTGATTTCTGTGCCAGTTGGCACAGTTTAATATTCAAATTTAAAAGCGTTAAATACAATTTAGGCGCGCAGTGCAATTGATTGTTTCGGCGCGTTAAAAAAATGAAAAATGACACCCACGCAAATTCCGGCGTGACCTTTATATACCAAAGGTGCGGACGTAGTTGAAAGCACCCCATGTGATGTCTTCCGTCCAATGGAATTCCTCCTAGGACATATTTTAAAACCGATTTTCTAGAGCTCGTTTGGAGCCGATCAAAGCATATATAAACATGCACAAACACAAAATCTCTCTTTAGTCTCTTAGCCTTTCGAGCATTCTTTCGTCTCTTTAAACTCTTCCGACTCATTCAACGCTTTCTCATTAGGACTTGCCACGCGTGCAAACATCAATTATTTCATTTCCACTGCTCCACGCATTAATACTCTCTTTTAACAGACGAACATTAATATTGTCTCTGTTACATATTTGAACATTCAAAGAACACAAAAAAAGAGACTCTCCATCTTTCATATGAACTCAAAAAAAAAGAACTCTGAAATATTGAGAACTATGTTTTGCTTGTTATTGTTTGTTATTTCTATTCCGGAAATAAACCTCCGTTTGTGTTGCACATAAGATTTCTTATTTTCATTTTTATTATTTGTGGAGGAAGTCAGTTCCCAAAAAAAGGCCAGGCGACCCCCACATTTCTAACACTGATGATTGCACTTTCATATGCAAAAGGGAACTCTTATGAAATCACATCATAAAATTACAAGTAAAATATTATAAACTAGCATTTCAGCCCGGCATTGCCTGGGTGTTTGAAGGTGTGTGTTCAGCAAAAAAAAAAAACAAAAAAAAAGGTAGTAGGAAGGCAGGCTCGAACCCGTACTGCAAAGGAGGAAACGAACGGGGGGAAAAAAAAATGTGACGTCTTTGCTGTTATGACCACCGCCAAACTGGAAGTGACGTAGGTTTTAATTAAGGTTAGACAATCAAAAGGAGAGGATAACTTTCGAAAATATCGGTGAAAAAAGTGACCCCCCCCCCCTGTAGAAAAGTGCCCAGTTGAAGGTGAGGATATTAATGTTTTTAACCAATTTTTCGATATTTTTCGTCTGAAAGGTCGAACTTCAAAACGATACTGATCTTGTAAAAATCCGTCGCCTCTGTCGAAAGTTTTAGGCAGACATGCAAACATACATACATACATACATTTATATATTGGTAACTAAAGATTTTCGACCCAAACCGATTAAAAAGCTTGCCCTATCTCTGAATACCCTTTATGTCAAATTTCAAATGTTTAGACCAGAAATTGTCTGAGTAATTTGGTAGAGACCGCAGAGGTCAAATATCTTTTAACTTTGACCCCTATTATGACCTCCTTAAGATTTATTGTTTGGTGCTCAAATCAAGTTATTAAGTTAGATCCATGTCCAAGGAACCTACATCTAAAATTTCAAGTGTTTGGACTCAAAATTGTTGGAGGAGTTTGGTAGAGTTCTCAAAGATCAAATCGTTGAACTTTGACCACTTAACAGCTAAATTTCTGGCCGGAAACGGATTACAAAGATTTTCCCAAATCTCAGTACCCTGTATATCAAATTTTGAGTCTGTAGACTTAAAATTGACACAGACACACAGACAGACACACAGACATGTTCACTTTTATAGATATATAGATTCAAGAAAGCCAGAAACGATAGTACTTTTTTTCTTGATTGGGTTATATTTAATTTACAGTAAAGAAATAAAAGCAAAAAAGTTTTTTTTATTGATGTGAATAAATCTCTTCTTGTTTTTGTAAAAAAAAATGTTCATTTATTTACACAGGTAAATCTCTCGATGCTATCATGCAACTAAAGGAACAAGCAAACAATAAAGACCTTTTCAATCCCTTCAATAATGAAAAGAAGAAACGGAAAAAAATTGAACAGCGGAGCAAAAACGAATATGACAGACCAGAAAAAGTTGACGTATTTGATTTTATTAACAACAAATTGTCTCGGAAAAAAGGTAGGTGATTTTTTTCGCATTGCTTTGCGATTTATATATCTTCAATGAGGACATAATTGATTGTAGTCGATGGGTTACACATTTAGTGAATGTTGTTCTCCCAGAAATGTCGGCTCCAAAATATATATTATCTCAAGCAAGACAACAAAGGGCAAAGAGTTACTTTCCTTTCACATACAAGACATTTAATTATTTTTCTTATGTGACAATCTGCTGCGATCTAACAAGATCATGTTCAGATATTCTTTTATTACCCAATTTCATGTCAAAATGAAATTCCTGTAACTTGTATACATGTACATAAACTTATTTATCTTTTCAATGTGACCATAAAAAAGAAAGAAAGAAATTTGCCTTTTCATTTGCAGCTTAGAAATCACAGATTGTAAATCAAGTGAGTCCCTCTCAAGAAATGGAACATTTGAACACAAATGCTAAATATTTGTTTAGGAAATAAAACAATATTGCAAAATAAAATCATCTGTTATAATAAAATCAAAACAATCGTTACATTAAAAAAACAAAACAAAAACAATAGCGAATAAATATTAATTAATAAAATGTCCTTCTTTTTTCAAAACCAATATGCAAATTAGTTAACCTTACAATAGACCTCACATGTACATAAACTTTACCGTTAGTTCTAGAAATTACCCCAACTGTCACATTCATTCATTTAGATAGATTACAGTATTGGATATGAATGTTGAAGCAACTGTTTCAAGGCATCGGAATAATTTTCGAATATGGTTTGGAAAGGAAAAACGTAACAAGAAAGCGAACAGCTGCAAATTCTCTCATAAATAAATCAATCAAATCAAAGTCATGCATATCACTGATATGTTGTGTTTATTTAATTAAAATATTTCACCAGATTCCTACCCTTAAGGTTAAGATCAAAGTGTAGTATCAGCTCTGTCCTCAGTTTGAAGTGAAATTTGGAAACGCAAATTTTATTCACATTAAAAACAGATATTGTGTCTCACTTTGCTTATTTGCTTATTGTCTTGTCACTGTGAACACAGTGAATCAGTAAATGAATATATATTTACTTGAAAATAGATGATATTATGCTGCATGGGGATTAAAATTACTACCAGGACAGTAGCAGAAACTTGCCACGAAGCAAGCGAACAACAGAAAATGTTGTGCTTTAAAAGAAAAAGCTTACCTTATAGGCTTGTATATAATGATGTTTACCAGCTGTTTTCACTTGGGAAGTAATTCATTTCGGATAAAGATAATGTCAGTTGTCAAGAGAGAAAACGCGCCTTTCTAAGGCCTTCGTCATCTTCGTTTTTTACTTGTAAAGAATAGTGTTTATTGCTTTTTTTGTGTGGAGGGGGAGTGTATTTCATTGCATTTCTTAGTTTATTCACTCACACGATCATGTTTTTTGGGTTGTATTTCATAGCATCTTACAGATAATATCGAGTCAGTCATCAGGAGAGAATACTCGCTGTTTCAGGGCCTGCCTCTATACGGCTTGTTTGTGTATCAGCCCACCCACCCTCTCACTGATGTGAGGCCCAATTATCTGAATTGCATATGAATAAACTACTCAATGCAATAAAAAAATTACATTTGATAATTATGCAGTTCCTGTTATAAACAATGGCTTTGCATATGTCATTCAGTGTTGAAAGACTGTCTGACATATTTGTTAAGATGCGCTCATATCAAAGAAAGTCATAATAATAATATTAATAATAATAATATCAATAATAACAATAATAAAATAAAAAAATTAGGTATGAGCACTGTATAAGTGGTGGACAGATGTTTGTTAAAATAAACATTCGGGCAGGTTATTTGCGGGTATCGCTTCCGTGATCAAGTGGGAGAACTGCCGACTGTCAACACGATGGTTCTAGGTTCAATCCTTGGCTTGGGAGAGGTGCTAGTCTAGCGGCACTGATGAGTTGTGATACAACGAAACAGGACTGTATGTCGATGACTACAAATTATAACATTAAAAAAATATATATATATATATATATATACATAAATAAATTAACAAAATTATTAAATAAATGAATAAATCTACTCACAAAGATAACTACATTACAGATGTTCTTGGCCTTCGGGACAAGATCAAAGTGTAGTATCTGTTCTTCAGATGCTGCACTTCTATTTCTTGTTCTCTTTCGGTGGAGGAGAAATCCTTCACGACTGAGACAATTTTTATTTTTGTACCTTTTCTCCATGTTAAAAAACGACCCTGGTGTCTAACTCTGTCCCGTGGGGAAGCATAGTAAATAGGTACATTACAGATGCTTGCTATCATATCATGCGGTATCCCTTTTTGCTTAGAGCCACATCTTGTATTTATGTTTGATGAATACTTACTAAAAGAAGTGTGATGTCATAAAGAATGGATGGTAGTAGTTGCCAAAAACGATTGTAAACATTTTTAAAGGAACTCTAATGTTCATGTTTTAAAGCATTAGCTGCATCAACCAATGTCCAAATTAAGAATTACAATCATATATATATATATATATATATATATATATATAAACTTTTTTAGTCATTCAATGAATTTAAAATTTTATGACGTGAAATGTTTGAGTTTCAGATCAAAAGATTTTTATTATTCTATGTAAGACAAAGAATACATTAGAAATATTTTAACTCCTTATCCTATAGGATTTCGATGTCTACCATCTCTTCAGAGGAGAAAATATTAGCAAATAGTTATAATGGTTGACACCTTATTTGCTAAAGTCAGTGAGACATGGAAAATCACAATAAAAAATTGATTGAGTAATTAAAAGTCATAGAGTGAGGGAAGTTAAAGTACCAGGTGATTGATGGATAATTTTAATCTGAAGTACATATATATATATATATATATATATATATATATATATATATATATATTTAGATGTTATTTATTTGTTTTTGTTTGCGATACTTTTTGTAATCAATTTAATAATTTATACGTAAGTGCATTTTTACCTAAATGCGAGTTGAGAATAATTTTCCCTT
The DNA here is from genome assembly GCF_053919585.1 of Euprymna scolopes. NCBI lineage: Eukaryota > Metazoa > Mollusca > Cephalopoda > Sepiida > Sepiolidae > Euprymna > Euprymna scolopes. The sequence goes on from NC_136500.1 coordinate 87,085,233, forward strand.
TTACCAATTTGGTACCCCCAAAGGATGACCGGCATATATATAGTTTTTAAAATATAAAGGAAAAAATAACAAAACAAAGCAAAAATCGTTTGTTGTAAAATATGAATCGCTTCCATGTACTTATCATTTGGTAAACATGAAAAAGTTGTCATTTTTTTGTCTCTTCACTGATGATTCATTCAGTGTCTCCAAACAAGCAATCAGCTTCAACACAGTCATGTATATTCATATTTGTGTCCATTTGCATTATTGACTATTCTGTGTTGACTTTATTCAAACATTCTATTTCCTGAATGTCTGTCTGTTTTTGTAAAACATCTTGTGTCCGATTTACACTTTATTTTAATTTCGATATCGTTATTTGATGACAATCATTTTGCTCATCAAATTGCTGACACCATATTTGGCCCACTTTGAAGAGCTAATTCACTACCAGATTCTCTGTGTCCATTGTCTGATGACTGATGTTATATAAAAAGCCCCAACACAAAATTATGTTTTATAAATTCACAAACAACTATGTTTCATGTATTTAGCAGTGATTTATTCTAACCTCTCCATTCATCTGCCACATGTGTAACCATGTGGTTAGTATTTCTATTAAACTAATGCTACATGGAATGCTATAACTGATTATTAGTCTTTTTGTGTACCTTGTTTTCAATTCTTCATGAACCTAAATATTTAATATTATTAGCGTCTGTAAAAAACAAAAACGGCCCTCTCGACCGGTTCTATGCATGTGTCAGATGACGTCATGACCTGATTTACTTTAAATAGTTGAAAAACTGAACAAATTTCGTGTACGTCACGTTAGCTCAGTTGATTAGCGTGTTGGTTCATTATCTAAACGTTTTGGGTTCTAATCGTGGTGTGAGATGTCTTTTTTTTTTTTTTTTCGATTTTTTAAATTTAAATATTGAACCAGTGTTATTTAAGCCATTTTTCATGTAACGTTCGTTTTTCTGTTTTTTTTTTTTTACTTCGCTTATCCACCCCCGACCACACATCCAAAAACACCCAGGTACCCACCGATTTTTTAAATTTTAATATCGAAACAGGCTTATTTAAGCCATTTTTCACGTGTTCGTTTTCTGTTTTCATCGTTCGTTTGCCTTACGTTAGTTTTTTTTTTTTTTTTCCCGCTTAAGTGTTAACGTTGTTTTCTTTTTTTACTTCGCTTATAACAAACAAACCAACAAAAACGGCCCTCTCGACCGGTTCTATGCATGTGTCAGATGACGTCATGACCTGATTTACTTTAAATAGTTGAAAAACTGAACAAATTTCGTGTACGTCACGTTAGCTCAGTTGATTAGCGTGTTGGTTCATTATCTAAACGTTTTGGGTTCGAATCGTGGTGCGAGATGTCTTTTTTTTTTTTCGATTTTTTAAATTTAAATATTGAACCAGTGTTATTTAAGCCATTTTTCATGTAACGTTCGTTTTTCTGTTTTCATCGTTCGTTTGCCGTACGTTAGTTTTTTTTTTTTTTTTTTTTCCCGCTTAAGTGTTAACGTCGTTTTCTTTTTTTACTTCGCTTATAACAAACAAACCTGGTCGTCGTTGTAACGCTCAACGACTGCTGGGTGCGCACCTGTCAATTTGCTTCTTACTTAAATAAATTCAAACATCTTTCACTAACTCATTCTGGCTGGCCGATTTTATTTTCAAACTTCGCCTCAGGGCTTCGGGTTCGATCCTACCCCCCCCCCTCGGTTTCTTTTTTATTTAACACCACACACACCTACGAACACCTGGGCAACGTAATAGTAATATATAAAAATCGATAGAACATTAACTCTATAATAATATATACGAAATCTGCAAGAATTAAAATATCATATTTAAGCATACTTTACGACCGGGCTACGCCGGGTGTCCCTGCTAGCTTTGATAAATACTTTTGCAGTTTTAACAAAAGAGCTACAATAATATCAGAGCATCTCCATTTACAGTATACCATCATCTATAATATGCCAACATCAATATATTACATATGAAAAGGTTTGCTGTGGAATTTCCACAGGTCTCACTAGTTATTATTATAAAAAAAAAAAACCGAAGCTCCATCAAAGGGAGGTCATTCTATATGCTTGTTCAGAGTTGCCAGATTGGCCTCTTTAAAGTCAAATTTTGCCAATTTAGCTTTTTTTTAAAGCACTTTGGCCTTCAAAAATTGCATTTGGCCTTTTTTAAAGCATAACATACGGACTAAGAAAGAAGCAAGCAGAATATTATATAGATAATGAACATGCTGTAGACACCAATTAGTAATAATGACCATGTAAACAATTGCTGCATAAGCAACAAACTCAAAGAATTTTAATCTTCAAAATATTTGCTTTTCACTAATAAATACCTCTGACACATTCAGGATAATTTGGGTTGGTGCATCTGCTACTAGTCTCTCCCTCTTCAAAAGAGAGTTGCCAGCCTAATACGTCCTGCTCTATCAGCTAGGCTTCAACCACTGTCCCACTGATGAAATGTTGCATCCCTCTGCCTGTTTTACAAGTATTTTAATGATGGATGCTCCGACGAACCCTTGTGCCTCCTTGACGGAAATACATCCGACAAACCCGACAAGCAGCAAAGTCCCACCCCTACACAGTAGAAATCCGTAAATGTAAAGAAGCCTTTTACTCTAATAGTTTCTTCCCTAGAACAGCTAGACTTTGGAATTTCCTTCTGGGTTCTTGCTTCCCTGACTGTACTGACATGCAGAAGTTCAAGTGTAATATAAACAGACATCTTGTTGCTCAACTCCCTACATAGTATCACTACAAATTATGTTCCAGATAGTAAGCCCCCTACATCAAAGTGGCACTGTGCTTTGTTTCGGATGAAAATGCAAAAAACAAAAAAAAACAAAAAAAATTTATTAAGCAGGTCATATGGAATTCAATAACATCTGTACTTGCTCTGCTGTTGAAATAGGATGATACGTAATGCTAGACATATTCTGATGCTCTCTCCAAAACTCCCTTTCTACCTATCTATTTATCTACCTCAAAGTATTGAATTAGACGAAAATGAAATCTGAATAGTGTAGAGACTGGTGTGCAGAACAGGAGACTTTAATTGTATGGTCACGTTGAAAGAATAGATGAGAGTTCTTGGGTTAGTACTTGAAATAACAAGGTTAGTTCACAGAAGTCCAAGGAAAACATGAGAAAAATTGTTAAAAATGGACTTGACAGAAAGAGAAATAAATAAAGACCAAGCAGAGAGATGTTAGTTTGGAAGTCGAATATCTAAAAGCTGTTCAACACATGCCAGCATGTAAAGCAAACATTAAACTGATGATGATAAAGTTGAAAGGGTGGACTAATGAGATTTGATGTCACATGACTAAATTAACCAATCAGCTATCAACTTTCATATTGGATGATAATAAACCTCTGAGAGCATATTACATCAAGCAATGTCTAAACCTGAGAATAAATATTTAATCCGGCCTGGCTGTGTGGTAATATAAAGACATTCTTAAATAATCACCTACAAAGAAAACTCAGCTAAAAGGAATAACTTTTACTAAAAAAAGTAAGTTATTCAATTTAAATATTAGCATTTCTTACTTTTTAATCACATAGACATATTTACAAAACGTGTTTTGAAATTAATAAGATTCGATGTCACATGACTAAATTAACCAATCAGCTATCTACTTTCAAATCTGATGAGAAAGAAACCCTGAGAGCAATGTCTAAACCTGAAAAAAAAAAAAAAATCTATTAAAGCTAGATGAAGTGCTCTCCAGCCTTGGTAGACAATCACCTGGAGATGGTGTCTTGATAAAAGCAGTGATTTCCATCACCACACTGGATTGGTGTCAAGAAGGGTATCCTGCCTCTAAAATTTTTTGCCTCAACTAAAGAAACTTTATTGCATTTCAGGTTATATAGGTTGAATAATGACCTGGCCAGAGATAGGTTTATTCGGAAGATAATTTTTAAAAGCTGTTCAACACATGCCAATATGTAAAACAGACATCAAACCGAATTCGATGATGATATGATGGTGTGTTATTGTAATGCATTTTCTTAGTTTTTATTTCCATACAAGAATTATGGGTGCTTGTATATGAAAAGGATCCCAAGTTTCTAGCCTCAGAAAATCTGTGATATTAACTGACCAGTGCCACATCAAATGACATAGCCTCCTCTTTTTTTGATCCATGCAGTCTTTCAATTGTTTTTTTTGTTTTATTTTATAAATCAAACAATACTTCTTTTTTTGTTTTTTGATTGGTTACTTTTATCTTTTGTAACTTCATGATTTTATTGATCTTGAAAGTTGAATAAAAATAAACTGATAAAAGTAAGACAAAAAACAGTTCAAAGAATTTGAGGGCATTTATTACTATTTAATTTGAAACATAAGTAGTGCAGAGTTGCCGAGTTAGAATGATAAGATGGCAGACACGACGTAGTCATTTTGGTGTGAAAATTGGGTTATAGACAGCTAACGTACTTCCTAACTTCCTGAATAGCACTACCAGTATCAGTGACAAGGCAAGTCATTTCCTTCACTTTAATTGTTCTTCTGTATTTCTATTGTGAACCGATTTATTGAAATAAAATATAAGAAAAAGACATTATTGAAAAATATACAAAAAAAATTAACAAATAAAAATAACACAATTAGTCTTTATTTGCACTTTTAATAACAAAATTTAAAAAATAAAAGTTTTTGTTTTATTTGAAATTTTATAAGAAATATGTTTATAGAATGATAAAAATAAAAGTTGTTTTTTTTTTAAATTAAAAAAAAAAACTTTTATTTTTTTAAATTTATATAATAAATATATGTTTATGAAAGTATAAAAATAAAATTATTGAAATCAAAATAACAAAATTTCAAACATCATAAAAAAAAAAGAATCCAATGCATAATATTCCGAAAATAGTTTTAAAAGATTTTAAAAAGTGTTTTCAATAATTCTTTAAAATAAAAAAAAAACGAATTTCAATAATTGTTAATTAAAATAAGGCTGAAAAAACTTTTCAATAATTAAATAAAAAGTGAATGATTGGAAAAACGTAATAAAAAAAAAAAAGAGTATATGCACAGGTGAGATATAAGCGTGTCAACACTTCTGATAGCACTGCACCAGAAGTTAGGAATTGCGTCAGTTGACTATAACCGAAAATTGCTCAAAACACAAAAAATACAGATAGAAACCAACTCAATAATTGTAACCGTGTATCCATGTTAATTCAATGCTACATCATTGGATATGACACTGGTCAGCAAATACAATGTGACCTTAATTATCCCAGGCCAGGAATTTGGGATCCCTTTCACACACTAGCACTGAATTATAATTACAAAGCAACAATGAATTTAAAAAAAATTAATAATATAAAAAAACAATAATAAAAACAACAAAAAGAAACTCATCACTGAATTTCATATATTGTTATTACGTCTTTAATTTGTATTGCATTTTTATTTACAAAACATGGCGTCACTTCAGATTGCAATGGCTGGAAGCAAAATTAGTTGTCCAATTAGTTCATATATCAGTAGTGTTTTTTTTTTTTGTTGAGTTTTAGTTATCGTTGTTACTTCAAGTCTTTTTTTAAGAATGATATTTATCAGTATTTTTTGTTTTTTCAATTAACAAAACTTTGTCGAACTTATAATTTGCATAAAAATTAAAGGAGGAGGAAAAAGATAAGGCAGTTTACATAAAAGCAGGCACCATTTGAAAAAGATTAGCATTTTTGCGTTTTAAAGTTCTTTATAAAAAAATAATTGACAACTAATTAGTAATATATTTATAGTTAATATATATATCAGTTATCTTGAGAAAGTCTTTGAACAATAAAGATGAAATATTGATGAACATATAGACAATTTTCAATTTTCATTTTTTCTTATATATATACACAGGGTGTCCATAAAGTCCGTGTGCAATTTTTAAAATGAATTGTTCCAAAATCAAATCCTTTTCACATGTTATTTCTATTGCAATCACAAATAAAATCATAAATATTTTAAGGCGCACACGGACATATGGACACCCTGTATGTATGTATGTATGTATGTATGTATGTATGTATGTATGTATGTGTGTGTGTGTATATATATATATATATATATATATATATATATATATATATAAAAAATTATTGTTTATGTTGAATTCTTGGAGTGTACATTCATAATTATTTTTTTAATTTATTTACTTCATAGAGCCTCAACAACACATGTTAATGTCGGAACATTGGTTGATCCACATAGACTCTTCCTAATGTTTATATTATTAGTAATCCAACTAAAGTTTTCATCCGCAAATTAAAAATTCCAGGGAATCCATACAGTGTTTATATATTAATGTTAAATAATAATTTGAGCTGTTTAATAGCCATATTTGTACAAACATAATTTGGCAACACACTTTCAAAACAGTCACAGCTATAACAAGTCTAGCCTTATCAAGTTGAAATATCTTTTCTTTATACTTCCATTCTGTGGAATAGAGGCAAACCTACTCTTTAAAGGAATATGTGATTAATTCAGATTGTTTTAACATCAATCTAACCATTAATTTTTCATTGATTTATTTAATTTTTAATTTTACTATTTTTTAAAAATTTATTTAATCATTCGAATTTCTATCCTAAAAAATTTTAGCAATTCAAGATTAACACAATAAAAGAATGCATCCGGTATCGTGTAGATCAAATGAATCTTTCTGATACCTATATATGGCCACACATATACATACACTTACTAAGCCTACATGAGCATAGAGAATCATACATTAAACTGATCAGGTCCCTTATAGCTGTGACTAAAACATATTTTTCAAATGTGTAGCTAAATTATATCTGTATAAATAAAAATTTTCATAAGTATCATATATGTAATTTGAACAATTTTAATATATGTGTGTGCATATATATATATATATATATATATATATATATATGTATGCCTATTTCATTGAACAGCAGGAATAATTCCTGTTTGTTTCTCTTGCGATCCGTTTTTTCCATTTAGCAGGCCAATGTTTGAACATTCTGATCAGTGGTAATCATAACTTCCTGCACTGATGATTCCGGAAGAATGAATCGCTAGTGTCTGTAGGTATTAAAAACGATATATATATATATAGAGAGAGAGAGATAGATAGATAGATATACAAACATAATTTGGCAACACACTTTCAAAACATATATATATATATATATAGATAGATAAGTTATTTGTTTTTGTTTTGTGATACTGTTTGAATGAATTCAATTATTTATACGAAAGTGCATTTTTACCTAAATGCGAGTTGGGAATAATTTTCCCTTTTACCAATTTGGTACCCCCCAAATGGGAAGCGGTATATATATTATTTTTAAAATATAATTATCAACTGAATCTAGCGAAATTCAGCCACTTTGATGAGTTGTAGAATACAAAACATGTGCCAGTGAATATATATATATATATATATATATATATATATATAATTAATTTATCATTTGAAGAAAATGGGATAAAGTTCAATTTCAACATAGTAATAATAATCCTGAAAATTTTGAAATATCTAAGAATTTATTTTTAACTAAAAATTATTTGCAAGTATATTTAAGGTCTTGACAACCAGCATGACTAAAGCTAGATTTAGATTCTCAACGTAGATCCTGGCATACTCGACTTCAGATTAATTATGTATATATTTCTATTCTACATTATCATCAAGTAAATTTCAGTCTTTCCTAATTCCACAATTAAAAGAAAAATGTTCTTAATAATATTGATAGAATTATCTCCCTTTAATCCCCTTTTGATTTCAGATCTAGTAAACTGTTATCGCATCATTAGCTCAAAACAACTTATTTTTTATTTGGAATCTTTGAGATGAGGATTGATAGTTTGGATAATTTGTATTACAATTCTCATCTTAGTTATTCTTTTCATAATATTTTGGGTTATGTTAACCTTCAGGTGCATTTTTTTCAAACTTTGGAAGTTTAAAGCACTCAACATTCATCCTAGAATTATCCCTGTGGTTCTGTAGCACAACGGATAAGTGTTGAGTATTAATCAGTTCTATGTGACATTCTTCTAGAGGTTGAAGATTAAATCCTGACTAGAGGCGATATTAGCTAAGAATTAGTACTTTTTCCCAATAATGGCTGATGGTACAAGAAAAATCTACCCTGAAAGTGTTCAGTTTGAAATTCTGTATAGGTTTTCAAGTTTGGGATAAAGATTACCGAGTTTGAAAAGGAACACCCAAAGATCAGAGGTTACCTTCGCCAAAACATGAAAATAACAACCAAGATTGAAATAGTAGTCTGAATAACATGAAAAAAAAAAATTTTTTTAATTCATGTGTATTTTCTAGCTATGGCTAAAATTTTCAGCTTTTTAAAACAAAAATAAAGTTAAAAATCGATAAAATAAAAATATATTTTTTTCTGTATTATCAAGAAGAATGGCTAAAATAATTAAAAAAAAAAAAGACTTGCATACATAGTTTTTTAATCTATTTTGAAATGGTTAATTTTGTAAACATATACTTTTTTAAAACAATTAAATCGCGCCTCAGTGTTATTATTATGTAAAAATCGAAATGCAGCAAAATTAAAAATTGATATTATAAATCAAATAATTACTCAAGTTTATTATTTTTTACGGACTTATTGTTAAAAAAATCTGAACTATATATATATATATATATACATATATATATATATTATCTACTCCCCCCCAAAAAGGAATATTCTTTTCAACTTACATAAAATTAGCTCTTACTTTTTCAATTCACAGCAAAATAATAAAATCAAAGAAATAAAATGAATTTTTACTTTTGTAAAATAATGATGACATTGTTACCAAATCAACATTTTGTTATTTAAAATGATAATTAAAAAATAGTTTATTATATAAAATATAAACATTTAAATTTATATCTGTTAAATTTGATTGTATTTGTATGATGATAATTTAAAGTGCCTATTTACTAGCCTCCCCATGAGGATAGAGTTAGACACAAAGTTGATTTTGAATTTGGAGAAGATTCAGCTTCACAAAACGGAGCACTCTGTATTGAGACAAAACTAAATGTTGTGCCAGTTTAGAAAGGTTTCTCCTTCACTGTATGAGGACAGATGAAGTGTAGTATCAGAACAGATACTATACTTTGATCTTAGCTAAAAGGCAAAAGTTAATTTTGAATAAAGATTTATTATTATAATTATTATTACTCACTAGGAGTTTTCACACAGGCTGTCATCTAAGAATTCTCTTTGAAAACAGTCTGGTGTTCCCTGGAGTCTGAGTAAGAACAAATCTCCTCAGATCTCCAGTACTCTCTACCTCTTTCGGCAACCTTTACAAATCAATTTGCATTATGGCAATAGCTATCTACCATTGATTTCTCATTGGTAGCGACTATTGGTCTTCACTGGGATATGGGTGGCAATAAGCCTCCCTAAGATCCCAATCTTTCTTGCACTCATCCAGTGCTTTCTCTCCTCAGTCTTTTCATTCTCCTTGACCCTCCTTATCTATTTGGTGTGACACAAGTTTATGGTGACAAAGAAAAGAAAAAGAGGGGGAGAGTGCTGGGGAAGGGGTTAACTTACAATTATTCTATTATATAGTTTCAGTTTTCATGATCCCATGTGATGTTTCTTTGTGTTTTACCTCTGTAGCAGTTTCTATGTGGCTGGCCAGCACCCACAGATCATGTGTATTAGTCTCTGCACTCAAGGATTTTCCTTAATATTTCAGCTATTTTCGTTATTGTCATTCCTTGTATGTTCCTAGCCATCCCTCCGATTCCAATCTCACATATTTTTTTTCAATGTTTTTAGTATTATTCCTAGTGCTCCTCCTCCTCCTCCTATTATTATTATTATTATTATTATTATTGTGTTTGTTAACTTCACAATGTTGTGATGCTTTATGCCGGTTAATTTTTCACTCAAGAGCAGATTTTTACACAAAAACTAGTGAATATATTCAGAGGGTCAATTAGATGGAAAGCACCTGGCATAGGATGCTTGCTGTGCCAAGCAGAACCGACTTCTGGAGTACTTGATTCCCAAGGAGTTCAACTGTTTCTCAAGATCACCTGGAATTGAGCCAAGCGCACCTATGATGATTGGCACGATGGAAGTTTTCTTGTTCCACAACCTAGCAATCTGTACTCTCAGTTTCTGACAGTTCCGTAGTTTTTCATTCTTCTTGCTTGTTAAGCTGATGTATCTTGGGAAAATCACATTATCATCATCATCATTATTTATGTATGTAAAATTTTAAATAATTTCAAATACGTAATCCTTTTCTTTGAAATTCACAAGTAAACTTAATAGAGTTACAGTTTAGTTTTGCACTTTTAATTTAAATTTAATTCGGAATTATTTTTTGTTGAATAAAATATTTTTGAAAAAAAAAAATCCTTATTTTTTCCAGTCATTTGTATATTTACCTACCATTACACAAAAAAGCGCCTGTGCAGTTTAGTCAACAGAAAAGGTTGACCCCCCCCCAAAAAAACACCCCCAAAATAAATAATTTTTACTAAACACAAGAAAATTTAATCTTCTATTGATCTATGTAGCTTTTTAATTTTGAAACTATTTTTAAGTGTTTGTTATTTCTGATTTTATATCTCTTATTTAAAACGCCTTGAAAAATAGATATTAAAAATAACTGCCGTCCTTTACTTATAATTTTTTTTATTCAGCTCTGTTTATATTGTTGATTATACTACATAATGACCTCTCTCCCCAATATCATAACTATATCACATCTTAAAGTAATAAGTTTACATCAATAAAAATTGACGTAGCAATTGGTGGAATATTACTTTTCCTTTTAATTTCTTTTTTGTTGTTTCAGGTAGCTACTTATTTAACTAATTATCTATCCGTAGGTGATCATCAGTAAAAAAGATAAATAAACCGAGAATTAAATAAATTTTAATTAGTAAGTTTTTTTTCTGTAAAAAATGTCGAAAATATGATTTATTTATTTTTTTTGCTTTTTTTAAAATAAAAACAAAAGACGCGTATTTAAGATGAGTTTGTTTCTATGGTATTATTAATTAAAATTTTATTTTTTCATAAATTTTGGGTTTGCTTCTTTAGGAAAATATGCCGAAATAGGTTTTTAAAAACATCGTTTGTAATTTCTCAGGTACATTGTTTTCGTCAAGAATTTTGGCCATATTTAGTATGTTGTTCTAAAAAATCAAATAACATCAAATAAAGAAAAAAAATGGGTGTGTATGCGTGTAAATACGCACAAATGAAATGTGGCAGTTATAAATAAATAACAGAAATAATTAAAAAAAAATGTTTACTTATTATTGAAGAATATTAGCATACACTAGAATTTACAGAAAATAACTGAGTATTTGAATTTTTATTTTAAGAAATTCAACTCTTATTCAGAGTCCACCATTTTTAGCCAATATTAGAGATTTTCATGTTAGTTAATGTAACTGACTCACTTATCTCCCCTTTGACCCATACCAGCATAAAACCACTAATTTTATACATAATTTAATTTTATATGTTACAAGCAGGGAAACCTGACGTTACCCGGGATTGAATGAGTATCAATGGGTGTTTCACTCTTCCATATTTTATTGTCATCAAAATTGGTGAAATTGCCCATTTTTCAATCAAATTGATTAACTGCTTGATCTAGATGGGGACCTACTGCAGTGCACCAGGAGGAAGCTTCACATTTTTTATGCAGTAATTTAGTTCACAATACATTGGGGTCTACATTGCACTGTAGAGAACCTACTGATGATTTTATAAAAGTATTTTTATATAATGGCTTCAATTAAATTTTAAATGCAAAAGTCAATTACTATGGTTCAATTTTGCTCTAAACAGAAATATTCATTTTGAATATGTCCCTATCATATTAAAGAATCTACTGTTGATTTTATATACCGGGCTTTTCTGCTTGTGCAGTAATAAAAATTCGCAAGGGCACTTGTGATGTTAGGCTGTATAAGGTATTAACTTTTGTCAAAATCACCTGTTCCTTCTTTCATTAGATTTTTTTTTGATTATCGATTATCGATATTTATCAAGACATTCTGATACAAAACCTATCTATGGACACTACCAGGCACATAAAGTATATTTGTGTGAAATTAAAAAAAAAAAAAAATCGGCCCAGCAGTTTAGGAGTCCATAAGGAATAAACTCTCTCTCTCTCCCTCTCACAAAGTTCCTTTTCTATAATAGATGGATAGATAGATTGATAGATGAATTACCATTCTACTCTATCATTTTTCATAAATTTCTTTGTATGTTAATATTTTTCAATAAGTATTTTCTTAACTTTTACAGTTATTATATTGATATGCTGTCATATTTCACTAGCGTGTTTATTAGCAGCAAAAAATGATGATAATTTTAATGTTATACATCAGTTGTAAAATGGTCACTTCCTTTATAATCAGTGTAATACTTTTGGAAATCCAAAAGCTAGCCATTTCTTGTAAAATTGAGCCAATTTTATTTTAAACTTCGAGTTTTTAAAATTTTTTTATTGTTTACTTTTTCAGAACAACATATATGACTAGTTTTGATTTCATTAAAAATTAAGTTGTTTTGAACTAAATCCCAATTTAAATAATTAAATTTTCTTGAAAGTAAAACGCTGAAAATCAATATAAAACTAAAAAGAAAATAATAATACTCTCATAGAAATTTTATGTCTGTTTACCTGTTATGAAGACTATTATTAAAAGTGGTATTAAATAACACAATTCACCGTATTTAATGGTGTTTATCTAATTTTTTGTATATATTTATTCATTAACTAGCTGTCTCCCTTGTCACCGTCCAGGAATATTTTTACTTTCCATTTTATTTTTCCTTTATAAGAAAATATTTACATCTTTAGAAAGATAATTCAGTGGATGAATATAAGTTATGAAAAGAAATGGTTTTATGATAAATTGATAGAATATCTTTTAAAATGTTAAAATTTAAATTTGAGTTTTTCATTTTTTCTTAATGACAAACTAAGCATGGTATAAAATAATACTCCTTGTCTAGAACTCTTCCATCCCACTGCCCATGAAAAAAGAAAGAAAGAAAAATATCTATGGTGTATGTACTTGTTACAGAAAAATATTATACACTAAAAATCACATAAATTGATCAAATAGTTTTGTGTCTATAAAGAAAACTATTTCTAAGTGAATTTAAGTTTTTCCAATGTTCCCCTTCCCTAATTTAAGAATGGCTTTCTAAAATCTCGATTTGGAGTTATCTCCCTTTTTCTTTCAGAATATTTTCAAAATGGGGTTAGAAGATCATCACTCATAGTTTAGCCGTAAAATTTTATTTTTTTAATTTAAAGATAAGAGTATTTAATCAATTTACGTGATTTTTGGTGTATGATTTTTCTTTCCATTAGAGATTTTCTCTACTTTTGTTTTTCCATGGGAGGGGAGGAATAATATATATTTTGTAAAAGATATTGCATGCTGGTTCTTTTTTTCTATTCATTTTTTTGTTACAATCGGATTTCTAGTATAGTTTTGCTGTTAGATGAATGAATTAAGAATGTGTAAAATCACAACATACTTTTGTAAAAACATTAATTTAAAAAGTTATGTTTGAACAAGAATTACTGCCCTCCTCATCTTCCTCTTTATTACGAGCACAATTTCATACCAAAGACCTATTGAAAAAAATAAAAAAAAAAAAACCAAATAGCTCCAAACGTTCATCTCCCCTCCTGACTCATTTTGTTTCTGTTAAACAATGAATACTACAAAATAAAGTATGTCTATATTCTGTTCGAGACAATGCTGAAAAAGAATATAGCTTTGTGGGTGTGTCTTTTGTAGTTTCTGACTTTTAGCTGAACATGCACACATACATACACACAGCCGACTCCCTTTTATATGATAGACTGAATAGCTCCCATATAAAATAAATCAGTGTTTAACAAGGGCATAGAAATGCATTAAATGAATCTACCATGTCAGGTGTGTTCATAATTTCTGTTGAGTTAGCAACGATTTCCGTAAAAAAAAAAGAAAAGATTTACATTAAAATTATAAACAACACATTAAGCAAAATGAACTGAGTTTTTAGCCATTTACCCATGATGCTCTTCATATCATCATTTTATGAACCTAAAGATGACTGACCTTTGTGCACACTGTACTCACAGAAATTCCTATTTTCAGGGTGGGGTTTAGAAATAACCTCCATTGTAACTCGTCTGTCAGGCAAAGTAAGTGCATTAGTTAAATCCCCCATTTCAGAGGTGATCATCAAGGCCGCCTTGCCTGTCCTGTCTTCATCTTGAATACGATTTTAATGTTTAAACAAATTTAGTTTTTCATTTGTTAACATTTATTGGGCTAAAATGTGGTTTTCTGTATACATCACATGATTTATATTTCTCAGTCATTAAAGATTTGAATTGAGCACTCTGTTTGATTTGCCACCATTTTTTAATAGCTCTAAGACAAATATTTATCCAATATTAAAATAAGTTTTGGCAAGAACAAATTGCAAACATTGCAGAGTTGAAATTTTTGGAAAAAAATATTCCAAAAAGAGAATTTCTTTCGCACTATCCCCTCAAATTATCTTATATAAATAAGATAAATTTGCATGGAGTCAAGCAAGCAGGCAAACAAACAAGATCTGCAAAGTTTTAGTAGCATTTATATATATATATATATATATATATATATATATATAACTCGCAGGGCCACCAAAACTTCTATCTCTCTACTTCTCGCTATCCGTCTATCTTTCTCTTTCTAAATTGTTGTTTTCTCCTTCACTCAGCCCATTCCTCTCTCTCTCTCTCACACACACACACATACACACAGACAGCTCTCTTTTATATAATAGATTACCTGAGTCAACATTTTCTTTCAAATTAGTGCATAACAACACTAAAAACCCGCCCCTCTCTCTGACAAAATCTGGTCCAGTTGACCTCCAGAGAATTAATAATTTTTTTACTTAAATTTTAGATGCTATTAATCCAGGGCAATACCACTCAAGAAAATACCAACTTTGTGGGTGTTTATTTTGTAATTGTTTACTTTTAGCTAGACATACAAACACACACAGACATTTGCACTTTATATAATAGATGCTTGACTTTTAGATTAACTCTATTCATTTCGATGAGGCTTGTGTTTTTAGGGACCTGTTTAATGGCAAATCAATCCATTGTATTTCTCTACAGAAACGAAACATCGGTAAGAAATATGAATAGGAAAATGGAAGGTTAAAGTTTTCATCTATATCTGGACCTAGATGGGAAAATTTATATTAAAAATATGTTTTTTTTGTGACCTTAACTGTCAGATATAATGCTTATTATTGGATATATATATATATATATATATATATATATATATATATAAAACATCAGCATCATCTCTGTTCACTGAAAGTGTTCAATGTGAATGCTGTCTCCTGGACCTTATTATCATAAAATTGAAGCTAATCTTTATCTAGCCTATATGCATGTTAAGTTTGGTTGAAATCTTATCAGTAGTTTCAAAACTAACAGACACACAAACACACTTTATTTATTAATTATATATTATTTTTATATATTTCATTTCAAAATGATTTGTATTGAAGACATACAGAAACACACACACACACACATATTTATTTATGTGGAAATATATATTTTTTTCAATTATATTTTACCCTTTATTAATACCGCTCCATTAATTTATGAAGCTCAATGTAATTACAGAGCATATAACAAATAAATGACAGAAACTTATATTCCAAATTTCAAGAATATATTCATTGATTGATATCATAATTAAATGTATGATTTTATGCTACGAAACGGGTGCAGTCAAGAATTGTGCATGTCAACATACTCAAAGAAATAAATTGTAAGATGAACAACATCTTGAAATTTGGAATATAGGCTTTTGTCATTTATCTATTATATATTTAAATTTTTTTACTAGTTTGTTCAAACTGGGGATGGTGCATCCTACCAGATACCAAACGTTCACCATTATCTTATATATGCCAACCGAGAGATCTTTTTAAGATTCTCACCGTCCCTTTAAGTGCAATTGTTTGAATCACTCTTGCTCTTGGTTCACCGGGTATATTTGCTAAGTAGTTTTGGAAAATCTTTTTTAGGAGTCCAGTTGTTCCTATAATTATTGGAATGATAGATTTCAGTTTCTTTTCATGTCATATATAAGAGCTTGGTATTTCGTTGTTGGTATCTGTTTAACCAGCATCATTGGGGACACTTCTACTAAGGTTGCTCCTTTCTTGTCCCATACCACTGTGTCAGATTTTTTATAAGCACCATTTTCTAGGTACATAGCTGTAGGGATTGCATAATCATAATGGATGGTGTATGACTTGTTTCACACACACACACACAAACACACACACACACGCACTTAAATATTATTAAAATTAGAAAGATAATAATAGAACCTGTCAAAATAATAGAAAGCTGGATATACTAGTTAGAGTAATTAAGAAACGAGAAAAATGAATCATGAAAAGGAAGATTAAATAAACTACAATATTTTTTAATCCATACAAAAAATCAAGCAAGGAATTTTTTGATAAAGAAACATACTTAAGTCATAGATTTTCAACTATAGACACTTCATCAAAGAATTTACATTAGTAAAAACATGTATCGGCAATTAGCATGAATTTGAAAAAAAAGATATTTATATATTTATCATTTTTTTATATATTTTTCTAATTTATGCTAATCATTGATAGATTGTCACTGATATTTATTCTCTGATGAAAATATTTTATCATAATTCCTTGTTTGGATTTTTGATGGATTAATAAATATTGTGCTTTAGTCAATTTTTTTTTTTTCATTATCAATTTTTCCATATTCGAACCTGGATTTGTATTCATATAATCTACAAATGGATTATACCATACTGGATTACTTCAAATACATTTTTTATAACCAACCTGGAGAAGAGATTTGCTTTGTGTTGAAACTGGTTTATAATCCGACTTGATTATTATGAATTTTATTATATATTTTGCACTTCATCCTGTCTTCAATCATAATGAGAGCAGTAATATTTCTGAAACATTTGTGGTCAGCATAACTGGAATAATAAAGTAATATGCTTTGTGAAGTTGTTTTTGATTAAACTTCTTTTTTTTTTTTTTGAAACAGCAAATATACTTATATATAGTTTTGAAAGTTTTTCAACCTTTAAAACTATATATATATATATATATATAATATTTAAAAGTTTTTTAGCCTAAACTGCATCGTTCGAAAACATTTTTGTTTGGAAATCAGTTAATCTCTTGCAGTTACTGAATTAGTCTTAATATTATTCTTGTTAACCATGATGAACTGCTTTGAAGATTTAAGAACAAAACAGTATTTTATCTCATGACTCCCCAGCAGTGTTGATCAGACACCACCCCCTTTAATATATATATATATATATATATATATATAGGTAAAGATCAATTTGTAGCAGACACTGATCGCCACCAGTCACTTCTACGCTTGACATTCTCTTTGACTTGATTAAACTTATCACGTGACATCAATTTAAATTGTTCATGTTCAGCATTATTAACAAGTACATCTCCTTCATTTCTGTGTTCTTGGGGAATTGTTTCCAGCCACTGGTCATTTGTGAGTGCTTTCTCAGGTGTGGTTGGGCTTCTGTCTGGACTGACTGTCGTTGCACCAAAGACCGATGCTTCACTTGTCTGCGAGGAGAAAGAATTACTGCGGCTCAGAGGTTGTGATTGACTAAGTAAGGCAGTCACCTTTTTTCGGGCCATGCTCGACTTTGCCGCTATAATGGGGGAGCCGTTTTCACTGTGTGTTTGTCCGCTCTCTTCCTTGTAAGAACCATGCCGGCATCGTCGCCAGTTGTTGTTCAGAGCTAAGATATTGCTTTCACTGCTGGCGTGTAAGTCTCCTGCCATCTTAAATTTACTCTCGGCTACTCTGTTCAGTCTTAGGCTTCGATTGCTACCGCTGCTCCGCAGTGCTTTCTCTGCGGCACTCCCGTCATCAGCTGTTGTGGAAGACTCATCCTGAGATCGACTTTTATTTCCGATCATGTGCTTCACTGCCAGCTCTCGGCGCCGTTTTTCTAGACTCTTTTTAGCATCTTCATACTTAAGGTAAATGTTTTTCTCAGCATCGGTCAGTATCATTGGATGCTTGCTACCCGTTTCCACCATACTCTGTCTGTGGATATTTCTTTTGGCTGAAAGGGATGACGGCGATACGTGCACTTTCTGCCGCTGCTTTACCTGGTGCAGTTCGTTTGGATCAGTGCTCATGCTCCGCGTCATTTCTGCATGTTGATCGGAAAGAATAGTCTTTTGCCTAGAGGTCTCCACATTGCCTCCATCGGACGGTGGCATTAGGTCCTTCTCCTTCCAAATTGTGTTCAGTTCTCCGAACTCATTCAGTAGCTGATCGTTTTTGTCCTCTGTAAACTCAAGCTTGAATTCTGGCAGCCGTAAACTTATCTTGTGGCACAGTTCACTCGGCTTCATTTCTAAAGCTGCGTTCCCCAGATTGACGATGTCATCCCTCTGTCCGTCGTTGATGAGTTGCCGTATGGATTGTATATTGTACAGTGTTAACTTCAGCGTGTCTTGCAGCTTACTTTTGGTATTAGTAACCTCTTCCATGAATGCATCTACATATTTTTGGTTTTCCGTTTCTGCGATCAGTTTCCTTTCAAGTTGCCTTATGAGACATTGTAAATTCTGCGAACGATGGTGGATGTCTTCTTTCACCCGACATCGGTTTTCTTTCCAGTCCTCTACCGATTGGTTCACTGAATCAACGGCATATGTGATCTGTAAAGCTTTCGTCTGTAGCTGGAGGTACTTTTCGTGCAGCTTGTCTACGGTAGCATTATAGCTGGACAAACTCCACCCTTCTTGCTCGGCCATGTTAACTTCACCTTCATCAATGTGCGAATCAGTTACTTCAGGCGTCGGCGGCTGACGTGCTTCCATCTCTTCCTTTTCATCCATTGATGCTGAAGGACTCGGTTCAGTGAATTCTCTGTCTTCATTATCCGTGTTTGTCGGTACTGGCTCCACATGAAGCAAGCCATAGCCACTCATATTCCTCATCACGAAAGTGTTCAGTGGCAGCATATCGGATATTGATCCATTCAGTTTTGTCTCCATGTTGCATTGTGGACAGATAACAATGTTTTCCTTCGTAGTTTGCTCTAAGTATTTCTCTAGACAGTCTGTACAATAGTTATGTAGGCATGCTAACATTCTTGGCTCTTTGTAGACCTGTCCACATAGCTGACACAGCATATCCTTCAGAACCATGTTGGATGAGATGGCTGTCAAATTCATTTTGATATTTTTAAAAATAATCTGATAACTTTTATCTTATGTGACTATTTGATCATAAAGTTTTTATATCAATGACTTGTTGAGAGCAATATTTGATGAACATAAAACAGTTTTCAAACTTGCCCGCTGAACATAATACAGTTGTTAAAACTCACTTTATGAGCAGAGAAAAGTTTATAAACTCACTTGGCGAGCATAAAACAGTTTTTTTAGATTTGCTTAATAAGCATAAAACTGTTTTTAAAACTTGCTTGATGAGCATAAAACAGTTTTAACACTATCTTGTTAAACATAAAAGTGTTTTTTTAATCGCTTGATAAGCAGAGAGAGGTATTAAACTTGTTTGATGAGCATACAACAGGTTTTTTTTAGATTGCTTATTGAGCATAAAATAGTTTTTTTAGATTTGATGAGTATAAAAAAATTTGTTAAAACTCGCTTCATGGACATGGAACAGCTTGATGATAATTAAACATTTTTTATATGATAATAATTTTTGTAAAAATATTTTGCTATGAATGTTAACTGAACTATAATTTAGTAAACATAAAACAGTAATTTTGGGATTCCTTTATGAGATTGAAAGTTTTTTTAAAACTATATTTCTAATAGATTTTCTTGATGAACATAAAGCAATTTTTTTTAAACTTTGGTATTGATAATTATAGGTTTGAGTTTTGAGTATTATGCCTAAATTACTATTTTTGTTTTAGGTCAAACTTCTTTATTCTTATAATTATGGATTTTCACAATTTTTGTATCGAGAATATTGTTTGTTCAATTTGCAAGAAATTAAATGTTGTTTTGTTTGCAGCAAATAAATTGTTTTGTCTTGTTTTTCGTTTTTTTTTTAATTTATTTATTTATTTTTTTCAGAAGCTTATCAATATTTAGTTGAAGTAGAGCTTCTTTTATACGTTTCTTTGTCTGAGAATACTTTTTGTGTCCAGTCAATTTCCGCTGTGTTAATGAGCGATCAATATATTGATTTCATTGATGGTCTCTTGTAAATTCAGACTCTGTCTCTCTGTTCTTTTGTTTCGGGGGCCAGTTCTTTGTATCTTTTTTTTGTTTGTTTTTTTTTTGTTTTTTTGTTTTTTTAGTCAGCCGAGAAGAAAATTGGAATAGGAACGAAACAACAGTCTTTTCTATTTGCATTCAATGTGTGTGTTTATATCGTTTCATTAGTTTTTTAAGCTCATAAACATTTATTGCAGGCTTCTTTATTTCTCAGATCTTCTACTTCTCTTTTTTATTTGGGTTGTGCAAAATTACACGAAAAGTAAGTTAATTGTTCCTCTTTGATGTCATACCGGATGTGTACCCTATTACCTACTTAGGCTCTTTTTATGTATGTATGTGCATACTATGATTATCTTTATATGAAGTTTATATTTTGTTGCTTTCATCCATCCATAGAAAAAAATGCTGTATTGTTCCTTAATGCATTCAAATCCTTATATACGTGAATGTGTATGGAGTGCATATACAAATCAATATTTTTCTTTTCAATAATTATACGGTTAAATCTTGTGCGTGTCTGAGCAATTATATAGTCAGTTATCCATATAAAATCCTCAGCATGCATATATAGTCACGTTTATGCTCGTTGAATACGTAATAAGTCTATGTGGTCCTTCGTATCTCTCCACTCAAATCTGTGTGAATGTTCAGTTGTTTGCATATAGATGAATACGAGGTTTTAAATCCTTGAGAATTATCTTTTGGGACAGATCTCGTTACTTGATGCGCAAGTTTGAAGGTCAAATGTCATCCTTTATTTTGTATGCTATTCGCGCATTTCAATAGGAATCGGTTCAAGAATTCGGTTGGTTCCATTCAGGCAAATTTTCATGTCTTGTTAGGATTTATTCCATTTCTTGCTTCTAAAGGATTCTGAAAATAAAAGAAAAATAGGAAATTTAACAATTAAATGAAACTGAAAAAGTTCAAGCATATTATTGTACTAAATTTAATTAACAGTTTTTTTTCTTGTATACTTTAATCATACAAAATACATGCTGAAATATGCCTTAGTATTGGGATTAAGTTATATTTGAAAAAAAATTGTTCTAATTACCTGTAATTTGTAATTAACTCGCTAAGTGGCCTATCTCTAAGTTATGTCTATTACTCTCACTTGCTCTTATCTATATATCTATAAAAGTGAACGTGTCTGTCTACATTTCTCTACACAATAACTCTATCAATTTTCAGTCTATAGACGCCAAATTTGATATACAGGGTACTGAGATTTGGGAAAATCTTTGCAATCTGTTTTCGGCCAGAAATTTGGCTGTTAAAGGGTCAAAGTTCAACGATTTGACCTTTGAGAACGCTACAAAACTCCTCTGCCAATTTTGGGTCTAAAAACAAATATTAAGGGGTCATAATAGGGGTCAAAGTTAAAAAAATTTACTTTATTTTTCTTTCCTTTTTTTTTTTTTTTTGCTCCACATACATCTCCAAACACCCGGGCAACGCCGGGCATAAATGCTAGTATATCTATAAAAGTGAAAGTGTCTTTCTGTGTGCGCATCTGTGTATCTGTCTGTGTAAATTTCTCTATGCAATAACTCTGTCAATTTTAAGTCTACAGACTCGAAATTTGATGTACAGGGTACTGAGATTTGGGAAAATCGATGTGATCGGTTTTCAGCCAGAAATTTGGCGATTAAGGGGTCAAAGTTCAACGATTTGATCTTTGAGAACTCTACCAAACTCCTCCGACAATTTTGGGTCTAAACAATTGAAATTTTAGATATAGGTTCATTGGACATGGATCTAACTTAATAACTTGATTTGAGCCCAAAACAATAAATTTTAAGGGGTCATAATAGGGATAAAAGTTTAAAAAATTTACCCCTTTTTCTTTTTTTGCTCAACATACCTCCAAATACCCGGGAAATGCTGGGCACCCATGCTAGTATACATATATATATATATACATATATGTACATATATATACATACATATATATATATATACATACATATATATATATATGCACACATATATATACATACATACATATATATACATACATATATATACATACATATATATACATACATATATATACACATATATGTATACACATACATATATATACATATGCATATATATACATATACATACATATGCATATATATACATATACATATAAATACATACATATGCATATATATATGTCTATATATCTATAAAAATGAACATGTCTGTGTGTCTACATTTCCCTTACCCAATAACTCTGTCAATTTCAAGTCTACAGACTCAAAATTTGATATACAGGGTACTGAGATTTGGGAAAATCTATGTGATTGGTTTTCGGCCAGAAATTTGGCTTTTAAGTGGTCAAAGTTCAACGATTTGACCTTTGAGCATTCTACCAAACTCCTCCGACAATTTTGGGTCTAAACACTTAAAATTTTAGATATAGGTTCATTGGACATGGACCTAACTTAATTTGAGCCCAAAACAATAAATTTTAAAGAGTCATAATAGGGATTAAAGTAAAAAAAATTGACCGCTTTTTTTTAATTATTTTTTTTTTGCTCAACATACACCTCCAAACATCCGGGCACCCATGCTAGTATATATATATACATATGTATACATCTACATATATATATATACATACATACATATATATATACATACATACATACATATATATACACACACACATATATATATATATATATATATATATATATATATGTATGTATATATATATATATATATATAAGAACAAACAGTTAATAAAACATTTAAAAAAACACTTTAAAAAAGAGTTAAAAACATATTTAATCTGAAAACGAAACACTTGATAAGTGGATAGTCCTTAATCCGCAGAGTTTCGAAGAAATACTTTCCTTCTCATCAGAGGGTAGGAATTAGCAAAATGCAGGATCGGATTTTGCATACAAAAGTATTTGATGAAACTACAAGTAAGTCAAAGATCTTACTTGATAACAGAAGCATATAAACTTATAAAATTCTAGTATTGAGGAAAATATAAAGAACCCGAATAAAAGAATGACAACCATCGATATGAAAACCTTTGCCTGTGTGATTACTTCAGACACCGTGGTAGAGTGGAAAATATAACTCTGTATACCACCTTTTTTAAAATCATATAAATTGCCTGTATATTTGTTCACTGATTGTTAATTCGACCATATGGGCATATATTCTGTAAATAAACAAACAAATGAATAAATAAATTTAAAAAAGAGAAACAAATGTACTGATAAAAAGGCTAGGTATAAAATAAATAAATAAATAGTTATCAATAAAATAGATGGATAATGATGTCGCCACCAGAAAAGGGAAAAACAACCATAATGACCTAAGATAGGGAAGTAACAGCGATGAGGGCATCATATTACTTCAGATCAAAGCAAAAACTTAGGCCAATAAACAACCGTTAAGTTAAAATAATACCAATACCACCTGATGCTACAGCTCGACCACATGGGATCATAGATCCTCCCTCTGCTTCACCTTTCCACCCCTACTCCCGTTCTTCACCACGCCTCTCTCCAAAACCTGTACTGCTCACATTCACTAAGTATAAGTCCCACTTTATTTCAGAGCACAAACCACACCCGAATATATTTAAAAAAAAACAAACAAAAAAAACAATGTAATCTTGACTCACGTTTCATTATAGCCCCTTTTTTTTTTGGTCTGATGAAATGGTCTCTTTGAATTGGGATTCCACCGAAACATGTATGCACATATGTAACCAGTAATGTTTGTATAATAAACAGACTATATATATATATATATATATATATATATATATTACTTACTATCCAACACTACTCACATACTGAGCACTGTTGAAATAAGTACTGAAAATAACCACATAAAATATTATATATCCTTATAAAATTTTATGTGGTTACATAAAATAATCATAATCCACACACACACACACACAGAGGCACACACACACACACACACGTGATCATTTGGGAATTCCAGATGTTGTATGTGCTCTCCACTTATCTTGGCATTGTTTCTAGTCGTCCTGGACTTCTTACCATTGGACCCAAGCAGTGCTGATACAGGAGAGGTGTGGTTGGAGATTGTGCAACTCTTTCCACCCTTACAGGGGTGTCCATTGTCTTCAAGACTAAACAGAGGTTTATTTATATACATATATATATATATATACATATATATATATATATATATATATATATATATATATATATATATAGAATAAGTTATAGAATATATATGGCAATTAAGCTACACAGAATATTTTGCGTTTCATCCACACTAGGATTCATCAGGTGGATGAAACGCTAGGATAGGCATCAGTTGGATAAAACACGGAATATTCTGTGTAGCTTAATTGCCATATATATTTTATAACTTACTAAGTAGCTCTACCTACGTATCGAGCACTGTTAAAGCAAATACGTAACGTTTACGCGTAAATTTATACTTTCGTATATTAATTTATATGATTAAATTAAGTAATCATATATATATATATATATATATATATATGAAATAAGTAAGTTATGTTAATTGAATATATCCAATTGACAATTTCTGGTAAAAATAAAGAGAAATAAGAAAACTTCATACTCCACCCTGTATTTTTAATGTACTAACAGGAGTGGTGAAGGCTAAGCAAGTGAGGTCAGTTAAAAACCAGAAAAAAAAAAGACAAAAAGAAAATAAGTGTTTACTACATAGATTGTGATTTACGAATAAATTATATTAAATAAGCTTTAAATAAGCAGGGTAAGGCCGTGAACAATTTCAACAGCTTTAAACCAAAACTAATCCAAGAATTGTTAAATAATAAAGTAGATATATATATATATATATATATATATATATATATTTGTAGTCATCGACATACAGTCCTGTTTCGTTGTATCACAACTCATCAGTGCCGCTAGACTAGCACCTCTCCCTAGCCAAGGATTGAACCTAGAACCGTCGTGTTGACAGTTGGCAGTTCTCCCACTCGAGCGTGGAATCGACGCCCGTAAATAACTCGTCGGAATGTCTATTTAAATGGACACCCGCCACCACTTTTATAGTGCTCAGATCGCCTGTTTGTAAACAAACAACGAGCTTAGCATTTTTCAGCCAATTAAGTAGCGGGTGAGATTATTTACGACAGTGTTCTACCCAAAGATGGGGGCTTAAAATATATTTGTAGTCGTCGACATACAGTCCTGTTTCGTTGTATCACAACTCATCAGTGCCGCTAGACTAGCATCTCTCCCAAGCCAAGGATTGAGCTTAGAACCATCGTGTTGACAGTGGCAGTTCTCCCACTCGACCGTGGAATCGACGCCCGTAAATAACTCGTCGGAATGTCTATTTAAATGGACACCCGGCACCACTTTTATTGTGCTCAAATCGCCTGTTTGTAAACATATATATATATAAGCAGTCTACCCGACGTTGCCTAGGCATAAAATATACTTAAATATATTTTAATCAATGCAGATTTCGCATTTATTATTAAAGCGCTATTGATTATATATCTAATGTGTGTGTTATTTTCTGTGTCACACAGGTCGGTTAATTGTCATGTACTTCCATTTCTTGTCATAAATAATTTTACCAAGAATTCTTTGTAAGTTTTGGTTTCGGTTTTGATTATAGCTGATGGCACTAAAGTCATCTATTTTTTTTTATAAATAATTTGATCAAGAATTCTTCATAAGTTTTGGTTTCTGTTTCGGTTTTGATTCTGGCTGAGGGAACTCAAGTTATGTATATATACAGTGATGATCATATTTATTGGCACGGTAAAATAAAAGTTAAATTTTGTCTAATAAATTCTAAAAAAGGGATTAAATTAAAGAAAATAACAAAGTATATTATGTATTTTTAACTGGCCTTTCCGATGCAGCAATCGGATTTTAGAAAAAATAAATAACAAAGGAACAACAAACATAATTGCAAAAAACCCTTGTTCAAAATTATTGGCACGATTTATTTAATAATCAATTGTATAGCCTTTGGCCTTGATTACCTTCCTCAGTCGCTTTTCATAGTTTACAACCAAGTTGTTGCACTCTTCAGTAGTAATTTTAGCCCACTCTTCCTGACAATAATCCTCCAATTGAATAAGATTCTTAGGCTTCCTTTGCATTACCCTCAATTTTAATGTTCTCCATAAATTTTCAATTGGATTAAGGTCTGGGCTTTGTGATGGCCACTCCAAAACATTAATATGATTGTCCTCAAGCCATTTCTTAGTCAGTTTAGCCGAATGCTTTGGGTCATTATCTTGCATGAACCACCAACGACGACCAAGTGAGAGCTCTTTAGCAGAGTCTTTCAGGTTTTCATCCAATATTTTAACATAATCTTCCTTTTTATGCTACCTGTGACCTTAACAAGTCGCCCTGGTCCAGAGGCAGCAAAGGATCCCCAAAACATCAAACTGCCTCCACCGTGCTTCACTGTGGGTATGGTGTTCTTAGGCAGGAAAGCTTCGCCAGATTTTCTGTAAATATAAGACACTTTATTATGGCCAAATAACTCTATTTTCGTTTCGTCAGTCCATAGAACACGTTTCCAGAATGCAACATCTTTATCAATATGACGTTTTGCAAAGGCTAGCCTTGCTTTCAGGTGCATAGGCTTCAATAAGGGAGTCTTTCTCGGACGACATGCTTTTAAACCAGCTCTCTTCAAAACTCTACCAACTGTATGTCGAGATACATTCACTCCAGAGGTGCTCTGTTCATCAACAATCTCCCCAACAGAGATCCTTGGGTTTTGTTTTACTTGTCGAACAATTTTCCGTTCATCTCTTGGGGAAAGAATCCTTTTTCTCCCTCTACCCTCTAAACTCATAACGTGGCCTTGCGATTTGAACTTGTTTATTATGGCTCTAACAGCGGATTTGGGAAGGTTTAGCTTCTTTGAAATCTTATCATAGCCCTCTCCATTGGTATGGCATGCTACAACAAGCTTCCTGACGTCTTCGCTGTGTTCCTTAGTTTTAACCATGGCGATTGAAAATTATAATTTAGTCACTTATAATAGTTTAAATAAATCGCTATGTAAAAATTATCTGAAAAAAATTATTCACTGAATTAGCGTTAAACAAGCATAATATGGCTATAAAAAAGTTCAGAAAGCACGTAAACCGGAAATTGATTGATATTATACTGATACTAAAAGAAAAACAAAGCCGTGCCAATAATTTTGAACAAGGGTTTTTTGCAATTATGTTTGTTGTTCCTTTGTTATTTATTTTTTCTAAAATCCGATTGCTGCATCGGAAAGGCCAGTTAAAAATACATAATATACTTTGTTATTTTCTTTAATTTAATCCCTTTTTTAGAATTTATTAGACAAAATTTAACTTTTATTTTACCGTGCCAATAAATATGATCATCACTGTATATATATATATATATATATATATATATATATATATATAGTTTTTATTTTGGTTTCGATTCAAGCTAATGCACCCAAGTCAAATGGATATATTCTATTTATTTTCGAAATCGCAACTTTATAACATATAAAAATCGATAGAACATTATAATACTAGCATTTCAGCCAGGCGTTGCCCGGGTGTTTGGAGGTTTATGTTGAGCAAAAAATAAAAATAAAAAGCAGTCAATTTTTTAAAATTTGACCCCTATTATGACCCCTCCACATTTATTGTTTTGGGCTCAAATCAAGTTATTAAGTTAGATCCATGTCCAAGGAACCTATATCTAAAATTTCAAGTGTTTAGACCCAAAATTCTCGGAGGAGTTTTATAGAGTTCTCAAAGGTCAAATCGTTGAACTTGGACCCCTTAAAAGCCAAATTTCTGGCCGAAAATCGATCACAAAGAGTTTTCCCAAATCTCAGTACACTGTATATCAAATTTCGAGTCTGTAGACTTAAAATTGACAGAGTTATTGCATAGGTAAATGTACACAGACACGTTCATTTTAATAATTATTTAGATATACAAAATCTGCAAGAATTAAAATATCATATTTAAGCATACTTTACAACCTGGCTTTACCGGGCGTTCGTGCTAGCTTAGATTAATACTTTTATAGTTTTAACAAAAAAGCTACAATAATATTAGAGCGTCTCCATTTACACTGAACATCTACAGAATGCCAACATCAATATATTACATATAGAATGAGTCCCCTGTGGAATTTTCACAGGTCTCGCTAGTATATATATATATATATATATATATATATATATATGGTAGACAATTCGATATGGTCTTTGCTAATCGAGCCAGAGATGGCTTGTGTTGCTGGGTCCGAATCTGTCAACTGGTGTTAATCATGACACTCTGCACTGAAGATTCCCGAAAGGATGAAACTATGGTGTCTGTAGGTATTTAATTAATTATTATAGTAAATAATTATATATATATTTATATATAAAAGTAATGAAATCAAAAGGGTGTAGTGTTTACCTGATATACACAATGGTAAACTTTAATCTAATATAAATACCAGTATTTATATATAGATAACTTAATCCCAACCGAAATTTCAACTTACAGTTTTAATTTTCTTTCTAATATACATATATATATATATATTAGGTTGGTACAAAAATATCATTTTTTGACGTGCAACTACATATATAAAAACATTATTTTTATACCAACCTAATATTATACCCATATATAGTAATATCCAAAGTTTAACAAATTAAAAGTATGACTTGAGTGCCATCAACTAGAATCGAAACCAAAACATATAGCTTTCCAGCATTATTTGTCATAATCTGAGTTAAATCACCACGCATATAAAAACTTTCAAAACAACATTGGTAAAGGTATGAATGTATATTTGCACAATATGTAGAAGTAACACGTTTATTTGATTTATGCCTGCCAAGTTCCATTTTTTTTTCAATTTTGATCCTGTAGGAGCTATTATTACCGGCTATAAACCAAATTGAATTTCTTCTACAGGTCCAAATTCCCTATATATCAAGTTTTAAGTCTTACAAACAAAAATTAACAACGGTGTTTGGTAGAGATTGTTGCACACATAGTCACTTATATATATATATATATATATATATATAAAAATTTGGAATTAAATTCTATAAATTAAAAAATTTACAACAAATTTATTATTTGACAAGGAATACAAAATTTTTAAAGTTTTTCCCTTAATCCATAACTTTTCTATAAATGTCTCATCTCATCAAAGGAAATGTTTTCAGCAAAATAATGTTTATATGCAATCATACATTTTGCTATTTAGTACATAGATTGAAAAGTAAAAAGCTTGCATGACAATTCTAAAGGAAGCTAAGATTATAGAGGATATGCCATATTGTGGTTAAGTTCAATTAAGATTATAGAGGAACAGTCGTAAGATCCAAGACAATAAAGAAAAATATCAGACCAAATGGAAAGTTTTTTTAATGTTAAAAATGTATGCATATGATGTAATCCATAAAATGGTAAAATGGTAAAATCCGTTGCAAATTGTAATATTTCCACAAGCATACCACAAGCCCATATAAATAAATAAAAATAATAAATAAATAAATATTATTTATATAATATATATATATATATATATATATATATATTTGTTTATTGTTATATAAACATGCTCACATCCCGCTGCTACAAATAGCCACTTGTTTCAAGTATATATATATATACACACACACACACACACACACACACACCTTTTTCATATTAAGTATTCTCGTTACCTAATCAATCCCCACCCCGACTCAATACCCGTCTTTTGCCTTTGAAATTATTTCTAATACTCGCACTCCCCTCCCTTTTCATTACTTCTCACCCTGAACTTTTTCATTTTTAATCGTAAATGTATATAAAATAAATGTTGTCTTCTTTGTACAATGATGTTTTTTCTCCTTTCCTGATGAGAAGCATTTAACCTTGAAATGTCATAGCCTATAGAAGTTTCCCCACTCATTTCCCTTTCACTTTTTGTAATCATCCTCATCGACATGATAATGTAATAAAGGTTCTAATGTAACCTTAACTATTACCTCCCTATCTTTTCCTTTCTTATAAATTGCTCCTTTAAATCGGGTAGAGCTTCATCTATCCAGACAGGGTAGCTTTTTCTCTCCGCAAAAAAATCAAGTTCGAATCTCCCGACCGGTAGTAATCGTATCACCCTGCACTGATGATTCCCGTAAAGATGAAACACTAGTGTCTGTAGGTATTAGAATTATTATTGTAATAATTATATCAGCCTCTTCAAGAAATTCGGTTTCTTACTGTTGAGCACTTTAAAGTTGAAATAGAAAGTCTGTCGCCTAAGCTCGCATGCATAGATCATGATGTTATAATCATTAGATCGCTATGGTCAGATGTTACGACATTTTAAAAATAAATGTTAAAATTTCAACGATATCTTTCACGGTTGAGATTGGCCTTGAAGTTGGTTCCTTGCTAATGGAATCAGAGATGGCTTCGTGGCCAGGTTCGAATCTTTCGACCGGTAGTAATTGTGTGATCCTGCACTGATGATTCCTGAAAGGATGAAACATTAGTGTCTGTAGATATTAAAATTATTATCGCAATAATTAAAATTATTATTGTAATATATATATATATATATATATATATATATATATATATATATATATATACTCGGGTTTTTTTATATTCAAAAGTAATGGACTAATGAATTCAACGAGGTTGTTAGATAGTGCTCAATAAAAAGAGCTGATAATACTTGTTTATTATTATATAAACATGCTCACATCCCGCTGCTACAAATAGCCACTTGTTTCAATCAAACAACAGATATCATCATGCAGCGACTTGACTATTCAAAAGTTCAATGAATTAGAATAGATTATTCATTGAACTTTTGAATAGTCAAGTCGCTGCCTGATGATATCTGTTGTTTGATTGAAACAAGTGGCTATTTGTAGCAGCGGGATGTGAGCATGTTTATATAATAATAAACAAGTATATATATATATATATATATATATATATATATATATATATATATATATGAGGAAAGTGCTCAATATCAGTGAAAGATAGGGCACGTAGATGTAAGCCTGCAGAGCTGAAAAAGAAAATGGTATCTGATCATAATTCCCAATTCTTTTGTCAAGTTTATCAGACTAGATGACCCACATGTGTCGGCTATCCCTTTTATCTGAGAGTGAGACATTATGATAAGGGAAATATCATTTAAACAGACCTTGTGTATTGGTTTACATTTGCATACCTTTGTTGAAGGGGAGGGGGATCAGTTACATAAAGTGAGACTATTTTCACGGCCATATTATTTTATTTATTTTTCATGATTTATTCATACAACTGCTTACTTTCTGAATTTATCATTTCCATTTTCGTCTATTTTATTTATTCTGTATTTTATTTATTCGATTAGTTTTTTGACGTTTACGAAAAAGACGGAACTGCTTTCAACTGGATTATCCTTTTCGTCCCCCCCCAACCCCCAATATATATGACCACGATATGAGAATAACTGTATCTGAGGAAGCAATGAAACTAAGTCGCATTGTTTAGATGTTTATCTTCTTCAAATTCATATCTATATTAATTTTTCTCTCCCTTTCTCTCTCATTACTAATGATTACTATATTGTCCAATTTCTACTGTACACTCTTTAACCCTTATCCTTGAGTGGCCTCTTGGCCTTGATAATGTGGTGATGCCTATGTAAAAAACAAAAAATATATATATATATATATAATGTTGCATTTTTACTCAAGACTACTGAGCTGATCTAATTAATCGTGCCAAATTAATCTCCTCAAATAAAAAAAAAAATATTCTACAGCAAATTAAAAAATATCAAACAGGTCTTAATTAATAACCGATTCGCCAATAAACAAAGTTAACTAAAAGTTAGAAACTTAGCGCAAACTAATAATAACCAAGTCAACGATCCCCACCCCATCAATATATTCTATCGCAACCAGCTACACCACAACTTTAGATCAGATGAAAAGGTACTAAGGAATATAATACATCGAGATATATATATATATATATATATATATATATATATATATATAAGTGAATGTGTCTGTCTGTGTACATTTCCCTACGCAATAACTCTGTGAATTTTTAGTCTATAGACTCGAAATTTGAAATACCGGGTACTGAGATTTGGGAAAATCGATGTGACGGGTGTCAGCCAGAAATTTGGCTGTTAAGGGGTCAAATTTCAACGATTTGACCTTTAAGAACTCTACCAAACTCCTCCGACAATTTTGGGTCTAGACACTTGAAATTTTAGATTTAGGTTCCTTGAACATGGATCTAACTTAATAAAGTGATTTGAGCCCGAAACAATAAATTTTAAGGGGTCATAATAGGAGTCAATGTTTTAAAAAATTAACCATTTTTTTGTTTTTTTGCTTTTTTTGCACAGCATACACCTCCAAACACCCGAGCAACGCCGGGCACCCCTGCTAGTATATATATATATATATATCCAGTCAATAATAAAATCAGATTTATCATCTACTACAAGAAATTAACAACAGCTTACACTTTCCGGACAACAAAATCAGTCGACGAAACGAATGTAGTTTACCAATTCGAATACCCCTTGAGAGAATGCATCTCCAACAGTAGAAACATTAATAGCTACATTTGACACACAACAAACACGATGTCCAGACGATTAACCTTACACCTTTCAGATACAAGCACAATTTGCCAACACCTAAATCAATATGGCTGCCCACATTCCCAATTTAGAAAAATCCTAGTTGAAAACACGAAAATCATTCATATGGATCCAAACATAAAAAGACTAAAAATATTGGAAGCACTGTATATAAGAGCTGAATAGACAAAAATTAACAATGTAAATTTTTAAAACAGTGATAACATTTTAAAGTGCCTGAGTACGTAACCATCCAATATATATATGTGTGTGTGTGTGTGTGTGTGTGTATGAACCCTTTTTCAGGGTCAACGGCCAACTAGCACTGTGTGTGTTTGTATGTGTGTGTTGGGGAGGAGAGGGCTCCCGTAAGCCGTGGTGAAGGCAACCTTTCTAGGAGAAGCAAATCTCTGATTTAAAAAACCATAAAGCGGGAGACCAGTACCCGCATTAATTTGGTCTGCAGTTTAACTTGTTGCTGGCTATCTTGCTCTTGCTTGTTGCTGGATCTCAACATTTTGAACCGAGAGAGAGACTTAGCTGTTGTACAAAACAAGACTCTGTAACATCATCCGTGTATAGATACTCCCTCAGGCATTTGTCTATTAAAATGGTCCTGTGGCGATGGAAATCATTTTTGGGCTCATGGACTTTAAGTGTCTGAAGGAGTGACACTCGTCTGACAAGAATCATGTATGTATGTGTGTGTGTTGTAATTTAAATTTATAAATTATAAACAAAAACAAAAAAAAAAACTGTAAATTCCAAACCATTTTGTAAATTACACCTTTAAACCATTGTATATTTATTTTAGTCATGTTATTAACATGTTAAAGCGTATATTTTTTTTTACACACGAGACGTTTGACTATTTCAAGTAATTTCAATGTAATTTGAACTGAAGTATATAAAAGCAGCCTGATTTTAACGAAACAGTAATCAAAAACTGCCTGAAGACAACTGAAGAAAATCAGTTGAAATTACTTGAAAGTAAAACAAAACAGATGGACGAAAACGACTATGGAACTTTCCTACATAAATTCATCCGAGGCATAAGAATGACTATTTGCAAAATGGCAATATTACAAAAAGAAAAAAAGATCATTAAGCAAAAACACTCTGTGCTATTTAACAAAATCTGTCTGAATATATATATATACTATACATATATATATTTTCGATTTGTCTTTACATAAGCTTATGTTGCCTGATGTGGTCTTTAGTTAGTAAATACTGGTAGACCGAAACATGCTCATGACTGTGTAGCAACAAATTACTGCTTATGTAAAGACAAATTGAAAATGTAACTTGCTCTACTTCCGTATTGAGCACGCTTGTATTAACCTCGTTATATTTCATTGGTTACACTACTTTTGAAAAATAGCAACCTCAAATTATATATATATATATATATATATATATATATATATATATATATAAAGAGAAAGAAAACTAAAACTGTAAATTGAACTTTACAATCAAAATTTATTGTTCGACTAAATACTCCAAAAAACAATTTACAAAGTCCTTATTCCGCGGAGTTTCAAAGAATGCTATTCTTATTATTCTTCTCATCAGAGGACATAAAGAAATCAGCAAATTATATTTATAGCAATGCTAGAATTTGCTAGTTAAGGCATTAAGTGAAACTGCAATTTATTGTAGTTATAAATTGCCAAATAAAAAAAATATTGGATATGTAAAAAACTAATATAAAAACAAACCGCACATATTATTTAAATATATATATCCTTTTGCAGAAAACAAGCTCATACAAACGATGATGTTTCTGAAAAAGTTAAAATAACAGAATAAAGCAAAATAAAAATTAAAAGCTTTCAACAAACTGTAATGCTAATTAAGTAATTTTATTGCTTACATTAGAATAAAACTCATAAGTACTTCAGGTAAATAATAGCATCACAAATATATTTACCTGATTCAAATCGTTATCCTCATCCATTATTATTATTAATCACAACAGTTCAGTTATTGTACTTTCATCTTTTCACAAGCCGTTTGTCATAATCTCTAACTATTTAACAATTTCAAACTGAACTTCTTGTTCAGCGTATTAGTTAAACAACTTAAATACTAGAGCAAATTGTTTTTACTTACACAAAACTGTTGTTGCTAATGCAAGTGCTCTCTTGCCTGACTATAGTGCAATGGCAGATCCATGATCAGATGGATCTGCCATGTGAAATCTGACCAAACTTAACGTATCAAATCAGAGGATTTAAAAAAAAATAAAATAAAATAAACAAACACACATACACGCGATATGATTCCGGTATCTTAAGTAGGACTACCTCCCCCCCCCCCGGTGTGAGTGAGGTATCATGGTTAATGATAACAAAAGCTAGGACTAGTATAGATCAGCAAAGGTGCAGTGACAAGGATGATCATAGACACCCTCCCTCTCCAATTTTTGAGTGGCCTTGTGCCTAATTTTTTGTTTATCACTGTTTTGTTCTTTTTGTAACTCTTCAGAGTAAATAAAAAAAAAATTAAAAAAAAAAATATATATATAACTCAAATCAAAGGATTTGCTGAAAGTAGTACAGGTTGGAACGATAAAAGTGTCGCCCTAAAGAAAACAACACTACAGCTTTATTTTAAAACTTTTATGGAAAAATTCAATTCAGGTAACTTAATTATGTGGTAGAGCTGGCATCTATTCAATGTAGCCGTCTTCAGCCTCAATCACTGCCTCAATATGGGTCTGGAACTGAGAGCATGCCTTTTCCACAAGCGCTGGCAGGATCTTGGCAAATACTCAGCAGATGGCGGTGATCAGGCTGGCTTTGGTGTTGTGAGAGGTCATGTTGGTGGTGTTCTTGATGTATGACCAAGTGAAATAGTCCAGCATGTTCAGGGCGGGGGCAGTGAGAGAAGGGTACAAAGTCGTAGTATTCCTTTTGAAGTCAAGCCTGCCTCTCTTTGGACTTGTGGGCTGGCGCCAAGTCCTGTTGTCACACCCAGGGTCTGCCAGCGGCCACCCGATGTCACTAGGGGATCAGCACACTCTTCAGAACATCCAGATACACTTTACTGTTGACTTTCAAGCCGACTTCAAAGATGTGAGATGGGATGATGTGGCCCTCACTTGAAACCACACTGTGGCCGGAAACTTTGTTTTCACTACCCTGAGCATGCCCTTATTATTTGTGGCGATCCAGCGATGCATTTTGAGAGTGCTGTCAATGGTCCTGTTGTCATAACTTGGATCGGTAGAGAGCAAGAGTTGTACAGCAGCACAACTCTGATCTCACTCATTGAACATTGTGTCACTTTCAGACAAGATAGAAGGTTCCTATCGCTCTTGGGATTTGTACACAACTGGTCAACTAGTAGATGGTCTGTAACAAAAAAAA
Organism: Euprymna scolopes; assembly: GCF_053919585.1. Lineage (NCBI taxonomy): Eukaryota > Metazoa > Mollusca > Cephalopoda > Sepiida > Sepiolidae > Euprymna > Euprymna scolopes. Next base: position 87,121,605 of record NC_136500.1, read on the forward strand.
AAAGAAAAGAAAACTGGTTTTCATGAAACGGAAATGGAATCATATCATCTTTTTTAGGGCGACAATTCTATCATTCCACCCTGTACATTTGCCAAGCATAGAAGTGATCCTAAAGACGAATCGGTTATACTGGCACAATTATGTAGAAGTTTCATTGTCTTATGTAAACCGTCACAGAAGCATGAATGTTTTCAACCACAGGAAAGTTGGCCGGCCAAGGAAAACTTGAAAGTAAATTATTAGACAAGATCGTACAGAGTGGCGTTTGGAGACAGTTGACCTACTGACCTGTGAAAACTTGAAAAGGAACTTCGGTATAATCAAAAAATGCCATTGCTAACAATTGATCAAAAAAAAAAAAAAATGCGTGAACATTTTAGAACATTGTTTTATCGTTATTTTCATGGAAAGTGCTCAGCTGAGCTTCAATCTATGATCCCCCCCCTTGCCAAATTTTCACGAAAAACACTCGTCTGGTCAAAATCACTATCAATAATTTCCCACACTCTTTATCTATGCCTAAACCTAAATGTAGATTCCATGAACAAAGCTTCTTTCTTAGAACTACACACCTGTGGAACTCTCTTCCGTTTGCCTGCTTTCCAGCTGACTACAATCTGATTGTCTTCAAGTCTAATGTAAACAAGTTCTTGATGGACTGTCCCCCTAAGTAATCCAATTTACAAAATTCCCACTACTTATGTTTACTACGCTATAATCACATTGACTAATGTATACCCATTAACCCTTATCCTCGAGTGGCCTCCGGGCCTTGATAAGTGGTGATTGCTGTGTAAAAAAAAAAAAAAAATGCAAGCATTTTCTTCATGAATTATCATCAATAGTAAATATTATAAAGCACTAGAAGGCCGCCTGGTGTTCTCCCGGTCATAAAATATGCATAAATATTACATTTTAAATCATGCAGATTTCTTATTTCTTATTATAAAGCCAATTCTCTATTGATTATTATCAAATACACAGTAATGAGTTCAAAAGTTATAAAAAAATATGACTTGTGCACCATCTGATAGAATCAAAACCAGATCGTTTAAAACTCCATCCTTAGTTGTCCTTTATCTCTACAGCGTTATTACATCAGAGCTACTGACAGATGGATACGATAGGTTAAAAATTAAGCGACTTTGAGCTATGAATGTTTATTTTTGCGCATGCGCACAAATAACAGCAGGAGTAATGTTTTATTCGACTTACCCTGCGAAAGTCAACTGTTTAGTTTTCAATTTTTGCTGCTAAAAATCAAATCGAATGTGTGCTACAGGTCCAAATACTCTGTATATCAAATTCAACTCTCTAGACCAAATATTCAGAAACGAGTTTGGTAGAGACGTTTTACATACACACCGACGAGATCATATATATATATATATGTGTGTGTGTGTGTGTGTTTGTAGTTCAGCATAAACACATTGACACACCAGTTCCCATTAGATCACCAAATTTAAGCAACATCGAGCCTGGTCAATACTAAAATGGGTGACTGTTTGGGAATTCCAGGTGCTGTATGTGCTCTCTGCTTATCTCGGCATTGTTTCCAGTCGTCTAGCACTTCTCCTTGCCACTGAACTCAAGCAGTGTCGATTTAGGAGAGGTGTGGTTGGGGATTGTGCAACCTTTGCATTATGATTACATGTGCAGTTACCCTTATAGGGGATACCTATTGTCTTTTGAGACTAAACAGAGGCTTACAATATATATATATATATATATATATATATATATATATATATATATTATATATATATATGCTAGAACGTTTTTATCTTAAATTCTACACAATTTTGCAGAATAAGTAAAATTCAGCGTAATAGTGAAATGAAACCAATCATCTAATATAAAAACTATAAACATGAATAAGTAATCAACGCCCGTTTTTCAAAAGAATATGCCAATTAGTTAACCTTCATGTAGTCGCTCGCATATCCATAACTGAGTATATTAAGAAGATTGTTTTAATCATTTTTAAATAGAAAAAGTAGACTTAGCGAGAAAAAAACTCAACTTTATAAGTATCATTTATAGTATTATTAGTTCATTTGAAGAAATCGGCAAAAAACGGTAACAAACCAAGAAGAAAAGTGCTCTTTTATCAAGATAATGTATCGAGACAAGTCGACCACAACAATGAATTGCATCCACCCTGTCTTTCAGATATGGTGCCCTGGTGACTACTAGCTGTTTGCAGAATATTTCCGAGAAAGAGATTTGGCTCCAATGGAGAAGTGATATCAAAAACTAAGGCATATTTTGAGGTCAAAGAAAAATCGTTTTAACAAAAAAAAAAAAAAAAAAAAAAAAAGTCATCAAAATGTTAGAGAAGTTTTGGAATCTGTGTATCACTCTAGCAGGAGAATAGAATAAAGATGAATTTTGTCTGAAAATTATTGTTTTACTAATTATGCCTACGACATTGAATAATGTATTACTCATGCAAGTAGCTTAACTAATATGATTTAAGCATATATATCGTTATGAGGGTCTAGAATGAGTTTGTGAAAAAACAAACAAATATACCGACAAGAACTACAACTTTATTTATCTATGTTAAATTTAAATATATATATATATATATATATATATATATCATTCTACTGCTCCAGTTCCAGTAGATATCTCACTGCTGATGCAATTCTCTACCTATATAAGAGTCAAATATGTTCAAGGATGGAGTACTGTTGCCACATCTAGGCAGGATCTGCTAGAAGCAGATTATCCTGTCTTGACAGAGTTCAAAATAGACCTCATAGCCTAGTGGGAATGACCTTTTCTCTTCCCTGCAACCTCTTTCCCACAGAAGAGACTGCAAGCCTGTCTCTGCTTTATCGTTATTTTCATGGCAAGTACTCGTCTAAGTTCCAATCTATGGCCCTCTCTTGCCAAACTTTCATGAAAAACACTCATCTAGTTGAAATCACTATCAATAATTCCCCCCCCCCACTCTTTATCTGTACCTAAACCTAAACGTAGATTCCATGAACAAAGCTTTTTTCTTAGAACTGTGCGCCCATGGAACTCTCTTCCATTTTCATGCTGACTATAATATGATTGCCTTCAAGTCCAATGTGAACAAGTTCTTGATGAGCCGTCTCCTTAAGTAATCCAATTTACAAATTTCCACTACTAATGATTACTATGATATCCCATTGATTACCGTATAATCTTTATCCTTAAATGCCCTCTGGGCCTTGATAAGTGGTAGCTCCTTTGCCTTTGTAATTTTATATATATATATATATATATATATATATAAATATATATAAATGTATGCATATTTTGGTAGCAAGTCATTATTCAAGCACATTTGATTGAACACAATAGAGTTATTCTTTTTTCTGATATTTTTGGATATCTTTTCAATTTGCCGAGCAGTCTTTATTTCAGCTGGCATGTTGTATATTATGGCGCCCAAAAGTTTTTGTTCAGCCATATTCTTCTCAAGCGCTTTCTAAACCCACTCTAAAAACTCATACAACGCACATACATAGGCCACACCACAACAACACTTTCCCGACGACTAACCTAGCATTTAGCTGACAATACCGTCATAAAACAACACCTAACATCCCATAATAAAACCTACAGTGGTCCGACATTAGAAATATCTTAACTAACAATACTAAAATTCGATATCTTAACAATTGCACACGACAACAAAAATTACTGGAAGCCATACTAAGCAAAAAAACTATAGCCTCTTTTTAACTGGATCTCATTTAACACTGGGACAAATATACTAACTGTATTTAATGACTAACAAGAAACTAAATGAATAAAATATAAAATAAAATAAAATAATCGAAATTAAAAATAAAAATAATTTGCCTCTACCCATCCTACACCTACTTTTATAACTAATAAAAAAAAAAACTAAAAGAAAACTATAAATACACCAAGCCTCAAAGAAAAAGAAAATGACAACAAGAACAATCGCTCCTGACGACGATTGGATGTCCCGATAGAAAGCGCTTGAGAAAAATATGGCTGAACAACGACTTTTGGGCGCCATAATATACAACATGCCTGCTGAAATATAAAGGGCTGCTTGTCAAATTGAAAAGTTATCCAAAAACTTGGAGAAAAGAATAACTCTGTCGTGTTCAATCAGACGTGCTTGAATATATATAAATATATATATATATATATATATATATTTATATATATATATATATATATATATATATTTCATTAAATAGCACAGACAACTCTTGTTTGTTTTTCTTGTAATCCTCCTTTTCTCTTTGTCAGACCATTTTCCAAACGTTTTTTTTTTTTTTTTTTTTTTTAGTCAAAAAAGAAATTTCCCATAATTGCGAACGTTTTCGACCTCCATTGGTCATCCTCAGGCGAGTAGTAATAAATAAAAAATGAAATTAACGAGATGAAATTAAAAAACGATTAAAATCACTTAAAATCACTAAAATACTCAAAAGCCCTTGAGTGTGCCCTTCGTTTCATTTTGAGTCTTGTTAATCGTTGGTTTATTAATGTGGATTAACAATGCCTCAAAGATTGGGAGGCGCACCTCGCAATATGAGACAGTTAAAATGGCCGTGTTTTTTTTTTTAATATGTCTCTAAATTCAGTTGTAGGGATGTGGTGTGCTGTGAGATGCTGATAGATTGAACTATTCGAGGAAGACAGGTGACATGTTAAACGACGGGAGATGCTGGTTCGAGTCATGCCAATGTACAAATTATTTTTGGAGACACATTCTCCTATGGGACATTTAAAAACCTACACGGCATTTCTAGTTTTCAGCATACTGCCATCGGATGTAGGGTTATTTATTAGTAATTGGCTATTTTAAATTTTTTGTAATAAATAATAAATCTTATTTTAGAGTTTTTTCCGTGGTTACGACATGTTTGTGTACAATATCTTTTATTATTTTTTTGTCTAATTTGTAATTCTCATGCATCTGGTTAGAATAATATATGTTAATGTTATTATCGCTGCTATCATTATTATTATTATTCCTATTATTAATGGTAGTTAGCGATTTTAATCATCTTTTAATCGTCTTTTCATTTCATCTCGCTATTTTCATTTTTCAATTTTTACTACTCGCCTGAGGATGACCAATGGATGTCGAAAACGTTTGCAATTATGGGAAATTTCTTTTTTCACTCGAAAAAAACGTTCGGAAAATGGTCTGACAAAGAGAAAAGGAGGATTACAAGCAAAACAAGCAAGAATTGTCTGTGCTATTTAATGAAACGTGCATAACAGAAAAAATGCTGCCTAAATATACTATATATATATATATATATATATATATATATATATATATATATATATATATAATGCATTTTTTTTCCAAAATGCTTTTCAGAATTAGTTATTGAGAGGTGGGGCTATTCAGAGATAGGGTGCAGTCCTTGATTTGTCAGAAACTTTTATGCTAACAAGATAAAAAGGAAATGTGCAAAGACTTTTATATGATGAACGCCGGTTTCTTATTTCATTTAATCTTGCAAACACCATTCAAATGTTTGAGCATAATTGACCAAGACACAAAAGAAATGTTTGTGTTTCAAATATTTCATTTTAGAGCAGTAACATTGAAAAGAAACTTGAGATTTTATTTTATTTATAAATAAAAGCAATAAAAATTAATGGATCACGTTTTTTTTTTTTTTTTTACTCCTACAAAGCCATTGGGATATCATGTTCACTCTTGTGTTGGGTAACCCTCAAAAATTTCTACAATCCAACCATATTTCGTAGAAATAAACGTCTGTTCTGGACTTGCCCACCAAGCTTTAGTCATGAATACCTAACAGTTTGTGTTTTATTGTGATTCAATGATATGCAGGGACACTTTGGTGATCGTCTCATTAGTAGATGATATGATATATTAATGTGCTTCATATCCACTGAACTGTAACTATTCAAATTTTGGTCTATAGGGTTATCTCAAAGATAATGTCTATCAAAACATACTCTAGACTATTCTTAAAGCGAAGGGGCCATCACAACCCAAGTGAGGGCAGTGCAGTGCAAAAACAGGAATGTGTCAAGAGTTATTGACATTTTATCGAGGCGTGTTTGCAATACAGAAATGTACATTTGGAGTACATCATTCATTGTTGATGAAACGAAAACTGTTGGACATTAATGACTGAAATTTGGTGGACAAGTCAGGCATAGACTGGAATTTATTTGTACTAAATATGGTTCGATTGCAGAAAGGATTTTGAATTTTTTTTTTTTTTAGCGATTCTATGAGTATGTGGTATTTTGGGGGAATCACCATCATCACCATCATATTTGGTTTAAGATTTATTTTAAATTCTAGCATATGTTGGACAGCTTTTATAAATTGACTTCCAAACTAACTTATTTGTGGCCCACTCTCTAGTTATCCACCCATCTCTCAAACCCATCCTTATCATTCCTCACACCTTTTCTTTGGCCTCCTTCTGTAACCTCAACTGTTCTACATCTACTAATTCAAGCATTTTCATTCTTTCAATGTGACCAAACCAACAAAGTCTCCTATTCTTACACGCACCTCCCTATACTATCCATATTTAATCTTCCTCTAAAGTCATCAGATCTAAACCTGTTTTAAGATTCACATTACACACCCATCATTCTCATGTCACCCTGTATTTAGTCCTGAAACACAATCAATGCGGCCCACCCTGGAAGGCATGTACCGGGGTTGGCATTTTGAGGTGGTAAAAATAGAAAATAGAAAAAAATTAAAATAATAGAAAGTTAACAAAAAATCTGAAATTTTATAGCAAAATGAGTTTTAAGGTCGTCATCTGTTTTTGTGTTTTTTGTGTGTAATGCTGTTTTTAAACAGATTTTTTTGTTTAGGGTTTTCTGGAATTTTGAAGGTTAGCGGATTATCAATGGCCAACAGGAGTAGAGGTGTCAAATCTTATGACGGCCCATGGTGGTAAAAATAGTTGCTATGCCACTAAACACAATATCTATTGTAAAAAGATTCATTGATTGGTTGATTAGATTTGTTTGTTTTAATTTATGGCATATCAAACCTTTTTTTACATCACAACACATTACTCATTGCAAATCCTAATCCTTAAATTAACCTAATAGAAAAGAAACGTATGAAAATTTTGTCTAGCTTTTATATGAAAGACTAGCGGGGGTGCCCGGTGTTGCCTGAGTGTTTGTAGGTGTTTAAAAAAAAAAAAAAAAAAAAAGGCTGGAAGCCGTACCGCAAAGGAGGAAAAGAAGGTGAAAAAAAGAGTTGGTAATTAAGTTCTGGCCGGGTGACAGATGACGAAATTGAAAACTAAAAAAAAAAAAAGATAATTCGCTAACCATTATGCCATAGCGGATAACAAAATGAATGAGTGGGTAATTAAATTAAGAATGCGGCACGCACAGAAATGAATGTCTGGCTGGAGGCCAGTTAAGCTTTCTGCTGTTTTATTTATTTGTTTCCCTACGATGTTAGGGAAAACCAGCTCCCCCCCCCCAAAAAAAAAAGGGGTAACTCTGGCAGTACCAATAGCAATTGTCTGATATGAAGGGTTTTCCCCACATTGATCAAACCTAATTGACTTCAAACCGTCTCGGCTTCGATTAGTTTTGCTTTATTTATACAAGAAAGACAAACAAACACTGGAAATGAGGGAATTTTTTAAAAGTCAATCAAAATAAAGATAGAGACGATGTCCGTTTGCAAACCGGAGATATTACGATCAAGGAAGTATAAGGAATCTTCTCCCGGAATGTAACCGATGCGAGAAGCCTGACGATAAAAAGCCTTTCGCGGACACACACATACGCGTGTGCCCATTTTGTTTTTTATATGAAAGATGCAAGATGTTTATTTCATTTAATCCTACAAACACCATTCAAATGTTCAAACGTAATTGACTGAGACACAAAAGAAATGTTCATGTTTCAAATATTTCATCTTGGCGCAATAGTATTGAAAAGAAACTTGAGATTTTATTGTATTTAAATGAATGAAAGATCAACTATAGTTTTTTTATTTTTTAAATACCAAGACATAATACCTACTGTAAGCGATATTGATTTGATTGAATTGCTTATTATCATGGCATATTAACCCCTTTTACGTTGTTTATTTCTATTTTCCGCTCCAAACAAGGCATATTACCACTTGCTGCGTAAAGGGCTACTATTTGGGACTGTGGCAGGTGAGATGTCTGCTCACATTACATTGAAACTTCTGCAAGTTTGTACAGTCAGAGAAGCAGGAAACAGGGAGGGAATTACAAAGTCTAGCAGTCTGAGGAAAGAAACTATTAGAGTAGAAGGCTTTCTGGCATCTAGAGACCTCAACAGTGAAGAGATGGGATTTTTTTGCTTGTCGGGTTAGTCCGGGATATGTACGTTGACGGGGCACAAGTGTTATAAGTTCATCAGAGCACATTCCATTAAAGTACTTTTTAAATGCCTAAACACAATCAATATTCTGAACAGTATTGATTGTCCAAAATGTCAATATTTGTAACTGCAACAATATCACATTGATCTCAAACAAAATGAATGAAAATTGTCTGCGTTGGTACAGATATTGACTGCATGCAAATGACAACACCATTGCTAAAATAGGATTCAAGACGGAAGACCTTGAGAAAAAGCCGAGATAATGTCAGAAACACATGTAAACATGCACTAGGCAGTTGAATGTTTACTAGATTGCATAGTTGTAATGCATGCTGGCAGACTTGTCTGATTTGGAGTTTGAGTATTTCATTTCGTGTTTACTTTTTTTTTTCTTACGATTGTCTGTCTTACCCAAACACATTCCTCTTTGTGTGTGTATGTTTTTATTTATTTATTTTTGTTATTTATCGGCTTTTGCTTTTGAAATCTTTTTAAATCATTTAGTTTGATTTGGACTTTAATTCTGTCAATTGTGTTTTTTTTTTCTTTCTGTTTGTGTGTGTGGTTTCCTTTTTTAATTATTTAATTTTAATTTGGACTTTTACCCTGTTTTTTCTTTGCAGCATATTGTCTCTTTTTTTAATACATTTTTTTTTCGTGTGTGAGTGTATGATAAATCGTCTAGCATTTTTTCGTACCTTAGGACACACACACACATATATATATATATATATATATATATATATATATATATATATAATTTCTTGAAAAGGGGACTGTCATGGCAACCAAAACGTATATGTTGAATAGTGGGGGTGCATATTATGAACCGTATATCAGAGGGGTGTATATATATATATATATATATATATATATATATATATATATTTCAGTGTCTTTATCTCGTGTGCACATATATAGCAGAGTGTATATCGTCGAGTGTGTATATTGCTGTTGACAGATGACGGGATACATTTATAACAAGGGGGAGTGACATTTATATCGGATCTGTGAGAGACATTTATACAGTTCTTTTTACATCAGATGGGAGATACATTACTTATAATGGTGGGCGACAAACAGTTAATACTTTGGAGAGTGTTACACAAAGTTCATTTATAAGATGATAGATTGCTTGATGTATAATAACTGTTTCAAAGACAACAAATGAAAACGAGGCTTGCAAATATATGCTGATCTTTATTCGTACCAGCTGGTGATGATGGTCAGGAATTCAAAGCCTTTTAGATCTACATTGTCTTATCTTCCCTCTTCGCTTCCAAGAGGGTCTCTGACTCTCAGTCTGACTCCCTAACTCTGACTGTCTCTCTGGCCGTCACTTGCCCGTCTCTCTGACTAACTCGAACCCTTTCTCCATATATTAGGAATTCTCTTTCTTGATGACGTCAAAGGCGTGCCCGCCATGTTATCAACTCGCGTGGATTTCCATATGTATGTCCAAACACAATTTTGGCAAACAAAGAAATTCCTAAATCGAAGCATTCCATTTTTAACCAATCTGTTTCATCATTATTTCTAATTTGCATTTCTCATACCAAACTCTGACATAAATAATGTTTAATTATTTCTAAGAACAATGACAATCCTTCTACATTCCTGGGATTTCAATATGTATTATCTTTTAACTTATGTTTACTGGGTTCGATTCTAACCTTTTCCAAATACCATTTTCAAACTTATCTAGCTTGTTCTTTTAATTACTGGAGTCTGTCCCCTTCCATGTAACAAATCAAGCGTCACAGACAAAGTGAAAAAAAAATGGTATTTCAAGCCATGGGGCATTTTGTTCCGGATGCAGACAGAAGACTGTTTCATAAACTCTTATTATTTATAAAGTTATTACTTGGACTATGAGAAATATCTACACTAAACGATTTGGTTTTAAACAAATAAAATAAATTTTCGTATAAAAAAATATATTATAAATACAAGATTACTTTGAATAACAAACGACACAGAGACACAGAAAACAGTGGGCAACGCCAGATAGTGATTGCTAGTAAGAATATATCTAGATAAGTATCTGAAATATACAAATAACAAAGATACTAACAAGACTATGCCACAGGAATATTGGAGGATGTAGCTTTGTTTTTGTGATGAATATATTTAAATAAGTTGATATCAAAAGTTTTATGACCAATAAAACTATGCAAATGTGTTTACTGAAGTGAAGACATTTTAGTACTGATCAAAAGACGTTATTCTTTGGCTGTTTGTTCTTCCATAAGTGTACACCTGGCAAAATTTACGAGCCAAAAAAAAAAAAGAAAGAAAAAATTCTCTTTCACCAGTGTTTGAACTAATATTCATATCACATAGCAGCTATGTTAGTGAAGTTCAAAAAAAAAAAGGGGGGGGGGGAATAAGAAAAAAAGAAAACTTGTCAATGTGGAAAGTTTTAAAAAAGGAAGAAGAAAATGAAAAGTAAAAAAAAAACGTATAAATCGATATGCAAAGCAGAAATAAAGAAAAAGAAATAAAACGTCTCATTGTGGAAATAAACTGTATATGGAAGGGTTATCTGACTTGCTTTCTCAATTCCCCTAAATATTTTAAATGGATTCATCTGATATTTTTTACTTGCTAATTTTTTGTGTGACAGAACAGATATATATATATAAATATATATATATATATATATATATATATATATATATATTTATTTATTACATTTTCATCCCAAACAAGGCACAGTGCCACTTTGATGTAGGGGGCTACTATCAGAGACATAAGTTACAGGGATACTAGGTAGGAAGTTGAGCAGCAACATGTTTGTTTACATTACACTTGAACTTCTACATGTCAGTACAGTTGGGGAAGCAGGAACCCAGAAGGGAATTTCAGAGTCTAGCAGTTCTGGGGAAGAAACTATTAGAGTAGAAGGCTCTCTTACATCTACGGATCGCTACTGTGTAGGGGTGGGACTTTGCTGCTCATCGGGTTTGACGGGGTATTTATGTCGAGGAGGTACAAGGGCTTGTAGTTCATCGGAGCATCCACCATTAAATACTTATGCAACCTTTCATCGATGGGATAGAGGTTGAAGCGTAGATGACAGTTCAGGACCTATCAAGTTGGTGATTCTCTTTTGAACCCTGTCCAGGAGTGAGAGACCAGTATCAGATGCACCAGCTCAAATGTGACAGCAGTGCTCCATACATGGGCGAATGGTGGCTTTGTATAGGTACAAGATACTTTCAGACATAAGTAGTTTTCTAGCACAGTAGAAAGAGCCCGCTTTCTTTGCAGCAGCCTTGGCAATGTTCTTGATGTATCTCTTCTAACTCCTGTTCCCTGTGAATATTAAGCTGAGGAGTTTGAAAGAAGTACTTTCACGTAATGTATCCTTAGCCAAAGCTATTGGTGGTTGAGGAGGTTTCTTGTAATTATTGAAGGAAACAAGCTTAATCTTGGCAGCATTGAAGGTGACCATCCATTTTTGTCCCCATTCCACTACAGATTGGAGGTCTTCCTCTGGTGTTTCTGCTATTTCCTTAGATATGTGTTCATTCATTTTTATGAGGAGTATTTCAAAAGTAAAATCTCCTATATTTTTCATTAACTCAAAAAGTTGAAAAGCTACGAAGATGGGAGTGGTGCCATTACAACGAATGACCTATTGTGTTCCAAAATTTATTTTTCTACATAATCACCACTATTCTCACTTTTGTCAGGGATTTAAAGATGCATCTCTGCTTTTGATGCATGTCCATGACAGAGGTTACTTTTTTTAGAGTCTCACACCGACAGAGAGATAAAACTTTTAGGTGATAAATGCATAAGTTCAGTCAGCATAACAATATCCTCTGAGCCATTCAGGTGGAATAAAAAGTAGTATGCATTACAATTGGAACACTCCTTATATATATATATACTAGTTGTGCCCAGTCACGTGTTGCTATGGCTCAGTTTGTTTAAATAGAAATACAATAAAAAAAAAAATAAAAATTTACTGTACATTTACAGATGTATATATATTTATTTATCTCATGAAAAGTTGCTATCTGTAATGTTTATATACATTTATTATTTTTTTGGCAATTGTTTTAACAACAAAACTTGTTTCTTTTTAACACACACAAACATGCATGCACACATTATAATAAGAACTATTAGCATGTTTTTTTTGTTTATGTTCTCAATACTTGGGGATACACGATATTTTGAGATTTAATGTTTATAGCAAAGGCCCAGCAAATTGCGAAGTGAAACACAAACACACACAAGACAGTAATGACCTAAACATGAAATGATCTTGACGGTGTGTGAAATAATATGTATCCTAGTGATGCTATATTATAATTTTAGTAACCACTTGTTTATGAAGCGTAGAATTAAATTCCGAAATATGGACAGTTTGGCGAGGGAGCTGTTATTATTTATGAAGCGGAAACTGAAGATTATGTTGGGTCTATGTATTTATTAGTCATTTATGGGTTATGAAAGCACAGAATCTGTGGAAAGTTTAGAATTCGTTTTGGTAACAACTGGAAGTAGTGGTAGAACTAAATATATAGAGAGAAAAATAGGGACTTCTTCCTCTAAAGATGTTGCGATTGTGATGGTGTTGCTTGTTGGATGCAATGTAGCATTTTTATATCACGGCTGAATGTGTATAAAATGATGTTCAAAAGCTACGATAAGATGGTGGCTAGTAACCTATTATTGAATGTATTGAATTTGTATGTGGCATCTGTTGTTGCAAACCTGTGATTCTTTGGTCCAGAGGGAAATTTCTGCAGTCATTTTATTATATAGGAGAGGAGATATATAGATGCTTCAGAAAATCCACATTTTGCGATTATATTTAACTGTTTGTGTATGCCAATCGTTTTTGTTTAAAAGCTATATTCTGTATTCCAGACTTGAGACGAAACATTTTATTATCAGACAATTGTTTCTGCCTATTTCAAACAGGAAATATTTCTAGCTTGCTAAAATATATTAATTTTCATTTAAATTAGCCGCCTTAAAAAGTAATGAACAAAATATTTTGCGAAAAGTTTTAGTCATTCATACTTTTTTGCTTTAATTCTCTTTAATTAATTACTGTTACTATCGACAAAACTATTTCATATACATAGGAAAATAGGACAATAAATTATAAATGTATGACATCAAACAATAATTTACTACTGATAATAAACTGTTCAAAAATAGTTATGCAAATTAGGCATACAAATATTGTAACAGAGCACGGATGAGCGTATGGCAGTTATATGCACATACTGAACCAAGTGCGAAATGACGTCATAGTAAGGAAAAAAAGAAAAAGACTATAAAAAGGGGAGAGAGCATGTTAGAGAGGACGATCACATTAAAGACATAGGTGACGTCACAGCCATAATGAGAAGTCACACGTGGCGGGAGAATGAAGAATAATGGTCCTTTCTTAAAACCTGAAATAAGAGTGAGGAAATAAATGCTGTTGTTATAAAAAAAGAAGTTAAGTTATTACTTGTCCTATGTTCCTTGTGACATACTCTGCTATAATAATGCGTTACAATAGCTGTGTTTGGGTATTTGGTTTCTATTATCTAAATATTAATTTACTTGTCCGTACATCCGGTGTCACAAAAAATAAACATCATCATCACAAACATTAATTAATGAGAAACGAATTACCTCACTTTATAGTCGCTCTTTATCAGTTAAAAATCATGAAAACTATTTCCTCTTCAAAAATTTAAAAAAAAAACATGACTGTTTACGGTTTTAAATTGACTATTTTATTCGATAATTAAAAATACTTATGTTGAGCAGAGACAGTAATTTTTTTATTATAGTTTCTTGTGCAAGTGAATTGACATCTGTTCCTTATAATTTATATAAAATATTATTCAGAAAAAAACCCAATGTGTTGTGTGTTGAATTTTCATTGAAAAAAAATTAAAATTTTTTAAATCAGTTCTTTTTAGCTTTAAAAGGTTAAGAAAAAGAATTTTATAAAAAAAAATTGTTTTAAATTCGTCGTTATTTGTTTTATTTTATTTTTGTTATTCATTTTATTTATAATGTGTTTTAAAAATTTTCAACTACCGTGGAATTTCTACGGGTTCTGCTAGTATTTTGTGGCGTTTTGATAATAAAATCTTATTGACTTTATATGATACTAGCAGTTCAGTTGCTTGGGCCCTATGTACTGTTCATAACTTTATGTGCATATGTATATATATATATATTGAAAAGGTTGACTCATGTCCAGGCAACCTACATCTAAAATTTCAATGTTTAGACCAAAAATTGGCGGAGGAGTTTAGTAGAGTCTGCAAAGGTCAACTCTTTCAACTTTGACCTTTTGGCAGCCAAATTTTCACCCAAAAACCGATTAAAAAGTTTGATGCATGTCTGAATACCCTTTATGTAAAATTTCAAATGTTTACACCCAAAATTGGTTGAATAGTTTGCTAGAGACCGCAAAGGTCAAATCTTTAGAACTTTGACACCTTGGCAGCCAAATTTTCGACTAAAAAAAACAGACAAAAAGCTTGCTCTATGTCTGAATACACTTTATGTAAAATTTCAAATGTTTAGACCAAGAATTGGCTGAGTAATTTGGTAGAGACAGCAGAAGTCAAATTTTTTTTAAATTTTGACCCCAATTTTGACCTCTTAACATTTATTGTTTTGGGCTCAAATCAAATTAAAAAGTTTGATCCATGTCAAAGTAACCTACATCTAAAATTTCTAGTGTTTAGGTCCAAAATTGTCGAAGGAGTTTGGTAGAGTTTTCAATGGTCAAATCGTTGAACTTTGACCCCTTAACAGCCAAATTTCTGGCCGAAAACCGATTAAAAAGATTTTCCCAAATCTCAATACCCCTTAGGTCAAATCTCGAGTCTGTATCCTTCAAATTGACGGAGTAGTTTGGTAGGGAACTGTACACACACAGACACAGACAATTTCACTTTTATAGATATAGAGATATAAAAACAATTTTAAGCCTAGTGTCATCAGCTGTTTATATTAAAATTGTAGCCTTTTATTTTTTATTTTTTTCTATGGATTATTAATTGTAAATATTTTTCTAATCGAAGGTGGGGGACGTACAGATACATATTTTTTCTTATGTGCATTTATAATAGATACGTCAATTGCTTGTGACTTGTCCGCCCATATTTTTCTAGTTAATTATTCCCCTCCATTGACGTGTAAGCCGAAACTGTTTTAAAGCTTTGATGTATTGTGCTGTTTTTTTCCGTCCATGCTCTTTGAAGCAATTTTTAAAAAAGTGTGCTTGGATTTTCGAAAATTTTTCTTTGCCAGGAAAAAAGCCACCTATATAGATATATATATAAATATGAAGGTTATATATATAAATAAATAAATATATAAAAGCAAAAAATGTGAAAAACAAAAGTTGAATAAGTGCACTGATCAAAAAAAAAAAAAGAAAAAAAAAAAAAGAAAAGGTTTCCTAACAATAAAAGGAATGAGGTGGAATAAATTGATTGCAAGCTTATTGATGTCACTATTCACGCTTGGATCAGATGTAATAACATGGAATTTATTTTTCATAGAATTTAGATATCTACTAGCATGGAGACCCAACGTTGCCCGAGATTGAATGATGATCAACAAACGTTTCACACTTCCATATTTTATTGTCTCTGAAATTGATGAAATCGCCTTTTTTTTTTCAATCAAATCGATTGAATATCTGCTCTAGTTGGGGACCCATCGCAGTGCTCTGGAAGGAAGTTTCACATGCCTTCTCGCAGTGACTTAGTCCACAATACATTGCACTGTAGAGAATCTGCTGTTGATTTTATAAAATTATTTTTGTGTATAATGGCTTGAATTAAAGTTTAAAATACAAAAGTCAAGTACCATGCATCAATTTTGCTCTAAACAGAAACACTCATATCGAACGCGCCCCTGTCATATCAAAGAACCTACTGTTGATTTTATATGCATTGTTTTACTGCTTTAGCAGTGATAATGGCTTGAACTAAAGTTTAAGATGAAAAAATCAAGTATCATGGTGCAATTATGCTCTAAACAGAAACATTCATTTTGAATGCACTCCTGTCATATCAAAAAACTTTCTGTTGATTTTATATATCGGGCCTTTCAGCTTGTGTGGTAATAAAACTTCTCCAATGCACTTGTGATGTTTGACTGTGTAAGATGTTAACTTTGGTCAAAATCACCTGTTTCTTCTTTCATCGGATTATTTCGATTATTGATAATAATCAAATACATTTTAATACAAAAACTATCTAAGAACACTGCCAGGCACATAAAGTATCTTCGTATGAAATTTCATAAAAATCACCTCAGCCATATGCAAAACTAGGAAAACAAATGACTGATTAAAACAAGGTGGAGTATCTTTCCACCCTAAAGAAATCCTTTAAAATTACCACTTTTATAGGTTTTCGGTGGTGCTGAAAACGAAAATAAGAAACGAGTAGTTTCCAAGATATGAAGAAATTATAGTTTTAAAAAGTGAAGGATCACTTTTCTGTATTAATTTAATGTAAAATGGACATCCACTTTATAGCTATCTTTTTGGGGGAGCGTCTGTTATTTTTTTTAGAGGTGGTGTTTATTTGGTAATTGTGGCCTGGTATACCAAACACAAAACCTACCTTTAAAAACTTAAAAACTTGTTTAAATTTTCTGCAAATAAGTATTTTTCCAGGTATTAAGTAAAAATATGCATGTAGAACAATAACCACCACTTCTAACATAAAGAACTACATTGTTTAATACCCAGAAAAATACTTATTTACAGAAAACTTAAATACGATATACGTTTTCAGCACACCTGAAAACGCATAGAAAACAAGTATTTTAAGATACGTTTCGTGTTGATTTACCAACCCAGAACATCATTGAATCTGTGAAACATATGGTCGCCTTCTCCTTTCAAAGGCAGGGTATGTGAGCCACTTGAAGTCTCACAATAACAGACCATCGTCATTCAATGTTCCACAGCGACCTCATAGCACAGTGTGTGTGTAATATGCAGTAAGGTATGCAGCTCATAGCACAGTATGTGTAATATGCAGTAAGATATGCAGCTCATAGCACAGTATGTGTAATATGCAGTAAGGTATGCAGCTCATAGCACAGTGTGTGTAATATGCAGTAAGGTATGCAGCTCATAGCACAGTGTGTGTAATATGCAGTAAGGTATGCAGCTCATAGCACAGTGTGTGTAATATGCAGTAAGGTATGCAGCTCATAGCACAGTGTGTGTAATATGCAGTAAGGTATGCAGCTCATAGCACAGTGTGTGTAATATGCAGTAAGGTATGCAGCTCATAGCACAGTGTGTGTAATATGCAGTAAGGTATGCAGCTCATAGCACAGTATGTGTAATATGCAGTAAGGTATGCAGCTCGACATCTGGACTGAGAAGGCACATGGTTGTGCATAAAGATAATATTCCTCATCCGGATCCAATCAACCTTGTTAAAACATTGAACTTGGTGTGTCATGTATGTCATTGTCCCTGTAAATCAGCTGCAGGCCTTCAAAGTCACCTGAGGACACATGAGAGGATACTTAATGCAGTACATGAATCTTGAGACGGCAATCATCTGTGAAGATGCTGCAATCCATCATATATATATATATATATATATATATATATATATATATATATATATATATATGGTGATTGTCACTTCTTGACAGAAGAAGACCATCTTTCCCTTGCTTTATTGTTGATTACTCAATCATTTTCATGTATTTTTGAATTTTTTTTTTTTAAATATATACACATATGTACACTTATACACACACACACACACACACACACACACACATATACATGTGGAGATGTGATCAAGATGCATCAATTCCTATTTTCTGTGCGAACGAAGGTGGCTCTTCAGACCAGCCCTGCTCTTACAGTCTGTTGCAAGGGTCACACTTAAACTGAGATTGAGGGATGCCAACTGGTGCTGCTCTACTGTGGACGCTCATATGACGCTTCAGACCTCCACTCGATTTACAGACCACAGAGCAAACAGAACATCTGTGGCCTGCAATGTTTTCCCCGTCAAAGAAAGAGTGATCTCCATGTGGACGCTTGTGGCTAGCTCCAGATAAAGTCATTTTACCGCATAAATCACAGGTGTGGTTCTGCATGGAATCCTCCGACAGACCTGATATATCTGACAGATTTTTCTTCCGGATATCACGCTTCATTTTTCATATATATATATATATATATATTCTATTCTTAGACATCAGTTGGAGATATTCATTGATTTAAAACCACCTGAACAGTGAGATTTTTTTTTTTTTTTTTTTTTTTTTTTTTCTCCACTGTTCTTCCAACTGTAACCAAAATTCCCCTCTTCCCTCATTCGTTTTCTTAGTTTTTAATCTATCATTCTGACGTTTCCTCTTAGAGGGTCAGACGATAAGGCCTTAGGGAAAATTTTAATTTCACCTGCCCATTTCTTGTTTTTTTTTGGTATTTAAATTAAATTATGTTTCCTCTGAAATTTCTCCTTCCATTCTGCTGTACCAAAAATTTACTTATATATATATATATATATATATATATATACATACATACACACACATACTCGTAGCCAACTTGAATGTTGAAATGCTCATATCTTTGGTTCTATTGGACAAAACTACATGAAAATGTGTAGGCTTTTTGAAGATATTATTCTGTAGTTAAAATTTTATGACAATTGGTACAAAAGAACCTATATTTTCAAACCAATAAAATATACACAAATGTGTCTACATTTGTGTATATAATGTCATGGCAAGCTAGCTTTAGTTTTGCTGTTTTGGGATGAATTTTGCTTAGTTTTGTTTTTTTGCTTGGTTGTCTCCACTGTGGCCTTGCCAGACCACTAATAAATATAAATTATGCATCGCAGTGAGTTGATGAAGTTCAATTTGAAAAAAATGCTAAAGAAAGAACAATCGATGCGATTTAATCTCAAATTAAAAAGAAAAAAAGATTAATTTATTTTTCATTAAAATTAAAAGATGCAAATCATTTTGCAATGCAGAAACATTTTGGATATGGAAATTATTTACTAATCAATATGCAATCAAATGTTTCCAATTTAGGAATTCCATAATGAAGATTGATTTTGAAATGCATCGTTTTTTAATTTTTTTTTTTCGACTTTTATTCTTATCTTTCACAACATGTCAGTCAATCTAATTTCCAATAGATGCATCTTTTCGAATGCGGGAATCTTTGTTAAACTCAGCCTCTTATATAGAATT
Source organism: Euprymna scolopes (assembly GCF_053919585.1). Classification (NCBI taxonomy): domain Eukaryota; kingdom Metazoa; phylum Mollusca; class Cephalopoda; order Sepiida; family Sepiolidae; genus Euprymna; species Euprymna scolopes. Next base: position 87,141,207 of record NC_136500.1, read on the forward strand.
TCGAATTAAACTTAATCCATGAGGTTAGATTGTTCTCGTTCCACCAGCCCATGGCATAATGTATAAAGGCATTGAGTTAATCAGTTTTAATTATGTTTCAGAAGATTTTAGATGAGGATTGATAATTTGGATTATTTGGACTACTATTCTCATCTCCTTTAAATGCATTTTATCAAACTTGGGAATCTGTTTGGAATTTCTGTAAGGACATGCTTCAACAGATATAAGTACTAAGTAATAATTAGTTCTAAATGACACCTTTCTGAAGGTTGACGGCAATAAAAATATATCTCTATAATTATATAAGAGTCACTTTGTGTGTGTGTGTGGGGGGGGTTCCTTCCTTATAGATTTCGAAACGACTGAGCCTATCTTTTGCAAATTTCACACAAAGGTAGTTTATATGCCTGGCAGTGTTCTTAGATATGTTGTGTACAGAAATTCATCCGATGAGTATCGAAAATCGAAAAGATCTGATCTTAAAAATAGCCTTTCTCTCTTATGAATGAAGAAAGAATAATTTTTACAGGGGAATATTCTACGTTATTTTACATTACACTAACTAGCAAGGGAGATAATAAAATTTCAGCAAATCATTTCTTAAAAATAAACAGATTTATTATAATCTAGGAATATAATTTAATGGTAGAGCATTTGATTACAGATGGGATGATCCCCTGTTCAAGGGTATAACTCACCATTTTATTTTAATTTTCTTATTAGTGAGTTCAATTTACGATAAAAGTAAAGGTACCATTTTAAATCACGACAAATCATTTCTTCGTTTGCATATTTTAAAACTAAGCATTAATCAGAAATGACTTTTTCAGGGCATTCATTGCAAGCTCAAATATCAGCTGATGTGATATTGTAAACAAACACAGACGGTATTTGATGAACGACATTATCATTATTATTTTGTTTAATTTTGGGGGTAATTAGTCTACCTGACAAATTATTCCTTGTAATATATAATATTCAATAGAGAATTGATTCTATAATACATACGCAGTCTGCATAAATTAAAATATCATGTTTAAGCATATTGTACAACCAGGTAATGTCGGGCTGTCAGCTAGTCATATATATATAATGCCGAGATAAGCGTATATATATATATATATATATATATATATATATATCCGCTTATCTCGGCATTGTTTTCAGTCGTCCTGGACTTCTCCTTGCCACTGGACTCAAACAGTGCCGATTCAGGAGAGGTGTGGTTGGAGATTGCGCAACCCTTGCCTCACAATTACATGCGCAGTTGCCCCTACAGGGGGTATCCTTTTTCTTTCAAGACTTTTAGTGACTGAATGGAAGCATCAAGATATATATTAAATAAGTACTTTTATGATTATCTTTTCCATTGTGGGAGAGGGAGTAGTATACTATTTGTTCTATCATAATATCATCCTCTCAAGCATTCTCGTCTTTTTTTTGGGGGGAGGGGGTCAGTGTATTATGTATTCGTTCACTATGATGTAATTCTCCCAGGCTAGCAAAAATATCTTAAATATTTAAAGATGGATCATATATTTGTTTGTATTTTAAACTTCAAATATATATATATATATATATTAGCTGTACCCGGCCACGCGTTGCTGTGGCTCAGTTTGTTAAAATGAAACACATGTGAAAGTAGAGAAAAGTTTGATTCTTTTTTTAAAGAGAATGTACAAATTATTTTTTTTTTTTAACAGATGTTAAGAAAATAAACAGAAAAATACTTCCATCATTAATTATGCAAAAAAATAAATAAAATGTTGATTTAGTGTTTCAATATGCTTATAAATTACGATAAAACTTGCTGAGTATGCACTGTTTTACGGTTGTTATAAAAATGGAACGGAAACTTAAATTTCGCTTCATTTTAATCTTTCTTAATTTTTTAATTGTGCCCCCCCCCAAACGAATATAATCAAAACAGTAACATTGAACAATTGTACTTTATGTATATAAAACACAAAATATTTATTAAAAAAAAATTAAAAAAAAAAAAAAGTTAATAAATAATTCCATTTTTAAACGAAAGTCAGTTTACCTAACTTACTGTATTAATGCTATTTTTTTTAAGCAAGAAAAAAAAAAAAGTAAATATCTGTAGTAGCGTATCTGGATATTTACCCAAAAAAAAAATATTTAGGTTTGGCTATAAATTCCTAAACTCATTTCACCCTAAATAATTTAGGTGACTGAAATAGGAATCTAATTGAATCTTTAATTTCCTGAATATTATGCTAGAATTCATTTTTCTTCGAGTTATATCGAATACATTAATACGGATTTTAGGGGCTTTTTTCGTAATGTTACTGTAAAAATTATTTTTTATTGTTACAAATTACGATGCTTTAAAAAAAGCAAAAATAAATTCTTGCGTTTTTTATTTACTACTGAAAACCATAACTTTAGTAAAGGTATTTTTTGTTTAAACAAAATAAAACATTTTCACTAAGAGTTAAGTAAAAATAATTAATTCATTATATTCTGCGATCATTATTTGAAAAATACTGCAATTTTCATTAAAATTCATTAATTTCCTGATTTTTGGTGAATTTTTAAGTAAAGGAAGGAGTCAAAATGTGTATACACTTTGAGCGTCGGCACACGTGTGGTTAATTTAAATTAAAGTTCAATCACATGGTTACATTATCAATAATCATGTAATTTAAACCCATTGAAAATTTACCGATATTGTAAACACATTCTGTTTACATTAAGCCTGTGGTGTTTTTTTAGTGATGCAATGTTGGGGTTTTATTACTGTACACATAGATTCGAAAAAGTTGTCAAAAAACAAATATATAACAAATAAATGTTATCAAAGGCAAGATAAGTTACTTTTCTACCTAACTGGATATATTTTTCGTGTTTTTATTCAATGTAACATGTTTATTCAGCTCGAAAACCATACAGTGTTTACCGATGTATTGGAACATTCGAGATGGAGTCTGATTCTCTCTTTAACACGGTAAGTTTGGGAAAAGATGTTATAAATAAAAAACCGGATAAAATACTGTTAAAAACTCGCTCAATACATGTTACTGTGACATAGATTGACATATATTCGGCGGGTTTTTAATAGTATTTTGTATAGTTTTTTATTTATAACACCTTTTTCCAAACTTACGGTGTTAAAGAGGGTGTGAGACGCCATCTTGAATTTTCGAATACATCGGTAAACACTGTATGTTTTTCGAGCTGAATAAATGTTATATTGAATAAAAACACGAAAAATATATCCAGTTTGGCAGAAAAGTAACTTACCTTGCCTTTGATAACATTTATTTGTTATATATTTGTTTTTTGACAACTTTTTCGAATCTATGTGTACAGTAATACAAACCCCTTCGGAGGTTGGAATGCCCCCCACCCCCACCTAAAATGTACTTGGAAAAATCGATTTTATAGTGAGATTTAAGAATGGGTAGTCGAAAAAAAGGTGAAAAACAAAACAAATAATCAATAAATAATTGTTACCAAAGGCAATAAATGCTACTTTTTTTTACTTACATGAATGAGTTTATTTTATGTTTTAAAGTATTTTCAATCGCTTTTCGGGTTTTATTTATTTTTTAATAATCTAATGCGGGTGTGTGGGTGCCAAATATCTCCAGATTTTCTAGAATTCCCCGCTAGATTGCAAACGAAATCTCCAGATCTAGCAGGAAAACCGCTAAATTGTAACACTGGTCACGTGACAGGAAGCGGTAATAAATAATTGTCCCTAAATAAAAAAAATGGCCTCTTGGTACAAAGAAAAACACCTATTTATCATAGAAAAATTAAGTGTAATGTTATAATTAAAAAGAAATATATAAAAAACACACATGGATATAGTAAACATATTATACCAAAACGTGGAAGCCATCCGTCCAGTGGTTTTTTAGACAATTAATTCCGAACGAACCAACATTTACATTTTTATATATATATAGATTTATTTATTTTACGGAGTTGATGCCAATTAATACTGACCTCACATATTCCAGTATTTATATCCATTTGATAAGATTGGTGAAAGATTGGTTTTATTCTTTTTTATATTTATTTATACATATTTAAATCGCAGGGACACCCGATCTTTCCCGTTCATAAAATACACTTAAATATATTTAATTCAGGCAGATTTTGTGTTTATTATTACAGATCAAGTTCTCCATTAAATATTATATTGTACCTAATATATAATACTGATTTCAAAATTTAAAAAAAAATGACTTTGGTGCTATCAGCTAGAATCGAAACCAAAACATTTAGTGCTCTAGTCACGTTCCCTGCCATTTGAACTATCGGCAGATAGATAAGAAAGAATTAAAATTAAACCACTTCAAAGAATGAATTTGTGCATGCACAAAAGTAATAGAAATATGTCAGCAAGTTTAAGTGAACATTTTGCATTTCAACTTGCTGACATTTCTATATGCATTATTCATCCATCCAAACAAAGATTTTATTCGTTACAAACCATCCTTGGTGTATGATTACAATTTCCTGTTAATTTCAGTGTTATGTGACCAGGAGTTAAGAGTTTGTCGGTTAAATATTTTTACACACATACATACATTTGCTGTTTTATTTATATAGATTACGTAACTCTCATTGTGTTGGGATTTTTTTTTTCTTTTAATGGACGACCTGTGCACCAAGTGTATCTGATAGAATTCACCGCCTGTTTGCATGGCATTAGCCACGTCTTCACATAGCTGCACTAAAACAGCACGGTGCCCAAACCGACCACATGAAACAGGGTTTGTGAACGGAGAGAGTTTCAATTAAACACAAGAAAGAAAAAACAAAATAAAACAAATAAGAATAAAAGTTGTGCCATTTTCTGTTAGATCTCCCACGAAAAGGTAGAATGGCTTTCAATACAAAACAAAGCAAGAAGAAAATAAATATCTGCAAAAAGTGAACGATTTTAGATTCTTTTCTCTTTACAAAATGGCCCAAGGTAAAATTACTGCAAATAAACTAATATATATATATATATATATATATATATATGCGTGCGCGCACACACACACACACACACACACACACACACACACACACACACACACACACACACACACACACACACACAAAGAAATTTAAGAAAAGTACTGAGGAAAAAAAAACGTTTAGTTACATAAGATCACAATACTCTTTTGTTATACATAGATGTGTATATTAAAACATGTTATGACTTGCTGGATTCAAATTGTTTTTATTGGTGGTCATATTTCAATTTTTGTTAGTAACTGTATTATAATTTTTGTATTGTCAGAAAATATATTTCAGTTTTATATCGTTAGTAGTTCTATTTCAATTTTCATATAGTTAGTAGCTCTATTTCAATTCTTATATCGTTAGTAGCTCTATTTCAATTCTTATATCGTTAGTAGCTCCATTTAAATTCTTATATCGTTAGTAGCTCTATTTCAATTTTTATATCGTTAGTAGCTCTATTTCAATTTTTATATCGTTAGTAGCTCTATTTCAATTCTTATATCGTTAGTAGCTCTATTTCAATTTTTATATCGTTAGTAGCTCTATTTCAATTTTTATATCGTTAGTAGCTCTATTTCAATTTTTATATCGTTAGTAGCTCTATTTCAATTCTTATATCGTTAGTAGCTCTATTTCAATTTTGATATCATTAGTAGCTCTATTTCAATTTTGATATCATTAGTAGCTCTATTTCAATTTTTATATTGAACGTTTTATTTTAATTTTATATATATATATGCATATATATATATATATATATATATACATGGAAATTCTGAATTAAATTATGTAACACCATCATTTAAATTTTTATTTTCACTTCATGTGCTAATAAGCAATTACCCGCATCTATTTTGTTAATAACATTTTCTCTGATGAGATAAGCCATTCATTGAAAATCCATGGATTAAAACTTTAATAATTATTTGTATTCCTTTGTCAAACAATAAATTTTGTTGTAATTCTACATAATTTAATTCAGAATTTCCATTTATATCATTGCTCTATATTGCATATTGAGCTTTCTTTATCTGCTTGGTATCGTCTTATGAATATTGATACTAATATTTATTTGGACTTTAGGTTTACAGTATTGTACGATCTGTAATCCTATGACATTTCAGTACTTCATTTAATACATATAGTGTCATATAATAATTTTGCAAGTTCCAAATATCAAGTTTTCTCAGTTGATCATTTATTACTTTTCAAAGGGTAATCATTACAATATTGTTTCGTATCGCAACATCTGATGAGTATGTGACTAAATATGAAGCAATAACATTTTAGTTGCAATATGAAACAATATTGCGATGGTTACCTTTTGAAAAGTAATAGATGACCAACTGAGAAAACTTGATAAATGGAACTTGCAAAATTATTATATGACACTATATATGCTTTGAAACCCAGTAAAAATGCATTCATTGAGCTTGTATTTTTTTCAAAATTTATAACATTTATATAAAATAAAATTTTTTCATTATAAAAAACTTTATATATGAGAAAGAATTTTTAATCCGTCACGATTGGTATATACAAAATGATTACGCTTCAAGTAAATGATTGACTCTCTCTCTCTCTCTCTATATATATATATATATATATATATATATATATATATATATATATATATAATTATTTACTATAATAATTATTAAATACCTACAGACACTAGTGTTTCATACTTTCAGAAATCATCAGTGCAGGGGGGTCATGATTAATACCGGTCGATAGATCCGAACCCGGCAACAGAAGTCATCTTTGATTCCATTAGCAAGGAACTAATCTCTTCGGCCACCGTTAACCGCCAGAAATACGGTTAAATTTAAACATTTATTTTTAAATGTTTTTAACGTCTGTCAGAGACCAACTTTATTTCAACTGTAAAGTGCTCAACAATAAGAAACGAGTTTCTTAAAGGGGCTGACATAATTATTTACTATAATAATTATTAAATACCTACAGACACTAGTGTTTAATCCTTTCGGGAATCATCATATATATATATATATAGAGAGAGAGAGAATTAGATACATAAGATTGCAACTATGTTTATTAGAGTATGGCTCATGGTTAGACGTTTAATAAACATTTTCCACATATATTTTTCTTCCAATGTTTTTCCTTCATCTGTCACTAGAAATGTGAAACCCAGTCAAAATAATATGTAAATACATGTGAAATATACACATACAAATATATAAAGAAATGAATATGTGTGAAAGGCAAATAATGGCGAAAGAAAGAGGCAAAATGAGAAAACATTCCTGTTGACATATTTCATTTCTTTTGGAATTTCTTCAAAAGCATTTAATGTCTTTGCATGCCACTTTTTGGCTCAATGTTTATAAACATTGTTGTTGTTTATAAACGCAGACATTTTTCATAAATTTGCCTTTGAAGAAATTCTAAAAAATCAAAATATATTGACAGTACTCTTTTCTCCTTTTTTTTCACTTCCACCATTTTTATTAAATAATTAATATTATTTTATGAAGAATTTTTAAAGTTTATTTTTTATTCATTATCAACATACATTTTTGGAAAGGTTGTGAACGTTAAGAATTAATTTAATTTTGTTAAAGTTTAACGAAAAGTGATTCTTTTTTTATTAATTTTCCAACCTATGTTTTAACAAAAAAAAAAATGCAAATGCCTTTCGAACAGGAAGGATTAATTTACAAAGTATCATCCCACTTCTAAAGATTGGAATTAAATTTAAAAGAAAAAAACAACAACCAATATTGTAATCTAGAGGAAAAGTCAAAGATTTCATCCAAAATGTAACTGCTTTCGGCATGTTATATAACTTTATGCAATTTTTTGTCAGAAGTGATATAATTTTTATGTGAAGTTTCAAAACTTTATATAACTTTATGCAATTTCCCCCCAAAATGTTATATAAGTATATACAATATTTTTTGAAAAGTTATATAACTTCATGCAATTTTTTTGCCCAAAGTTATATAAGTTTGTGTAATTTTTTTCAAAGAGTTTAATGGTATTTAAAAAAAATTTATATAGAGTCATATTTCTTTTTAATTATTTAGATTCATTGTATTTTTTTTTTTTAGATATACAGCTTCATGCAATTTTTTTCCAAAGGTTAATGAACTAATTTTTAAACTATGAAAAGACCACAGGAATGACAGAATATCAGAATGACAAACTAATGAACAGTGAGAGGAAAAACACTGTTCGTTTTCTGATTAATATCGACGACCAAATATAAAATTTAAGGGAATAAATAAACTTAATTAACCATATAGCAATTTGATTGAAAACTAAACTGGTTTGAACTGATTGGACTAAATTGGGCTTCATATTTAGGCCTGACCTGCTCTTGCATAATCTGCTGTAAAACAATTGAACAAAAATGTTTCACCAGTTTATCAATAATGTTTATTGACAAATTGATGTTTTGGGTGGTGGTGGTAGTGGTGACGTGGATAATGACACAGACTTACGATCTGGGTATGCCATGTTCAAATCCAGCTGGTTCTATAGTACCACTTTCATTTATGGATGTTGGCAACCTTCACATGGTCTATCTTGTAAGTACCTGATTCTAAAAATAATTGAGGAAATCAATGCCAAAAACAACATCAGGTCTGTCCAAAAATATCATACCATGTTGGTTCATACGCATTTACTTTTACTAAGGATGAGTGACTTTGTAAAAAAAACAAAAACAGAAGGCAATAAAAACTTCTGTTACTCATTCTTTTTCTTTGTGAATCTTTTAAATTATGTGGTCATATATATATATATATATATATATATATTGTGTGTGTGTGCCATTTATTTATTTTGCCTGCATTGCGTTTGAATGGAAAGTATTCTACTTAAATGCTAATAGAGAATAATTTTGTCTCATTAATATGATGCCCTCAGATGTATATTTTTAAAAATATATCTATTCACAGACACATGTTCCGTCATTATATGACTCATCAGTGTAGGTGAGCCTAGCAAAATTTTAAACCAATCATTATATATACTTAAATATGAAAAACGCAGAATAAAAACAGCATCAGTTAATCACTACTGGGAGCTCAAAGAAAGTGGACGATTACTGATAATAGCATGGAAAATAGTATGGCTAGCCAGCACATGCAGAAATCTAGACAACCCGTGTAGACTGTTCGAATGAGAAATTAGCTATCCTAAACTTTAAAGAATCCCAAAATTTATTAAACTGCAGGAGTGAAATAGTAAATGTATGTATAGACAAAATAAACTTTACTTTTAGATAACTGGGGGATGGGGAAATAATAAACTACCACTACTACTAATAATAACAACAATGACAAAAAACGATACTCATAATTCTAATAATAATTAATAAATAAAAAATACTCTAGTATAACATAGAATGTAAATAAATATCCAAATTAAAACTAAGTTATTTCCAATCATAAAAAAAATGAAAATATCTCCACTAAAGCAACAACAACAAAAAAACAGGTGTGTGTGTGTGTGCTCATTGGCTACAATAAATATGGATGTGCGAATAATTAAAACTCTGATTGGCTGACCAGCAAACTCAGTACCACGGGGATATGTAAAATCATAAAGCAACATCAGTTTCATGCAATGATCTGATAAACCCTCATGAGTGGGGAAATGCGGAAAATTGTGTAGCTTAATTGCCATATATGTTTGCAAGACTCACTATATATATATATTGGTTGGTTTCATCCCAATAATCAAAGGAAAAAATCCGTCTAAAATCATTATTCTTTTATTTTTATTTTTTATTTTGGCCAATATCTATATTTTTTCTTTACTGTCGTACGCAAGAACAAGTTAAAACAATATTGTCTTTGGTTTATTTGGCTGTTCTTCAGAGATGATCAAATATTAATTAAAAAAAAATATTAATTAAAAAAAAAATAGAGTAATCTGAAACAAAACAAAAAGGGAGAGATAAGATGAGAAGAACATCAAGTCCAAAACACGAAAAAAAAATTTTTTTTATTTATTTTTTTTTTTTATTACATTTTCACCCCAAACAAGGCAAATTGCCACTTTGGTGTAGGGGGCTACTATCAGGGGAAACAACTACTGGGGTACTATGTAGGGATTTGGGCAGCAAGGTGTCGGTTCACGTTACACTTGAACTTCTGCACGTCAGTACTGTTGGGGAAGCAGGGACCTGGAATGGAATTCCAGAGTCTTGCGGTTCTGGGGAAGAAACTATTGGAGTAAAAAGATCTTTTACATCTAGGGACCTCTACAGTGTGGGGGTGGGATCTAGTAGCCTGTCGGGTTTGTCGAGGGTGCTCGCGTCGTGGGGGCACAAGTGATTGCAGTTCGTCAGAGCATTCACCACTAAAATACTTGTAGAAAAGGCAGAGGGATGCAACATTTCGTCGATGGGACAGAGGCTGAAGCTTAGATGCCAGTTCAGGGCCTATCAGGTTTGCGACTCTCTTTTGAACCTTGTCAAGGAGCGAGAGACTAGTAGCAGATGCACCAGCCCAGATGTGGCAGCAATACTCCATACATGGGCGAATGGTGGCCTTATAGAGGTACAGGATACTTTCGGGTGTTAGTAGTTTTCTAGCACGGTAGAGAGAGCCTACCTTTCTTGCAGCGGCCCTGGCAATGCCTTCAATGTAATTGTTCCAACTCATGTTTCCTGTGAACGTTAGGCCAAGGAGTTTGAAAGATGGACTCTCAGACAGAGTCGTTGGTCATTGCTATGGGTGGTAGAGAGGGTTTCTTGTAATTATTGAATGAAACTAGTTTAGTCTTGGCAGCATTGAACGCGACCAACCACTTTTGTCCCCATTCCACTACAGATTGGAGGTCTTCCTCTAGTGTTTCTGCCATTTCTTTAGAAATGTGTTCATTCGTCTTCCTGTCGTGTCTGCCATAGAGTGTAGTGTCATCAGCATATATACCCATCTCAGAGGCAATGTTGTCGGGGAGGTCATTTATGAATATCAGGAA